>NW_022992130.1:359464-466964 GCF_902827175.1 Gymnodraco acuticeps | reverse complement strand
TGTTTATTTTACTATAGTTTGTCTATTTGCGTCTGTCGATATCTCCTAAATTCACCAAAAGTAAGCATTCTAACTAGGGCCGGGACTCGATTAAAAAAATGAATCTAATTAATTAGAGGCTTTGTAATTAATTAATCGAAATTAATCGCATTTTTAATCACATATAAATATTTGACCTAAGAACAGTGAGAAGCAATTTTTTTCACATGGATTTTAGTATACCATTAGGCGCATTCACACCGCAGTACTTTTCCCACAAAGGTTCATGAGAACTTAGTTAATGAGAACTCTTTGAACCTGGGGATTAGGCAAATGAAGCCGCTGACGTCACTTCTTCTTCTTCTGCTTTGGTTTTACTGGCAGGCCGCAAACCACTTCACGGCGTATACTACCGCCCAAAGTCCCCGGCCGGAAGTCCCCGGAGTTAGGGACTGGCTTCAGTAGAAGCTGCTGGGAGTCCCAGCAGCCTTCCGAGTAAATCGCCAGAACGCCGACACCTCCTCATCTCCACCGCTCCCATGTTTTATTTTGTGTTGCCAGAAGTTAGTCTCTCTGCGTTTCTGCGCTGGGCTAATGCTAATAATGCTAATGCGAGGATAATAAAATGGCGGCTTCACAAAACTTTTTGGGAGTTTTACGGGGCGTGGTTTGCAATCCGCCCAGCCAATCAGAAATATAGCTATTTTCTCACAAGAGAGCCACACGAAAGTCCCTGCTCTCTAGCAGCTCTCTGCTCTCTAGCAGGGACTTTCGTGGGGGTAAAAAGGTTCTCATGAACTAATTTTAGTACCGGCTCTTTTTGGTGTGAACGCGATAAAAGAGGCTAACGTCCACGCTAGCTTCCACGCTAGCTGCTATATGTTTTGCATTGGGGTGATACTTGAGGCTTGATGTGCTGCGGTGATATGCGAATTCCTTTTTGCATAATTTGCACACAACCATGCTCTTATCGACGCTTCCATCCGTCCGTTTTTTAAAACAACATTTCCCACTGTTGTTCACTGTGGTTTGTTGTCTGAAGTCATGAACGTTAGTTGGTGCTCCAGTATAATCGGTACGCCTGAAACTCATCCAGTGAGAAACGTTCCGCGGTGCAAAAATAAGTGCGATTAAAATGCGTTAATTTTTTTAACGCGTTAATTTTTGTGTAATTAATTAATCTTAATTAACGCGTTAAAGTCCCGGCCCTAATTCTAACGTAACCGCTGTAACCGCGACCGCTGTTTGCACCATGTCATAAGAGATATCGTTGGAAAGCTCCGTCTCTCCTGCACAATCTCAACAGATCCAAATATGGTCATTTCCTTTGTATCAGCAACCAATCGTGAAAGTACAAAGGGGTCTTAAAACAAGAAACGAAATCTCATTGAACAATACGTCTCCTTACAGTATCAACACTAATTCGGCTGACTTTTATATTTGATCCAATTGGTTATATTTACACCATAATGGTCCACAGCTGATAGAAAGGGATTTTTTTGTAGTTTTTAAAGATATTATTTACTACCTTTCCAACTCCTCATGCTGTTGACTGTTACAGGTCTATGCAGGTTCATGGTACAATGCATAAGCTTCAAATCGAGGGACTGAAAACTGTATTTTCCTTTACCGTTCTGTTTTAATTGCGCCGCCTAGTGGTTAAAGCACGTTATTGCATTTTGTTGTTGAATACGTTTTATTTGATGAAAACATTTAAATATTAAGAGTAGCCTACATACAACATTTAAAATATCAAGAAGATACTGTAATCTCTACAATAAAACAGTTTAGTGCAGGACGTCCAAAGATATTAACAGGAGGATGTGCAAAACAGACAAACTAATAAGGCTTTATTTAAACATTAAAGATTACTTTAAGTTAAGGTCTTCTTTTGACTAAGAAAAAACACGTTGGGGTTATCCACAGATAAATAAGTCTGACAAAGTACTTGATGTCCAATATATTGCATAGTTTATTTTGGCACTTGACAATCACCTTCCCTGAATTTGACTCAGGTGTAACTAAAGTCTGATTTAAGGGTTGTTTATATTTCACATCATTAATCAGAATCTGCAAAGTAACTAAAATACATGTAGTGGAGTAAAAATACTAGGTTAACCTCTGAATTGTAGTGGAGTAGAACAAAGTAGTATGCTGCTGTAACAAAAACATTTCCCAACTTGGGATCAATAAAGTATATCATATCTTATTTTAAGATGATCGATGGCTACTGCCATATTTGCAAAATTTGCCTCTGAACCTTGACAAGTGCATGTTTCAGGCTTATCAATGAACAACAGGAGGGGCCACAGACATAAGACCAGCTGATAAAGCTCTTCTGACCTTAGGTGTCATGTGGGTATATTAATTCACCCATTTATTAATTATATGTTTTAAATTTGATAACACTGTGTTTCGTATCCCCTAAACCTCCAGGGTGTACACAGTTTAATACTGGCAACTTCGAATTGTGGGAAATACGAAAACGCCTCATAAAGAGACGTGCCATATAATGTTGTGAAACACACAATAGCCAGCATGTGTAGTTCTGGGGGGGGGGCTGGACCATGGATGTATGGGCTGGACCCGGCGGCTGGACTCGTCCAATTCCAGTTTTGGAAAGTCTGCCGTGGTTCCATTCCATTTCAAAGAGCTGTTGACGCTCAGCGTAACCTTGTCACACTGCCACTCCAACATGCAATCACAGGGATTGATGACTAATCACGGAGTTTGTAAAGCAAGGCGGATGTTGTAGTCCCAAACGATAGCTGGGGATTCTGGGTAGTGTAGTGTCTTCGGAAACTGTAGTGTCTAAACTCCTAAAAAACTATTTGTTTCTCTGAATCGAAGGTTAAAAACACAACAGCATTGTACACAATTTAAACCAATCAATATTGTGTAATTAACAAGGATAAACTGATGTTTTTTAGTGGATGAGTAATGCAGATATCACTGTGTAATCATTTCACAGTGAGGGGAATATATCCGGTTTTATTATGAAAACTTCGAGACCGGAAAAACTGTTTTCACCCACGCTAACTTTACATGGAAGCTGCATACACGTAATCCTGGCGAGACCTCAAATCATCTTCGTAACATGCATCTATCAAACTATAGATCCTACACATCCACTGGACGTGGATTCTAAAAGTACAATATACACTTCTCGCTAAATCTAATCAAAAAGCATTTTAATGGCCAAACTATTCTACAATTTAGGATTTTCCAGAGAGGGTTAATTGTGAATAAACGGGAGCATGTTGTTTCTTACACGACCACTAGAGGTGCTACACTTTAAAACGTGTGAAACTTCTTCCGGTTCCTTCGACAAAAACCAATGCAATTTCAATCGATAGAATCATAAATCTATCAATCATAAATCTATCGATTAGATTTATGATTCGAAAATTATAAAAGTAGGGTAGACATGTGGATATTATCAAACGTGATCTGTCTCTTCAATATGTGTCAATCACAGACCTAATTTCGAGCTATTTTCCAAAATCCTATGGAGAAATTGCATTGGTTTTTGTCGAAGGAACCGGAAGTGGTAAAATACTAACTTACTTCCGGGTTTTAGGACGCGTCACTGTGGCACTCTATGGCCCAATCCCAAATCACCCCCTTGACCCTACCCCTCCGTGACGGAGTGAACTCCATCTGTAGCCACACTCGCAGCTGAATGAAGTTCCCTCCATTAAGGGTTAAGGGTATAAATACAGCGGCAAGCTTTGGGACAAACAGGGGGTTACGTATTGTAACCCTAGTTATATAAGCACAGGCGGAGCCCTCTACTGGACTCTATGGGTACTACTTTCTATCATGCTGTGCGTGCTTTCACCTACTGAGTTTACGTAAACGTAGCCGGCCAATCGGGGCAAAGCTACCTGAATGCGCGTGCAGGCCCACAGTATATAAAGGCGGCTACACCCGCCGCCCACTATCCTATACACTCTTCAGCGAGCAGACTAGGAAAGACAGGGCCCCCAGGTAGAGGGCTCCGCCTGTGCTTATATAACTAGGGTTACAATACGTAACCCCTTGTTATATTTCACACAGGCTTTCACATCGGGGCTCCGCCCACTGTACCCATAGAGTCCAGTAGAGGGCGGAGCCCCAATGTATACACGCCCTGTCATCCAACAACATCGACCCACCACACCGTCCCTGACCGGCTTTTGGCTAACATCCATTGCATCCCCACTTCCTCCCATCTGGTTGTAACCGTAGAGAAGTTGGGGCCGCAATTTGGATAAGGCACACTCACACACGCTTACCTCGTGTAGAGTGTGCATGCAAAGATCTGTGCGGAGACTCCGTCTGGAGCCTACCGCGCACCATGTTCCCCAGGCCCCTCAGGAGCATGGGAAAACATAAGTGCACCACGTCCCCCACACTCACACACGCTCCGTGTAGAGTGGGCATGGACAATAGTGAGGAAGGCTCTCCCAGCCTGCCTCCAGCCCTGTATGGGGCTGATTACGCACCATGTCTCCCGAGTCCCTCAGGAGCATGGGAAAACACAAGTGCTTTATGTCCAGGGGGGGGGCAGACACCTGCTGACCCCCCTCTCACCAGTCATGCGTTGCCTCGGCAAGCACAGATGACGAGAAGGAGCCAGACATGTCCAGGAGATAACATTTTATGAAGGAGCCTGGCGTAGACCAAGACGCCGACGTGCATATATCCTCTACATTCACGCTGCTGAATAAGGCTGTGTAGAATGCGCACGGACCCCAGTGGGGAGGGCTCTCCCCGCCCGTCCATAGGCATGTGTAATGCACCCGCATAGCCATCCTGTTAGGCGCTTCTTGGAGAGAGCTTTTCTAGCCACACCATCCCCAAAGCACACAAACAGCTGTTCAGTGCGTCTAATGGCAGCCGTGCGCTCTACATAACATGCTAGCGCACGCACTGGGCAGAGGAGGTGCAATTTAGCCTCCCTGGCCTCAATATGGGGTGGAAGATTAAAGCCACCTAACTGAATAGCCCTTGACCTGAACGAACTCCTTAGGCTCTTAGGAGTAAAGGAGGGGTTCGGTCTGAGTGTCGCCCTGCTACGGTCACCCGGATCAAAAGGCAGCTTGGGTGCACCGACAGAGCGGTCAGCTCGGACACTCTTTTGGCCGAAGTCAAGGTAAGTAGCAATGCTGTCTTCCATGACAGTGCTTTCAGGGAGGAGAGCTCCAGGGGCTCAAATGGTTCTGTGACCAGAGCCTCGAGCACCAACAGCAGGTCCCACTGTGGGGCGGAGGTGTGCACTACTGGGCGCTGCCTCCTGACCCCCTGCAAAAATCGCGACATAACTGACTGAAGGCTGACCTGCCTCCAAATCCCTCATGGCAGGACGAAATGGCTGCTGCATACACCTTAATAGTGGAATGAGCCAGCCAGTATCTGTAAGTAGGTAAGATTAGAGCCCAGCGTGCATGACAGAGGCTCTAGACTCCTTCCTTCACACCATCGCCGGAATCCCGCCCACTTTGGCCTGCAACAGGCTGTGGTGGATTCTGCTCCTGCTGCTTGGATAGTCTGAATAACGTTGTCAGACAGCCCCACCTGTCTCAGCCTGTCCCTCTCAGGAGCCAAGCCTGGAGAGGTTGGCCCAGAGTGGGTAACGCCCCTATTGCCCCTGCTTCCTGAGACAGCGCTCCCCAGACCTGAGGAATAGCCCAGACCTGGCCCACCATCATCTGTGTTACCCCGCGTACCACGGCGCCAGGCGGCGATCTGGGGCCACTAGGATGACTGACAGCTGCTCCCGCCTCACCCTATCCAGGAGGGGGGATAAGGTGCAGCGGTGGAAAGGCGTAAAGCAGCTTCCTTGGCCATGGCTTGTGTGCAAATGCGTCCACCGACTCCACCCCCAAGGGCGGATTGTCCCACCGGGCCAGGGAGAACCACAGGGCACAGTGGCTGTTGCGCCGATTGGCGAACAGGTCCACTTCTGCTCTCCCGAACTGAGTCCAGAACTGCTTCACCACCTCCAGGTGAAGCCTCCACTCGTCTGGCAGGGGTCCTCCTCTTGACATGAGGTCGCCCCCCCCCCCCGTTCTCCCCGTCCCGGGATGTGCAGGGCCCTTGGAGACAACACAATCTGTGAAACCCACAACCACAGGTTCTCTGCCACGGTCAACAAGGCTATTGAGCGGACTCCGCCTTGCCTGTTGATGTACGCCACTGTGGTGCGGTTGTCGCTCCTCACTAGCACATGTTTGCCCTGTATTAAGGGTCGTCTCTTTGAAAACGGACATTATGGGGAAATGTGGAATGTGGAGAGAGATGACTCTTACTCTGGAATACATGCACTCGTTTTTACTGAATGGATTTTACACACACATATCACTCTAGAACTAGAGTTACACTACGTAACCCACTGTTCTTCTGCGGAGGTCCCTGAACACACCGCGGCCACTCTCACGGGGGCCGCGCCTCATAATGGGTGTCCAATTAACATCGTATGAAAACGGCCTTGCCGATCTCAACGAGACATTATGGGGAAATGTGGAATTGTGGAGAGAGATGACTCTTACTCTGGGATAAAAGCCATCGTTTTTACTAAATGCATTTTTCACACACACACACACACACACACACATCACTCTAGAACTAGGGTTACAATACGTAACCCACCGTTCATGGAACAGGGCCTCTTTTCGACTTCCTGTTGAAAGGAAACCTATCTCCTCCCAGGATGATAGATTTGACTCTCTATTGCCCCTGAATGGAGGAGGGACGCTGCAAAGCTTGAGTGAGTAACCCAGTCTCAGTGTCCTGCCCCTCTACTCTGTCAGTACACAGCTTTTGTGGGGCTTCCATTCCCCACAAAACTGTGTTCAGGGGACATGCCAGCAGCTGTGAAGCCAAAGCTAAGAAGCTGTAGTATTCTCTGGTGGCCTACTCCGCTGCCAAACCTTTACATAAGAAGGGAGTTTTGGCATGGGGGCTGACACAGAAAAGGGCCGATTTTCTACTGAGGTCCTTGAACGCACCGCGGCACGCTCCCGTGGGGCCGCGGCTCTGTCCTAATGCCGTCTCTTTGAAACGGACATTATGGTGAAAAGTGGAAATGTGGAGAGAGATGACTCTTACAAAATGCAATCGTTTTCACTGAATGCGTTTCTCACACACACACATCACTCTCTCTTGAACCCGCACAGTGTTTTGACAGCACTTCGGTTTATTCCACTCACGTGCACGCGCCCACCTGCTGGCTCCTATACTGGAGTTTACAGAGGGGGCGGGGAGTGTGGGACAGTGTTATTTCCTCTGGGGATGAGCAAGAAGCAGCCACGCTGCGACTACTCCTCACCAGTGGCGGCGCCAGAGATTTTCTCTAGGGGGTGCTGTGGGGTAGCTTGACGTTTCATAGAGGGTGCTCAAACATTTAGGGTTTCCCATTAATGCACCAGCGCTACAGTTGAATTTTCTACTGCAACACTCCCCACTCACACACACACAGTGCACCCGCGACTGTTACAATGAAGGCTCGATAATCAGCTCACGGCATATAGGCAGGGGTAAAGTGCTATTTTTACAAGTGGGGAGCGGACCTCACCTCCTCTAGGAGGGTCCTCACCTCCTCTAGGGGGGTCCGGGGGCTAGCTCCCCCGGGAAGATTTTTTGTTACATATTTAAGTTTAAAAGCATCAATCTGGTGCACTTTGAGAGCAACATTAAGAGATCTATGGATACATCTCAACACCCATACGAAACAGAACTGTCAACAGATTTTCTATTTCTTTATAGATATTTTACAAATCACATCCCCCTTTTAAAACAAACCGTTTGAGACCCACTGAGATAACTAGACTAAAGTTAACTATCTAAACACTGAGAGAGTCCTTTACTTCACCTGAGTTGAGGTTACCTGAGACTCTCCGTCTGACAGGAGAGAGTTTCTCCCTCCACCTTGTTGTTGAAAAAGGCTCTTTATATCCATTAGCTTGGCTAGCTAGCACCAGATGCTAACCAACAACGATCTCCGGTAGATACCCACTGGTGCGCGAGGCGAGCTCACACAACACACAACACACACACACACCACACACACAACACACCACACACCCACACACACACACACACACACACACACACACACACACACACACACCACACACACACACACACACACACACACACACACACACACACACACACACCACACACACACACACACACAACACCAGAGCAGGGCTTGAATGAAACACAGAGACCCAGAAGTAAGCTACTTGTACTCACGAGGCCTATTATGTGCAGAATCCCTCTCGCTTTCAGTTGGTTTTGATTGAGTGTCCACACGTGGTCGTTTAAGGACTAAAAAACGATCAATTTTTCACTTTGCTGTTAGCAAATCATTTTGGCGCTCTAGCTAACAGGAAGTCAATCAAGTGTCACAAAGTAATTTAGCCTATGGGTAGGTCAAAAATTGAATGGGTGCTGACCATTGGCCTAATCATATCACCTGTGTTGGCTTTATGTTTTTGGTCCAAAATGTGTTTGTTTCACATATGCATTGATGTAATCAATAATATTTCTAATTTAATTTAATAAAAATAATAATAATTTTCGAAAAAAAAAAAAAAAAACACATATTTCTTGGGGGTGCTTAGGGGGTGCTTTGGCAATCCTGGGGGGTGCTTCAGCACCCCCTAGCTCCCCCCTGGCGCCGCCCCTGCTCCTCACCCACGTAATCAAGGAGATCGATCCAAAGAGCCCTTCCGTAAACACGGGGGCTCCCGGCCCGGGAGAACAACAACACGGTCCTTTTGGAAAGTGCCATGCGGCGTGATCCCTCCACCGGTATATCACACGGCAGACAACGGCGGCGGCCACGATCAAGCTACAAATAATCGCTCTGATCTGGTGAGGTGGTGCATAGCTGAGCTTCCAACAGTGCGGTGAGTCCATTTTTCCTTCTAATCTTCTAATCTTCGTTCGTTTAACTCTTCGGTTGTCAGATCGTCTGAAGAGAAAAAGGATAGTGGGCGGCGGGTGTAGCCGCCTTTATATACTGTGGGCCTGTGCGCGCATTCAGGTAGGCTCGCCCCGATTGGCCGGCTACGTTTACGTAAACTCAGTAGGTGAAAGCACGCACAGCATGATAGAGAGTAGTACCCATAGAGTCCAGTAGAGGGCGGAGCCTGTGTGAAATATAACATAACTCCCCTCTCTCCGGCAGAAACAGGAAATGCCGTAACTGTATGTAACAACGGTTTCAAATCAGCATCTATTTGACAAAAAATGTAAATTAATAACTCGAATAAAACTCCAAACATCTTTAATTGTGTTACTTTTTTGTAAAGCTCTTTTAGTTTTAAACCTGATGTTTATAAGCTTCTTAGTTTTTGCAACAGTCTGTAAATATACACAACTTATAATAAAATGCACACATTTACCTTTTTTTTTAAACTAAACACAGTCCCATTCCCCAAACCGGCCCCCCTACACCCTACCCCTCGTTTGCGCGTTCACGCGGAGGGTCCGCCATATTGAGGGCTGTTCCAAAGCAACGATGTGTAGCGGTGTGGAGGGGGGAGTGGGCTATCAAGCCCTCAAACAGCGAGTCTGCAGCGGTGCTGACTTGAGACCGGTCTCTACCTGACAGGAGTCACGATGTGTGTGTCCGTCAGGAAACACGCTGTTTACAAGTAGTTCCAGCAAACATCCACTGATAAATTGCGATGTTAATAACCTCATGATAACCTCATATGTTTTTTAACTTAGGATCATACCTGTGTTTAGTCTAGAAAAAGGTAAATGTGTGCATTTTATTATAATGTTGTGTATATTTACAAACCGTTGCAAAAACTAAGAAGCTTATAAACATCAGGTTTTAAAACTAAAAGAGCTTTGAAACACAATGAAAGATGTTTGGAGTTTTATTTGAGTTATTCATTTAAACTTTTTGTCAAAGAGATGCTGATTTGAAACCGTTGTTACATACAGTTATGGCATTTCCTGTTTCTGCCGGAGATAGGGGAGGCCGTCCCAAAGCTTGCTGCTGTATTTACTCCCTCCATCTGACAGGAGGGAGCCTCGTTGAGCTGCGAGTATGGCTACAGACGGAGTTCACTCCATCACGGAGGGGTAGGGTCGAGGGAGTGGTTTGGGATTGGGCCACAGTATGATCCTAAGTTAAACACATAGGGTTATCATGAGGTTGTTAACATCGCAGTTTATCAGTGGATGTTTGCTGGAACTACTTGTTAACAGCTTGTTTCCTGACGGACACACACAGCGTTGAGACCGGTCAAGTAGAGACCGGTCTCAAGTCAACACCGATGCAGACTCGCTGTTTGAGGGCTTGATAGCCCACTCCCCCTCCACACCGCTACACACTCGTTGGTTTGGAACAGCCCTCAATATGGCGGACCCTCCGCGTGAACGCGCAAACGGAGGGGTAGGGTGTAGGGGGCGTTTTGGGAATGGGCCGCAACTTTTGCGGGCTTCACGTAACGCCCATATTTGCCTATAAAAGTCAAAGAAACGCCCCGTATTAATATTCATTTTGACTGACTACATGAAGAAGGAAATGAAATGAAATCAGATTGTGGCAGGCAGTGTGTCAGTGTGTTTGTGCCGGGGGCAGGAGACCCCCCCCCCCCATGACAGGAACTGTAAGAAAGTATCGGGGGATCCCTGCGGAGTGGAGTCGATTCATGTTTATTTTTTTATTTGGTGGTTTGTGTTCCAGCTGTCGATCAGCTGCGCAGCGTCTCCACTGCAGCCTGTGCGTCTCAGCCCCGCAGAAACTCTATCACCAGTTAAATGAAATAAAACTAATGTGTTGAGTTATATCAGCTGACAAATCTACCAAATATATGGTGCTCTTAGTCTCCATACCTCCTGTGTTTTATGAGCGACTTATCAAGTCTTAGCAAACGGCATAAAACATGATTAAACATGATATAAAACCATTCTCGTATACAACCTATAATACAAAACGGCCTCAGTTTAGACGTAATTCTGTCCTTATGCATACCGCATCATTTATGAGAATAAATGTCATAACATTAAGACAACATATTCGAGGTGGTTTTCAATAACATATCCTTATTTATTTCTCCAAGTTAGGTTTTTGTGTGCACTGAGGAGTCGCAGTTTGTTTAATAATTTTAAGATTGGGTTTAATCAATGTTTGCAAATGAATTATTGTATGATACATGAGAGGTAATATTATATTTATGGTATTATTTCCACATATTTCTCTCCATTCTTTCTTCCGCCATGGTGTCGTACTTTGTCGTCCCTCGCGTTTTTGTGCGTAGTGCGTATGCATGGGTCAGAGTTTGCGTGGAGGACCGCACATTTTCCCGTCAAGTTTGTTTTTTATAAATCGCAAACATTGCGTAGAAACTGGCGTACGCCATCTTTTGAGCGTACGCCACCGTTTATAAATGAGGCCCCCGGGCTTTACCATTAACAGCGATCGCTTTACATTACAGTGATGGACAAAAGTTTTTATTTATATTTAACTACACTGCCCCAGCTGTTTTAAAGACATTCTGAAGACTGACTCGCGCATCATTGATTTTTGTCTATTCATTTAATTTGTTGACGACAAAAATATGAAATATCACCAGCCTCATCAGTTAAAGTATATTATGTTGTAGAAAATATCTTATTTAAGAAAAAAGTAATGGTCCATGAAAATCCACACCCTCTCCCTTTTGTCTTCGCATTATTCTAACCAGCCAATTGTTTTTTTAGATGGCAACAAATTAGGGGGATTACTTTTTGCAATAAATATTTAAAGCTGACACTCATTTAAAATATACAGTTCTGCAATATTTTGCAAATGCTTTAACTTTGCTTAGTAAATTGCGTTTCATCTACACCTTACTGCTATTTACTTAAAAATATTACAATTGTCCCTGACAATTATTGTGCTCACACACACATACAAGTGTGTTTATATTCTTCACTGTGCTGTTGTATTATTCATAAGCAACAAAATGTAACCTACCATCGGCGACAGATGGTCTGGCGTATGTTCTCTACCCGACTGCCTCTTTGGACGCTGTACGCTCACACACACTTACTCACACACAAACACTGAGCCTAAAAGCTTGGAGACCTGGTGTTCCTCAGCCTCCCAGTGAGCCCATAACAAGAATGAGATTGACATTGTAAAGATTAACGTGGTGGCGTTGTGCAGACACAGATGGGCTCTCAGCGGGTCTCTAATGAAGGTGGTCTACTGTACTGTATGCGCAGAGTTTACTGTACGCTGCTCCACTTATTGACTTGGCCTCAGTTCAGGTCCCACTAAGATAAGTGCCAGGTGATGACATGAGGGCTGTGCGGGTGTGACACAGTTAGTTCTGAACCCCGTCGCTCCCAGCGAGCATGCTCCCTGCTGTGTGTTTTGTTATAGTCCAGAAGGGGCCGGGAGCCAAGAGGTACATAGACACATAGCGGCAGTGAGGAGGGGGCAAAGCTGTAAATAACAGATGGAAAAAGATAGCAGAGATCCACATAGGAGAAGAAGGAGTAGATGCTCAGTGAAAGGTGTTCTCCAAAGAGTTTCTGTACTCCCCCATTTAGCAGTGGAGAGTGTTAGGAAGGGGAGCAGACAGTGTTGGCTACAGTAGTCCAGTCTGGAGGTGGGTGGAGACGAGTGGTAGCACGGAGATGGGGAGCATCCAGTAAGAAAGTCCTGACCGTCTGCGTTCCCCAGAAGACCGTGTTCCCCCAAAGTAAGCCACCTGGGCTGTGGGGGAGGGAAGAATCAAAAGAGATGTCAAGCAAAGTTAGCCAACGTCAGCGTCTTTATGGCTAAAAGAAGAGCGCATTCACAGGTGAGGGTTAGTCATGCAGGACAACAGAGAGGGGACCAGTCAGAGGAATGTTAGCACCTCTAAGCCTTTACTCAAAACTAAAGTAATTAAAGAAGCTTCTCATATACGGCAGTGCTTCCTTTGTTCTCCTGATCTTTGTTATCCTGCTGCCCTGCCTCACTCACCCACGCAGGCTGACCCATCGTCGTTGGGCTCAAAGCCCTGGTTGCATCTCCTCTTGGCGCGGCACTTATAGCTGCCATAGGTGTTGGTGCAGATGGGGCGGTCAGAGGGGCACACAGTAGGAAACTGGGTACACTCATCTTTATCTGAGGGAGGGGGGAGGCGAGGGAAGGAAAGACACTTTTTGTCTAGTTTCAAACAAGGAAACATATTAGAGAGGTGAACAGATAGATATTTGCAGCTTACCTGTGCAGCGGCCATTCTCATTCAGAGCAAACCCATGACCGCACTGTAAGACACAGACAGTCTAGTTAGAAACAAGAATGTTTCTGAATAAAAATACATTTAAGCCTGTTCGATTTAGATTAGGAGATTATATAGATGGGTGAAAAATCTAGGAAAAACCTGATAAAATGATGAAATATTGTTTGATAGAATGCAGTTAATCCTCCCTGAGACTTGGATAATCTATGCTAATGAACAAACTGTTTTTGCAAAGGCTCAACACCGTACTGAAACATTTTATGTAGGTTTTCCCTTTTTAATCGTCACACAACCATTGCATCTTTAAATTGTTGTGATGGCATATGTATGTTTGTTAGATTTGTAGTTAAATATGCAACAACAAAAAAAACCAAGACTTTGACTAAGATAATTTAATGCAAGATTAGGTGATAGAGCAGATAATGTGCTCCATTGATGCTGCTGTTCTTTGACACATGTTCAATTTAACTGGCACACATAAGGTAACACACAGTATGTCTGAAGTCTATGTGTTCCTTTAGGCCCTATGGTGTCAGTGCTATTCTCAAATTACTTGTGTGACATTACCGATGGAAGGACCTAGAAGGAACTAATCCTTTTTGGATAACTATGAATAACTGCTTTACCTCTATTTCCACAGTAGGAGTGATTTCCTCCTCGTCTCTCGGATAGTGGATCTCCATCACTGTGTTGATGTCTGAAGGCTCCAGGGGTCGTGCTGATGAACGACCATCTGGCCAGTACACCTCCACATTGGTGGCAACATCCTTACCTGGTCAGACACACAACACACACAGAGAGGAACATCTAACTGTAGGTGCTTTAGTGATTCTTGAGAGCTCATAAAGCTTTCTCTTTCCTCTCTTTCTCACTGAAACAAACACAGTGAGAGACAGAGTGGCACCCTCCATTTACTATTTTAATCAGGCGTAGAGAAACCCCTCTCCAGACGGCCTCTGCAGCCCTTAATTAAAGTGGCATTTATAATGTAAACAGATCTCGAGTTACCTTGCCAGACAGTGATTTACTCAGCAGGTGTGCTGCCTGAGAGCCAAAGAATATTTCACCTGTTTTTCACCCAGCATGACACCCTCTATTCTAGTCGAGAGGAGTATATATCACATTTCTACCAGTAGTGACACTTTTTGCACGTGGTGTGGAAAGTTTTCACTTCTGTGAGTTATTTGGCATTAAAACTGAGTGCCTCGTTCATCCATGCTTGGACAGTCCTGATAAAGAACAGGTCCAGGAAGTAGCATTGGGCGAGCTACCAGGCCTGGATGACCACCAGCTGACATTTATACAGGGGCAGAAGAAGACCGGGAGCCAGTTCCTTACAACCAGGCCCGCTTCCAGCGGCAGCACCTGCTCCCCATCCCCTCAGCTCCCACCCACAGACAACTTGTTCCCCCATGGGTATCCAATCAGGCTAGAGGTATTCAAACAATGCTTTCCACATGAAGCTTTCATTTCCCTTCTCACTGAAACTCTGTAATGCTCATTCTGTCTGCCTATCCCTTACCCGGCTGTTGCAAAGAGAAGTGCTGAGGTTTAGTCAATTATTTGATCAATCTACAGAGACTTTAAATGGCGAACATTGGATGTTTCAAATAGATAATTTGCTGCTTTTTCACAGATGATTATTATTGTAAAAATAAATATCACTGGGTTTAAGGCTTTGGGGTTTAACAACATGCATTTCTAAGATTTCTTTTGCACGTTTAATCCCTGCAATAGTGTTATGTCATTTTAGTGTTGACAATTAACAACTCACCAAGGCCAAAGTGGGCTACCGGCTCCATCTCACACAGGTACCCTGAGCCACCGTCGATGATCCGTGTGTGCGGGCCGCTCTTTTTAGTGTACAGCACCACCTTAGCTCCTCTGGCAAAAGCACCAAACTTGGTTCTGGGAATCACCCGCAGCCAGGCGTTAGTGAGCCCCTAAAACACAGACAGAATGGGAAAAAGGGCGGGTTTGGGTTGAGATTACGTTACGAGTGTTACCTTATTTTAAAGATGTGTCAGAAACACTCACCTGGTTGACTTTGTAGACAGAGAGAGGCTGAGCTGCACTTTCACCATGAGATATCAGCAGCTCCAGACGCCCATCACCATCAAAGTCTGTGGCTACAGCTCCTGTATTAAAACACAATGTTTCAAATGTATTTATTGTTTTATTAGGCGCATGAGGAAACCCAAGTGGAGCTCTGCTGCCACCTAGTGATGAGAGGTTGGAGTAGCAGATGGGATGATGGTCTTTGATGGATGATTGACAGCTGTCTGTTCTCCTTCACTCACCGGTTCCCCGTCCTTCAGGCTCTGCTGCCTCTCCAATATTCAGCTCTTCTATCTGGGGGTCTCCATGCTCTCTCCTGCTCACCCTGTCAAACCAACAAAACATCAATTACCCATCAGAACACTGTAAAACACAAAGACCAAAGCCACTATAAATAATTAAGCAATGTTGTAAACAACCTTTGTTAGTTTTATCAATGTTATGGTATGTCTATTGGTTGCAAATGTATACTCCAACCCCACTATAGAGAAACGTTGCACTTTTCATTTCACTACATTTACTTGGTAACTACTCTACAGATTAAGATTGTACATACAATATAGTAAATTAGACGTTCACGAGCTACAACAATAAAATGTAGCTTACATTTTGATGCATCAGTGGTAACATCTAATAATGTAACAGATAATTATCCACCACTAATGGGTCATTTACTTCGGATTCTGATATAAAGATACCCAGCATAACATCCTCTCAAAACTAAAACAAAACACTACACACATACACAAGGGAAAAACATTACCTATTTACAGTTATTTTCAAGCATTATGATGGGCTTTTTTTTAATTAAATACTTGTTGATTCCTATTTACTTAAATTAAATTAATGTAATTGTAATCTCGCCAAAGTGCTTTGGTCAAAGGTGTCTTGAAGAGGAGAGGAGAACTACTGATGTTACTAATAATTGAATGCTAATGGGTCTGTGTTTCAATCCTATTGTGGGCAGATTAATATACTGGATGAGCTTGAGTTGAATGTCTTCAGAGAGACATTTGTTGGAAGAAAGCATGCATATAAGCTCTAGTGCCTCTACCTTTTGTGACAAAGCATTTCTGTATCCACGTTTCCTCAAGTTATCATTTCACTTCACTGTGCTTTAATGTGCTGATGCTGGATATTAAACCACTCAGCTCAGCTCAATATGGATTAGTTGTAACCTATTGAATAAATTAGCCTGGGCACACTAGTGTGAGCTTATTTTCAGTGCCAGAGAGTTAAATGAGCTGATTCATCTTCACACTCTGACAGTGGCTGAGATACAAGCTGTGGAGCAGTGACCTCTGTTGGACATCAGTGTGTCCTGAGACAAATCCTTTCCAGTATCTTGGCCTGCAGGAATAATCAGGAAACCTCTGGGGCTTACACTGATTATTGATATTCAGAATGAATTGACCCACCAGCTCATGGCAAAATTCACCATGACGTCTGCATCCTGTTCAGACAAACATGCCATATCAGATTTGTCTTCAGACATGGGTTTATTCTACTATTAAGTCCAAACAATTGATATGTATCATATATTGTGTTTTGAGAGCTGAGCTCATTAATGTTATCTAGAGAGGAAGCCTAACTCAAAAGAGACCTTAAACTGTCTTAATGAAAGATTCATTCATGTGCGGAGCAGGAGGCGGGATGCCAGACTAGATAAGTATCCTTGGCTGGGAATTTAAAATTATTCTCAGCTTCCAAGCCGGGTTTTAATATGGTGTATAAAGACACAAAAAAATGGTGTGTTAACCCGTATGATCACATGCTATTATTTACTATAACACATGTGTTTGTGTGCATGTGTGTGGGTGTGTGTATGTGTGTGTGTGAGTATCTTGTACATTTCAGTACCTAAAGAGCCTGTTGGCGGAGGGGCCCCTGTAGGCAATGTTATTGAAGAAGACCTCCATCTCGTTGTCGTTGTCGAAGTCAGCGGCCAGGACGGTGCGAACCGGTGACGGCATAGAAAACTTCTGGGATGCTATGTCCTGAAAATCACATTGTGCACCAGTGAGAGACACACACACACACACACACACACACACACACACACACACACACCACACACACACACACACACACACACACACACACACACACACACACACACACACACACACACACACACACACACACACACGTACACATTTAGACATAAAAAGACATGCAGGGATGATTTTCTACATTGGGAACGAGTGCTTGAATAGCCTTTTATAACCACATAATGATCCCAGATTTGAACTGTACTGCAGGTGTATTGATGACAAAATGTTTCTTCACAAAGCTGATCACATATTTGTGCATAGGCAGATTTGTGTCAGAGGTAAACTGGTTGGTTTCTTGTATATAATTCAGATTTTGTGTGTGTGCATATGTTAATCTGTTTGTCTGTATACAGCCAGTCTCCCTTTTTACATCAGCCTGATATTTTACTTGCTGATTTATGACTGTCTGCTCAAGGACCTTTCATTGATGTAGTGGTTCAGAATTGATTGACTGTTTTATCTTTTTTTAGTCTCACTGACACGATAAACAACTGCTTCATCTGGAAATCATCTAGGCTAAAAGGTCTATCATGTGTCTGTTTTTTTTCTCAAGAACCTGTTGTAATTATAGCTTGCATCCAATGTATGTTCATCCCATCATGAGAACAGGTGATGCAAGCTATATCTGTCAATAACCTGAAGGTCACATGTTCAATCTCCATAACATGTCAATCATTAATCAGAATCCAGTCCTTGATTTAGAAGCTAATCTGTCATCTGCTCACTCACTTGCTGAAAGTCACCCTGACTTAAAGTCTTATCTAATTCCTAAAGTTGAGAACAAAGGACTTTTTTTTATATACTCTTGCATCAGAAAGTAAACTGCACTTCTCCTCCCCAAAAAAATGTCTCCTCAGCAGAGGAGTTTTGCACAAGAAAGTAACGGATATCTCTCCGCTTCAGTGACACGGTGATAAGTCGGGGAAGAGTTATAGAGCAGCCCTTCACTCCCTCTAGTATTTACTCCCTGTTTTAATTATAAGGCTCATAAAGTCGGAGGTGGGGAGGGCCCACAGTGACCTTCTGCTTCTCAGGTGAAGGAGAGGGGATGGCCGACTGAGGGCCACTAGGGAGGGAGGGACGGTTCTACATTTACTATATTACAATGGGGATGAATAGAGGTGCCATAAGGAAAGGGAGAAAGAACTGTCACTGTAAATGTGGAGCTCAGAAACATGGGATTTACAGGATAAGAGGGGACAAAGTTTGATTAAAAAAAACGATATAACTGGAGATTTCTTCCAAAAAGGATTTTATAAATAAAAAGATATTGTGAATAAAATCATTATTATTATTCGTTTTGATTATCCACTTAAAATATACATAGTTTAATACATTATTATACTGTTGAAATCGGTTAAAATGATTGTGTGTATAATTATTCCCTGCTTTTTTTTATTTATTTGCACAATAAGTGAGAAATCAAACCTTTGAGAAGGGACCTTTTCCGTCTCTTTAAATACATAATACATGTGGGTGTATTTGCTCGCTTGTGAGTGTGTTAAACCTACTGAAAGGAAACCCTCGGCAATAGATTTTAATTAAAGCACAAACAGGCCTAATCGGCACTTTCTACGACTCAGGCAAGTTGCTGTTTCAGCCCAATTTAATTAACGGTTTACTGGAGTGATACAACAGCTTCATTATACATGCCAAAGGTCAACACGGCTAGTAGGAGTGTCAGCTCGGGAAAATGGGTCTTAAATATGTTGTGGGCTTGTGATTTAACAATCTTAGTTAAGGAAAACAACAGCTAGCTAATTTAATTGGTCTTCTGTGTGTGGGTGTGTGTGCGTGAGTCACTGATGGAATTGTCTCTGGGCTAAGCATCACACATTAACCCCTTAGTTGACCCCTATAAAGATGTCTGCTGTGACGTTTATCTCTGGTAAAAGATGCAGTCGCAGCTGCTGACAGATAGATCACCGAGCGCGAAACCTTCACAGATTCACACGCAGCAGAGCTTTTCTCTGTCTCTCATGCTATTACCATACAGGGTAACACATGCACACTGCTCTCCGTCTCACATGAGTTGTCTATACTCATTGATTGAGTAAATCACCATCCGTCCCATTTTAAATCCCACTCGATCCCAAAGGACAGCACTGACTCCTGCTAATTCACTAGCCATCCGTTGGCATTGATAACTCTCGTGATTCACAGAGTTAAGAGGTGAGACTTGCTGTCTTTGTGCAACTTGTTCATTAGACATTGATTCTGGAGGAAGAAGAAGAGAGAACTACAGCCTCACTCTGAAACTTTTCTACATAATTTACAGTGCTTGATATCCAAATGGGGGAATCACTCAACACAAAGGCTGTACATTATAAATAAGTGCTGCTGGTTACTCTGGAGTATCCACACAATTTACTGTGAGAAGTTATCAATGCAACCAATTTCTATCAAGGAAATAGTCCCAACCAAAACAAGTAGTCTACCACTATCTACATGGTTAGATTTCATGGGTTTTTTCACAACATACTGTATGCATTTCTTAATTCATGTCAACTGATAACAAAGGCTTCATTATGACATTGCTAGTGTAAGATTGTCCCTTTTAGCTTGATTAAAGCCAAAACTAAGACAATCATACTGACTTAGCAATTGGCCTGGCGTGCTGGCATGTTGAAAGTTATTAGAATTTGAACGTTTTCTATTATTTTAACTCTTCATAAAACTACTGCGGTATCTTTTGTGTGTGTAAAATGAACTTTAAATTAGTTAATTCCATTTATTAAGTGTTGCCTCTCTCTGATTTCACCTTCCTTCAAGTGTGTACATTTGGAACAGATTGATGTACTTGTAACACATCAAGCCATGTTTGCATGAAACAGGCATTGAAAGCTGTTAAATACCCAATAAACACATTTGGTCTCACCTTGAACTTCTGTTTGCGGTTATTCAGCTGCATGTAAAGGCGATGAGGCCCGTTCCAGTTCCCGTAGACGATGTCTGTCTTGCCGTCACGGTTGAAGTCTGCCAGAGCAACCCCTCTGCCATGCTGCATGGGGTCCTCCACACCTACAGGTATTTGGCAATGCATCAAACAATCAAGCCTTTCTTTTGTATTGTTTTTGCAGGATATGTCTAGAATTAAGACTATGATCTGTTTAGTGTCTGCACAAGTTTCTCTTACCAGCCTGCTGCGCCACATCAGTAAATGTTCCATCTCCATTGTTCTTGAACAGGAAGTTGGGACCGTACTCGTTGTCACAAAACACATCGGACAGGGATTGACTGACAATGGGCCCCACCACAACACCTCGCCCCCCTGCACACACACAGAGACAAGGCTCAACTGTAAGAAAATGAGTGAATCAAAAAGAGTGTGAGCGGACTTCTTCTTTTGAAGCAGGATAGGTGAGAAAACAGAGAGAACAGAGGGAGAGGGATCAACGCCATAACAAAACTGAACGGCGAGAGATCATTACTGCCTTTCCAGGCCATTTCCTCTAAGCAAGGCGGTTCTTTCTGCTGACACATACTCTGATGGGCTACAAACACACACACACACACACAAACACACACACACACAAAAAACCACATCTAGCTCAAACCAATAAAGACGAAACACAAGTCGAGAATCTTTTGTGTTAACCAAAAGCTAACAGTAATTTTCTTTTCGTGACTGTTTAATACACTCTCAATATCACCCCTGTATTTTTCAATGACATTCTATAAAGTGAAGTGTCTCATCTGAAACTCAGTAGGGCCTGGCTCATTTCGTGGCATCTGCAGGCAGTGGCAAGTACTTCCGGCATCTGCCAGAGGGCACTACTCCGTGGCATCTGTGGCAAGTACTTCCGGCAAATGCCACCGATGCCACAACTTGCCGAGGCATCTGCCGCTGCTCAACAGGAGTTGCCACAAGATGCCAGAGTAAGAGAAGGTTTACTGTAGCTGCCACTCGCCTTCCGTGGCAAATGCTGCTATTTAAACCCCGTATTTATCGTGTAAAATGTCGCTGTTTAGGCATGACTTTATCGAACTGATCTGTACACAGGACTGATGTGCGATCTCTATTTTTCAACAAGATTATACATTATCATTTCTATTCAATTTTACTTGGAGCATGGTTTGCTAAAATAAACAAACGTGCTATATTTATGATGAAATATTGACGAGTGAGGGTTGCAACGCCCTTGGCAATTGTCGCTTCTTGATGGTTTCCACTGCTTGCTACGATAAACCAGGTGTATTATGACTAGTAAAGACAAATAATTAACAAATACATATCTGTATTGACACAGCAACGTGTACACTGGCGTTATTAGACTTGGCTACAGACTTAGGGCAGCTGTAACTGATTGCAGTTGCCACTGCTAGTGAGATGTTTACTTTATAAATTAGGCAAAGGACAGTTATATTTGCCCCATGCCTTCAGCAGCAGCAGGCCATTCTTTCACACACACATACGGGTATTGGGCCGAGTGCGACACCGTACTTCCGGTATCCGCCGTTTTACGCGAGGTGCAAGCAGGCAGCCGTACACCGTCTAGGTGTTGCTAAGCTTCCTGTACTGAATATTACATTACATTACATTACATTGCATTTAGCTGACGCTTTTGTCCAAAGCGACTTACAATAAGTACATTCGACCAGGAAGACACAACCTTGAAGAAAACAGAATCATATAAGTATATCAGGTTTCATAGAGCCAAACATTTCAAGTGCTACTCAACTGGCTTTAGGTAAGCCAGTCCTTTATTAGTATATAAGTGCTTCGTTAATCGTTCTAACGCTCGAAGTGGAGTCGAAAGAGATGAGTTTTCAGTTTGCGCCGGAAGATGTGCAAGCTATCTGCCGTCCTGATGTCAATGGGGAGCTCATTCCACCATCTTGGAGCCAGGATAGCAAACCCACGTGTTTTCGCCGATGGGAACTTGGGTCCCCCTCGCAGCGAGGGCGCAACGAGTCGTTTGGCTGATGCAGAGCGTAGTGCACGCGCTGGGGTGTACGGTTTAACCATGTCCTGGATGTAGGAAGGGCCAGATCCATTCGCAGCACGGTAAGCAAGTACCAGTGTCTTGAAGTGGATTCTAGCAGTTACCGGAAGCCAGTGAAGGGAGCGGAGGAGCGGAGTGGTGTGGGAGAATTTAGGAAGGTTGAAAACCAGACGAGCCGCTGCATTCTGGATGAGCTGCAGAGGTCGGATGGCATATGCAGGTAGACCAGCCAGGAGGGAGTTGCAGTAGTCTAGGCGTGAGATGACGAGAGCCTGGACCAGAACCTGAGTCGCTTTCTGAGTCAGCTGGGGACGTATCTTCCTGATGTTGTAAAGCGTGTATCTGCAGCAGCGGGTTGTAGCAGCGATGTTTGCAGTGAAGGACAGGTTGTTATCTAGGGTCACACCCAGATTCCTTGCAGTCTGAGTCGGGGAAACAACTGAGGTGCCGATGTTGATTGTCAGGTCAAGAGTTGGACAATCTTTTCCCGGGAGGAAGAGCAGCTCAGTCTTGTCAAGGTTGAGTTTGAGGTGGTGAGCAGACATCCACTGAGAGATGTCAGCTAGACAAGCAGAGATGCGTGCGACGACCTGGGTCTCTGAGCGGGGAAAGGACAGAATTAATTGGGTGTCGTCAGCGTAGCAGTGGTAAGAAAAACCATGCGGGCTAATGACTGATCCGAGCGAGTTTGTGTACAGGGAGAAGAGGAGGGGACCAAGAACAGAGTATATCATAGTCTATTGCCTTAATCAATATCTAGTCAACTCTAAAATGCCACATATATGCAATGGCATGATAATATTATTGTGACAAGTGGGGTATTCACCTGGTGTTTCCAGAAATTAGACGTAGATGCAGCCAAAATCGACGAAGGCCACTTTCGAGGGTCGTAATTCCATACATTGTAAGGGAAATCCGACAACCCACACAGCTCTAGTTTACGCTGGTAACGACCTAGAGCACACCCCTCAAGTCCAGAGATGTAATCCGAAGACATGCAGCGATGTCTTCGGTCGTTAATTCAGAAAAAAAACCTAGTGCGCCTATATTTGCACTTCCAGGATATTTGCACCTCCAGGAATATGGCGTATTTATATATATATATGGCGCGTGTTGCATTGTGGGTAGCTCGTGACGTCACTGTGTGTGAAATAATTCACTTTGATATAGCAGGCCATTCACTTTGATTTTATCCCGTTATGAAATGTCATCATTTCGACAATAAATAAATGCTACATAAACGTTATCTTGCACGTTTTATCGAACCATCTCCGTTTCTAACTTTCAATATATTTAAAAAGAGATCTCTCTCATCTGCGTGCGGGGGCGGGGCCTCACAGACATGCTGCTGCGCTGTGCACACAGTTCTGCCGGTAATGAATATTATGATACATTTTGTGAGGAAACTTTTCCACCAATAATTCCAATAAGTATTCCAAAATGTATTCACTTCAGGTTTACGAAAGTAACTGTAATCAGATTAGTTGTTTTTCAAATGTAACGCGAGCTGAATACAGTTAGGCTACTTGGTTTTTGTATTCTGATTACGTAATCAGTGTACAAATCATCAGTCCTGTGTAGGCTACAGATCAGTTCGATAAAGTCATGCCTAAACAGCGACATTTTACACGATAAATACGGGTTTAAATAGCGGCATTTGCCACGGAAGACGAGTGGCAGCTACAGTAAACCTTCTCTTACTCTGGCATCTTGTGGCAACTCCCGTTGAGCAGCGGCAGATGCCTCGGCAAGTTGTGGCATCTGTGACATATGCCGGAAGTACTTGCCATAGATACCACAGAGTAGCGGCCTCTGTGGCATATGCCGGAAGTACTTGCCACTGCCTGCAGATGCCACGAAATGTGCTTGCTGTCTCTCCTGAAACTAGCAGAGTCTAATTATGGAGTTGAAAGGGCTTTGATTGCCCTTCCAGTATGCAGAGTCAGTGCTCTGCATCAAGACTTGCTCCTGATTTACTGGCCCGCTCCATCAGCCCAGACAAATATCACTCGCCCCCTATGGCCATAAACCACTAATATGTCTCTCCAGAGATATGTAACCATTAGATATACAACTTCACTGCCTGTCCCTCCGCTCTGATTAACGGCAGTTTGAGGACAAAGCCATCCACCGTACATCATTCACAGCGATTCTGGGCCGGCTCTCCCTGCCCCTCTGGTGGCTCGGATGACATCCTGCATGCTAAAAGATCCATTGAGGGAGAAGATTTATTCTGTTATGCTCAAATGCAAAGTCGTGTCCCATTTCCAAAATTTACTTGGACATCAGCGTCAAGGACTTTTCAATGGTTCAAACAAAGTGTTATGGAGGCAGCACTATTATCAAAGAAACAAATCATGGTAAAATCCTTCATTTTGGCATTTATTGTTCTCCTCTTCTATATCAAAACAGGTATCCATCACAGGGTTAAGTGAAGTGTTGATCCAGCTGAGCTGAGGTGCAGTGATGAATTGTAGTCCTGCTGAATATTTCAAGGTCATCCATTCAGTTTTAAAGGCATTTGAATGGCAGTTAATGTCTTTATTTTTGCTTTTGCAGCAAGGCAGCTTAAAATAAAACAACACCAACAGATTCAATCTTTGAAACAATAGCAGACATTCAAATGGTAAATACATTGCACACAATAAAAAGACAACAAATGGCCGATGAAATAAAAACTGCAGCATATCACATACAGTGCTAGGCTTTGGTCACGGTATATGTATATATGGACATGGGAACAAATGAAACTTAATTATTCAGAAACATATATCAACTTTAAAGAGACAATGATTTAAAAGTGTCATAGTATATCTGGCTGCTTAGGTTATCTTTCCTACAGGGAAAGCTGTTTCTCACCCAGGACTTTACTGGCCAAATCACCTTATAAACCAATCAGTGGGAGGATCAGGAGTGATACTTGGCCCAAACTGTAAAAAAATATCACCAGTAACTTCCTGTCAACCTCAAAAACATTTAATGCTGCAGAACATTCGGTCTCTGTTTCCCTTTATGGGATGCACAGTAAACCTTTGATCTTACTGACTGCACATAACACTCACTGTGCTGCAGTGACATCCACATAC
Source organism: Gymnodraco acuticeps (assembly GCF_902827175.1). Classification (NCBI taxonomy): domain Eukaryota; kingdom Metazoa; phylum Chordata; class Actinopteri; order Perciformes; family Bathydraconidae; genus Gymnodraco; species Gymnodraco acuticeps. The sequence continues at coordinate 441,612 of NW_022992130.1, read as the reverse complement.
TTTTACTCACACCTTCAAAAGTCTGGGGGAACTACGTCAGGCTGTGATAGATGCCATATCTGGGCCCTTGAGCTGTTCTGATGTATGTGCGTATCGCCCTTCGCCTTTGCTTCCCTGTCACTTTGACTGGAGTAAACAGGTGACAGGGCCAAAAGAGCCCACTAACACTCTCCTTCTTCTCGCACGCTTACACTCATCATGTTCTCTTTCATCTCTTGCTTGTTCTTTTTTTTACTCACATGGCACCTCTCCAGCTCTCGCTTACTCGACTCCTGTCCTGCACTGAAGTCCTATATTTCAGAATCCATGGCTACGACAATGCTTTCCATGATATCTGTGTAAATCAGACTGAAGGCCCAGCACTGGATGAGGGTGCACACACACACACACACACACACACACACACACACACACACACACACACACACACACACACACACACACACACACACACACACACACACACACACACACACACACACACACACACACACACACACACACACACACACACACACACACACAAAAACTAACACACACACAAAAACACACACATATCTACCAGTGAATTTGTTGACACCGGCCTCCTCTGCCACGTTGGACAGGGCAATGACGCCCTGTGAAAGATCACTCGCTGCCTCGTCCATTTCAATGAGAGCATGAGGGCCCACGTTGCCACTGGCATAGTTGGCGATGTAGATGGCATAACGCCCTGAACCCTGGGTGGAAACAATAAATATAGTTACCATTTATTAATATACTTTACTTGTTTTTTTATATATATATATATACTCAGCATAACGATGAACCAGAAATGTGTAGCTAAAGGTGAGTTGATAATCAATTTTATTGATGGCTATTTAAACAATTGAACATCACCATCTCTTTTCTGAAACTATTTATTGGTTTCTCCCGATAAATCAGATTTCAGTGTCGACAAGTTTTATAATAAATCATTTTTTCACAGTAACAAGGACACTGTTTCTTTAAATACACATTGCTGCTTGTTTTCTCATTGTCTAAAAAGACCAAACCCATAAAACCTGTTAGTCCATCTCTGAATACTTTCCAACTTCTTAGACTTGTCTTTGGTGCTCTAGCCTGTTAGTTGAATACATTTTGACAACATGTATTTATTATTTTCCTATCTTGGTGAATAAAATGCAGTTTCACCTTTTCCCAATGAAGCCTTTTCTTGCCTCTTTATCTTCCTTTACCCTGTTTCCTATCCTCTACACCAGGGGTCTCCAACACGTCGATCGCAAGCTACCGGTAGCTTGCAAGCTCTCAATAAGTAACTCGCCAAGCAAATCCAAAATGTAAAAAATATACAAAAAAACAAAGGAAATGTAATTAAAAAGATCTACCCTTTGCATAAACGAAACCTCAATCATAGCGAACTCTATCTACTTTGTTTCTATAGGTAAATACAAATCTGAGTTGACAAATATGACATGTGGGGTTCCTCAAGGCTCCATCTTGGGGCCTCTTCTCTTTAACATCTACATGCTACCACTGGCTCAGATAATGAAAAACAACAAAATAAGTTACTATAGCTATGCAGATGACACACAAATGTACATAACCATTTCACCAGGAGACTAAGCTCCAATTCAAACACTGAGTAAGTGCATTGAACAAATCAATGACTGGATGTGTCAGAACTTTCTCCAATTAAACAAAGACAAAACTGAGGTAATGGTCTTTGGAGCCAAGGCAGAACGTATAAAAGTTAGCGCTGAGCTTCAGCCTGCAATGTTCAAAACAACAGATAAAGCCAGAAATCTAGGTGTAGTCATGGACTCTGACCTGAGTTTCAACAGTCACATTAAAACAATTACTAAATCAGCCTACTATCACCTAAAGAACATATCTAGGATTAAAAGACTAATGTCACAGCAGGATTTGGAAAAACTTGTCCATGCTTTTATCTTCAGTAGACTGGACTACTGCAATGGTGTCTTCACAGGTCTCACTACAAAATATATTAGAAAGCTGCAGCTGATTCAGAACGCCGCTCCTCGAGTCCTCACTAACACTAAGAAAGTGGATCACATCACTCCTGTTCTGAAGTCTTTACACTGGCTTCCTGTGTGTCAAAGAATAGATTTCAAAATACTGCTGCTGGTTTATAAAGCACTGAATGGTTTAGGCCCAAAATACATTTCTGATCTTCTGCTAAATTATGAACCATCCAGATCTCTCAGGTCTTCAGGGACTGGTCAGCTTTCTGTCCCCAGAGTCAGAACTAAACATGGAGAAGCAGCGTTCAGTTATTATGCTCCAAATATCTGGAACAAACTCCCAGAAACCTGCAGGTCCGCTACAACTCTTACTACTTTTAAATCCAGGCTGAAGACTTATCTTTTTGTCGCTGCTTTTAATTGAAACTGAGCCGTTGTGTTCATCAGTAAAGTGGAACTTCTGTGTGAACTATTCATATCTTAAACTGCACTGTAACTTTTTATTCATGTACTTTTTATTCATGTATCTTTTCTTTTAATGTGTCTTTTATTATCTTTTACTGTTTTTAAATGCCTTTGTCTGAATGTCTTTCATTTTTGTAAAGCACCTTGAATTGCCTTGTGTTGAAAGGTGCTATATAAATAAACCTGCCTTGCCTTGCCTTGCCTTGCCTTGCCTTGCCTTGCCTTGCCTTGCCTTGCCTTGCCTTGCCTTGCCTTGCCTTGCCTTGCCTTGCCTTGCCTTGCCTTGCCTTGCCTTGCCTTGCCTTGCCTTGCCTGCCTTGCCTTGCCTTGCCTTGCCTTGCCTTGCCTTGCCTTGCCTTGCCTTGCCTTGCCTTGCCTTGCCTTGCCTTGCCTTGCCTTGCCTTGCCTTACTTACTACAACTCTATATCTATCTAACACCCCTCCTCCCCCCAGAATGAAGATCTGGCCCTTCCTACATCCAGGACATGGTTAAACTGTACACCCCAGCACGTGCACTCCGCTCTGCATCAGCCAAACAGCTCGCTGCACCCGCACTGCGAGGGGGACCTAAGCTCCCAAAAACACGTGGGTTTGCTATCCTGGCTCCAAAATGGTGGAATGAGCTCCCCATTGAAATCAGGACAGCAGAAAGCTTGCACATCTTCCGGCGCAGACTGAAAACTCATCTCTTTCGACTCCACTTCGAGCGATATAATTATTAACAAAGCACTTATATACTAATAAAGGACTGGCTTATCTAAAGCCAGTTGAGTAGCACTTGAAATGTTTTAGCTCTATGAAACCTGATGTACTTATATGATTCTGTTTTCTTCAAGTTTGTATTTTGTTGGTCGAACGCACTTATTGTAAGCCGCTTTGGATAAAAGCGTCAGCTAAATGCAATGTAATGTAATGTAATGAATATCGACCAATCACGTTCTTGCTTGATTTGCAGGACCAGCGTTGCAGTCGGGAAGAAAAGCAATGTGGAGCGGCACCTCACCCCTTCATAAGGTGATTTTCCTTCTGGCAGAATCGACACAACAAATCAGCCCCATTGAACACAGCCAGTCGTGCCAGCCTACATGTATACAGCACATGAGGGGCAGAGTTTTACTGTGTGTGTGTTGCAACTTGACGCACACATACGCATGGCGTCATTTCCACTGGGGACAGGGGGGACATGTCCCCCCCACTTTTCGAAATCTCGTTTGTGTCCCCCCCACTTTACAAATATGTTTATTGTTATTTTTTAACGCAAACCGTCATCGCCACGGAGGAGCACACAGCCTCTGTGATCGAGCGAGAGAGCTAGAGAGAGCACACCTTTATCTATTTAATATAGTTGTAAAAAATAAAGTAAGAAATCATTCCAATGTGTACTATAGGACAGTAAAAAAAAAAACAGTTTAAAAGGGGAGTGATTAGTAAAATATGCATAAATAAAAAGAAAGAATGCTAACTAGGTAACATAAGATAAGAATAAACAAGTTTAAATGATTTGTTATTGGTTGTGATCATATTCTAAAGATTTTGGTATATAAGTATACAGCTCCCTTTCATCTGAGTGTTGAGAGCTGTATCCATACATTCATTTTGTGCTCAAAGTGCACCAGATTGATGCATTTAAGTTCAACATTTAAAAAAAAATCTTCCCAGGGGAGCATGCCCCCGGACCCCCCTATAGGGGGTGAGGACCCCTCTAGAGGATGTTAGGTCCCCTCTAGAGGATGTGAGGTCCACCCCCAAATAAAGCAGGTTCAAATAATTAAATTGCATACATTTTCTTTTAGTAAACACTGAAAACGGGTCCCACAGACCCAAACAGCACACAAAGGTTAAAGGTAAGCATACAATAATGTTAAAATGTGCTAAATATATACACTGCAAAAAAAAGAAAAGAAAAAGAGGAGTAAAAGCAGCTCATGACTTGTTTTATTTTTTTAAAGTAGCTCTCATCCTAAAAAAGGTTGGAGACCCCTGCTCTACACCCTTCCTCTCAGCCCCTCTCCCTGCTCCCTCCTTTGGAGATTAATTTCACACTCCATTATCAGTCAGAGTCCCTGCAGACACAAACTCACAGACGGAACCACACTAATAGACTACACACTGGATTCCAATGAGCTTTCCCACCAAGCCTAACATATTTCAATCAATACACACACCATACACGCAATTTCACCATTTGTGTTACCACTACTATATTTTTACAAGACAAGAAAAGTAAATGAGTCTAGTTGATGTAAATGTCATGAAGCGTTACACATAATGGCTTGCTGAGGTGGGAGGAGGGGTTGCAGCACACACACACAAAATGAGAATGAACTACAATAAAAGACCTGAAGGCCACTGGCAGTTACTTAACAAACTTAAAAGTCAACGATTTTTCAATAAGTCTCTACCCAAGGCTAATTTCTGTCACTGGAATTGGCTTTGTGAATAGTGTGACATGCATGCCTGGAAAGCGCATGCTGGTGCGTGGAGGTGTAAGGGGTTGCGCTTTAAATCAGTCTTTACAGCTATCACTGAAAAGCCTGAAAGATCTACCACCACTAATGTAGCATTTTCTTTTTTGTGTTTTTAAGTGCTTTTTATCAATTGTGTTTGAACTACTTTGGCTTTTACAATCCACCTGTTTCTAAAAGCTGCATTCAGCCTGTCAGTGCAAAGTGAGCCGATCCATCCGTTCAATGCGAGATACTTCAATATGTCACTTTCATCAGTTTGTATAAGACTAATGATGGGACTTCACTTTCAAGGAGACTGGGAGGGATGAAACGGCCGGATGACTAACTATCTCTCTTTTTTTTCTAAATGATAACACTTTATTCATGAGTAAACAAGAACAAACACATTAGCTACCTAGCAAACTAAACAGCATGCCTTGGTTTTGGCCTTCTGCCGTCATTCCAAATCTGGTTTTATAAAACTTGTTTAGCAAGAGGAACATGTATTCTCTCTCTCCATCTGTCTGCTGGTACTAGCATGGAAGAAAACACATCAGGGTTTTGGCTTCCTCTAAAAGCATTATGCCATTAAATGCAGATATCTTTCCAATCGGTTTGGCAGCTGCACAACCTATCAGTGTTCAGTGAGATGGGACAGTGGTTAAAAAAAATCTATTGTAATCCCTACTGTCCTCTTCCAGCTATCACTTTCTTTATCCCTTCCCCTGATTAGAAGTGAGAACTCCATGCGTGTGTGTGAGATAAGAGACAAAGAGAAAGTATAAGCGTGTCAGAAAGAGAAAAAAAAGGGAGTAAAGGAGGTGGAAAGCGGCAAGAAAACAATGGGAAAGGGTCTGAGAGAGAGAAAATGCTATAGGCAGAAAGCAGTAGTGTGCAGTCATCACTCCTCCCCTCGTACGATGTTCTATAAAACAAACGAGCCCTGGCTTCTGTAATTACACTGGTGCGATGGACAGAAGAGAGAAAATGGCACACCATTTCCCCAAATGAACTGTCATAGCACATGCTGAGAAGGGCGGCGTAGGCAGGGCATGAGTTATCACTGGTAAACAAACAGAAGCACCCATGCATGTACACAGAAGACACTCTGGGGAGTTTGTATGTGTGTGTATCTGCATATGCTCTACTTTGTGTGTTTTTGTGTGTGTAATACCTTCCTGTCCACACAGGCCACTGAGCGCCCAGCCATACGGTTGGCCACATCTCTGTGTTCGTTGATGTCATCGTTCAGCAGATCCTCAAAGCGTCCATTGCGGAACTTAAACAGCTTGTCAGAATATGTTGCTCGACCTTGTTGAAGAAAGAAGAAGAGTTCATGAGAGTCAAAGATTGCTCAGAGAGTTAAGAGGTGTTATGAACTGAAGAACTTGTTCCATCTGAAAGTGACCTCTTCAATTTTTACAAAAATCTGAGTATAGTTTTGGCAGTGTGTGCTCCGTAGCTCTCAGATTGATTAATAGCAGCACAAAGCTTATCTGTTAACTGATGAAGACTCAGATGAGATAAGCTGCATACTGATTCTCCTGCTTTGTCTCTGTCCAGGAGAAAAGGCACACCCTTGTGAAAGTGTATCCTTGTGTATAAAAAGCATGTACTGTACCAGAGAATGCGTTATTGGTGTTTAGCACATAAATCTCCTCCCGACCATCTCCATCGATGTCACACGCTGTCACTCCGATGGCGTTGCCTTGGCGGTCTCTCAGGGCGTAGAATGGGGAGCTACGGTTGTCGACAGCGATGTTGACAAGCCTTTTCTTCTGCTTGTCGTACTTTAGCACCAGGTTCGGGCCGTTGAAGCTGTCAACGGGCACCAGAGGCATGGCTGTTACATGTTCATTCATTCATTTTCCTGGTATTTATTATAGTGAGTAATTGCATGTATGTTGCCTAAAATACCTAAAAACATGTTTATATTTATTTATTTGTAAGATTTGCTTGCTCAAGAATATGCTTGTGCAGAAATGTGTTGAAAATTAGGGATTAGAAAATCCTTATACTGCATGTGGAACAATCGGTATTATTACAACTTGCAGGGCTATAACCTGAATTTGATAACTAAATAACTGAGCTTGCAGTCAAAATGTAATTTGTTTAGATGTTTAGGTTTAAAAAAACAACCTATACTTTCTTCGTCTATTGTATAATCCATCCATTGTGTTTGAAAAATAATAGTGTAGTATAGGGATGCATTTGTAACATTTCTTTAAGTGCTTTTAAGTGCTGAATAGCAGGGTCATATAAACTAAACCACTCTGTCCTAAGATTCTTTTATTCCCTAATGAAATTACATCCTCCATGACGTTTTATGATTCTTTCCTGCCCAAAAATACCTGCTGAATAGGGTGTCTTGCATAAATGACATTTATTAAACAGGGTCAATTTAGTCCATCTATATTCTGTTAAGCATTGGGAAATGTATTGCTGCTTCACTGAATAGTGGGAGGCTTGCCAAACTGTTCCCATCAATGGCACTCTGTCCAATCACATCCATTTCTATCAGCAGAGTGAGCCTTAGGGCCTACCATCTCTCGTCTTTCATACTTTGCCTTTGTCTTCAACCTTTAACTTGAACATGACAGTGTACTTTTCTTTTAGCCTCTGATTTGGAGTAAGATAAATCTTGATAAAAACTAACTTTGAGTAAGAACAATCTGTATTACACAACCGCCCCAGCCTTTCTCACCCAGCTACAAAAATCTCCAGGTCTCCGTCCCCATCCACATCGGTGACGGCCACGCCATAGTTGAGCTGGGTGGGGTTGTTGTCATAGTCGGGAGGGAGGACGGTCTTGGTTATAGCTGAGAACATGGGCTCTGATCGCTGAGCCGAGGAGATGGAAGGCAGGAACAAAACCAGCCACAACAACATCCTCACCTGAAGGGGAAAAAACAGTGTTTGCAATAGAAAGGTAGAAGGGCATCCATCAGGCTGCTTAAAAAACCTCTGCCACTTATACTCAAATCTATACTTATTACTCAATGAGCAAAAGAGGAGAAATAATGTGTCTAAAATAAAAGGTAGAACACTGCTGCTGTACACTGGAGAAAAACAAACACCCGCATGACCATCACAATTCCTATGCAGGAAATTCACACACAACACTTTTCTTTTGAACTACTGCACACTTTTGTCTGGGCAGATGAGGCAAATGAGAATAAAATACAAACTGTAAGTCATACACTTGCAAACTGCAACACATGCCCTTGTTGCCTATTCTCTAGATCCATCGCGAGGCAAACATTTTCGGATCATTGGCAGAGCTTGCTCCTGTACTCAGACATAAAGATGAAGATATACCACCGCAATCAGCAGTGTTCTGCAGGGTTAGATCTGAACAACCCATCACAGGCAGACGGGCTGAGGAATTACAGGACAGAAAATCCATACATGGAGCAGGGCATTAGCCAGAGGCCAAGTGAACATAGAGGAAACCAATATGACCTGATATAACAGACCTGAGGTGCTGTTTCCTCAGAGACAGTGACCAACGCTGCGTTAGAAAAGCTTTTTTGAGGATAAAAGGCTTTCTGATGTAAAGGTGTCCTTTTAGTGGTCAGAAGATAAAAGGTGAACATAGAGGAATCAATCCAATCGACCGCCGAAGTGCAGGCAGGTAGTAGTGGGCTTTCTGAAAACTGAAAAGAGAGAAGAAGAAACCGCACTGAGGGGAGAAAAGAAAGAGAAAGGTCACCTCATTAAGGCTTAAATAAAATGCTCATCATCAACAGCACTGCAAGACTAAACACACCCACACACATGCACTGAATGGCGTTTACAAGCTGACAACTTGATTTGCTCTGCCTGTGGATTTATGGAGGCAGCCCTATTCATAGAGCTCATTCCATCTGTAATGTCATTGGGCCATTCCCATCTCTGCTTGCATACTGCTTCAGAGTCTCTCTTTTTTTCTCCAAGTGTCCAGGTGATGTATGGCTCTTTAACATCTCCCTCAACAATTCAATTTAAGATAAAAACCGCATTGCCGTTTGAGTTATACTCTCAAAGGCACGTCGGCAGGGAGAGGAAGCACCTTCGCTGACACCTGCAGAAATATGGCCCCGGCTAATGCTAGCTCTGCTGGCAGGCAGCACAGTGATAACGCTGGCTGAGGAGCTGGTAGCGATGTAGACTGTGGCTGTTAGCAACAAGGGTTAATTAACAACACCGGGAGCTCGAGATGAGGCAGTTTCTCCCCATTAGAGCAGGATGTAATGACAAATGGGCTAAGCCAGTCCAGACTACAGAAAGCAGCTTTAGAGACTTCCTCATATACTCCATGTTAGATAGTGTCAGCAAGCTATTAATTCAAAGGGGAGGAAAAGAACAAAAAATAAATAAAAGTGTGGGGGGAATGGGTATACTCTTTTCTTTAATGTAGAAGCACTCGGAGTCCTTTTATAATATACATTCAGAGGACAAGGCAATATTTGATGTATTAAAATAATACACTCACAGGTGAGCAGCTGAACTTTAAACAAATATAGATGTATATTAAGACGCTTTATGATGATGGTTCTGCAGCATCATTTAGATCAACACATAGCTGAAATTGAAAATAAGTAAAGTATTCAAAAAAATTCAGCCAAACGAAGAAATACTTATTAGAGCAGAAAGAGCAGATTGAGACCATTGGGGACCGGCCTGATAAAATGGCAAGGCAATACATTAGCCAGTCAAGGACACACAGTCGCTTTGCCCCATTCACTGCAGTAAAAACCAAGACACTCCACTTGAGTCGCCAATAAAGTTGCAATGTGACTTTTCTATGGGCGACAATTCACAAAACAATCATTGGGGTTTTATAATATCAAATATGCAGGGTCAACAACAATCTGTCCCACTATAAGAATAGGAAGCATCCCATAGTCATTTGTAGTAACAGCCATGAAATAGCATTTGGGGAAAAAAATGCCGTTTGATGCAGAGAAATGTTTTCGATTTAGTTATTTATGTTGGCATTAAGAGGCCATTACGCCAGCGTGCAACATCAGCATGTGCTTTCTGGAGCGTTCAAGCCCGAGCTCTGATCCTGATAACACTGCGACAAAGAGCCAGCAACATCTTCAGTTTTAAAAACACGCTTCCAGAGGCTCTTCTCTGTGAAGGACACCTTCACTGCAGAACACACACACACACACACACACACACACACACACACACACACACACACACACACACACACACACACACACACACACACACACACACACACACACACACACACACACACACACACACACACACACACACACACACACACACACACAAACACACAAAGTGCTGTACCAGTCCCAGTGAATTACACTTAGCAATCACTCTGAGCAATCAACAATTGCCATTAGTGTAAAGCTCCAGTTTATCTCTCATTTACCACAAAGAGGATCAGACAATAACACACTTCATTCCAGCTAATATACACTGTGCAACAACTCAATATAATGCTTCATCTGCTGCATCACAAAACCCAACTCACTTTGTTTCAAACTTTTTAAATGTCATGAAGATGATGAACAAATATTTTGTATAGTTGTAGATGTTTTTATAAAAGTCACACCATTTAATTCACCAATATGATGCATTGTAATTAATCACGTTTGGATGTGGTAATGCAAAATATCTATTTATACTATGTTGTAGGCTACATTTCTCCAATTTAATTATATTAAATTCACAACTCTAAACAAAAATAAGTTCAAAATCAAATAAGCTGAGAAAATAACAAACAGGAAAAATGTGCAAACATGTGAACACATTGCAGGTCACAAAGAATAATCATAAAAACTGCGGTCTTCTTTTGTTTCACACTGCTCATCGGCAGTTTTCTTAAGTGATCCGCTCTGAGTGAAGCAGCACATACTCCGTGGTAGTTTCTGCATGTGATGATAAAACAGTATTATATTAGTCTACCAGGTGTCTGACCGAAAACTGCTGGAAAAGCGTCCTAATCTGGAGTTATAATATTCTCAGAGCAGAAAGTCAAATCCGGACGGAGATTAACTTTCTATCGCCTCTCCCTGCAGCATATCCCAGCGGAGCCTACAGTCTGAGCCCAGAGGAAGGTATCAGCCTCAGCAGCAGCAGAACTCAGGTACTCACAGATGCAGAGGCGCTCGGGAACTCCGACAAATCTTCCAGCGATTGACAGCCAGGGGAGAAGAGAGAGAGAAAAGGAGATACCGACAGCTAATTGTGCGGTTGATGCCGCAGTTATCTCAAGGGTTTTTCCCACTTATTCCCTTTACACAACTTCCAAAAGATTTGCTTTATGAAATCACTTGTGTGATATTTGAGCCAATCGCGGGACAGCCTACGAAATATTTAAGCCCGTAGCCAATAACAGCGCTTGGAAGCAGGAGGTGGGCGTGTCCCCAGGTGCTCATTGTGGTCTGTCAGAGGGGCGCAGCTGGGATGTGGATGCGGAGCCTCCTGGTTCAGCTGGGATGCCTCCATCCATCTAACGGAGTTCAGAAATAATTAGTTTAATTCACCATAAATCATATATACTTGAATCATTTAATATACTTTTTAATTTATATATCTTTCGTTAAAAAAAATGTGGCATGAAAACGATTTGAGCAATAGATATCAGAGGTGTAAGAAATAATGTTTTTCATTTATACCTTCGGGTCAAAGGTCATTCTGAGGGGTTTTCCGGGGTAAGATCTTGATCCATAAACGTGTATTGTGATGTAAACCATGGTTTTAATAATAGTCGGCTGGCCACTCCATGCTCTCTGCACTCATATGTGTTGAACTCTGGCCCCTCCCACTCTAAAATCACTGCAGCCTGTAAACAAAGCATTAGCCAGCACAATATTTTCAATATCACAAAAATAAATCTTCAATTTGAAAAATGAACATACTTTTTCATATAGTCCAAACACAACTTGCTGACCTTTTAATCTGACCAAAGTAGTTAATGTAATTAAATGCACACTTACTAATGAAACTTTTTATCTAAATAGAACCAGAGAGCTGTTTCAGCTCTTTTCATGTCAAGGGAATACAACTGCATCACATTTGCATGGAGAAGAGCAACAAGCACCCATAGCAATGATGCTCAAAAATAATAAATAATGATGTGTTCTTTGTCAAAGTTGGGTGTTCTGTCTGATAGCAGTGTGTGTGTGCTCTTGGGCGTGTGTGCTCGAGTTTGCAGGTTTACTGCTGCCAGATGTATAATTCTTATGTCATGCTCCACTGAGTACAGCCTCCCTGAGACCCCCAATGAAATGAATTGTGTGTGAGAGAGTTGGTGTGTGTGTGTGTGTGTGTGTATATATATGTGTGTGTGTGTGTGTGTGTGTGTGTGTGTGTGTGTGTGTGTGTGTGTGTGTGTGTGTGTGTGTGTGTGTGTGTGGTTGCGCACAGCTTGGTGAAATGAGATGTTCACATCCCAAGGACGTCTCCCACCATAATTTAAACTCACTGGTGCTGGAAGACTTCAAACTGAATGTGCTGAAGTCATAAACCAGTGCACTTCTGTCTTTACTGTTATTGTCTGTGATCTACTGGTGTAAATCCACAGGCAGGTGGCTGTGACTCAAACAATGCAAATACTACAACAGAAATGTCTCCATGCTGTGATTACTGCATATTGGCTGCCGGCTATAAAATTATGTTAAAGACCTAAAGTGAACACAACTTTTAGCCTTCCTACTTTGATTGCGCTTGTGTTGCAGTTTATCGCCTTGATTTACAAGTGGCAGAGTTTTCTCACACGGTCACAAAATGTAAGAGAAAGAGAAAATCCTCGGGGCTTGACGTACTGCAGCGCATACCTTTAGCTATTTACACCCTGATCTACAGTCTCCTACAGCAGAGACCCAACTGTTTTTATTTATGAGGGGACAAAGAGGCATCTATCAGCACTCAGCTGAAGCCAGTGACAGTGCATAGTGTGACTTTGAGGTGGTAAGTATATTGTATTTGTTCCCCAGAGGCACACTGGGACAAATCCCAGACATGATATTGTGTTTTGAGACTCTCCCAGTGCTTCTCACCTCCTTATTTCACCCTCACCCATCGCCAAGGTCGCACCACGCCTACCTCCTTAGATGCAATGATCTTAAAGTGATGATGAGGAATGAAGAAAGCTCAAGGGAAGAATGGCCAAGGGAGGGGTTTTTTACTACAGCATGAAGAAATGTCCCCTTTCCTCTTAAAGGGCTGTTGAAAGATGTATAGTGCTACAGCATCATGATGAATCCCCTCTGAGGTGGATAGCAGAACACTTCTCATATCATTAAGCTTTAGTAATGGTCCCTATGCCGCGTCTCCTCTGGCAGGGTCTCCTGGCGTTCACTCCTCAGGCTCAACAGACGGCCGGCTCCACACACACACACGCACACACACACCTCAGATACAGCTGAGGAAGAGTCCGTTTCCTGGAGGGGCTAGAACCAGAATTATTCCTCATCAATTCAAAAATACATGTAAAACTCTACATATAATAAGCAGCTCTGCACAGTCATCTTTTTTTAGGCTCTTTGGCAAAATTGAGTACATTTCGGCCAAATCTCTTTCATTATAGTCCTGTATCTGTGTAAAATGTGAAATTGGTGAAGTGCCCCATTAAATGTAACCAAACTCCTTGGAGTGAGCATTTATTTTAAATGGCTTGACCTCTCGGTAGCTATTTGAGGTTGGCAGTTTGAAAAATATTGTGAGAGAAAAAGATTGTGAGAGCAATTTTCTGTGGGAGAAGTTGAAAGTGAATCTCATTTTCGTCTACTTTGTCTCAAAAGCAGCCAACGGGGAGCTCTTTTATGGTTACAGTTATTAGTTCTTACTAATCTAGTTGTTTTTGTGTAGACATGAATGTCTGAAAACCCAATTTTGTTAGTTATGTTGTAGATTAGATAGAATCAATAACCCTGTATTAGTGTATTATTAAAAATGGATGTGCAGCATCTGGTTTGTTATCAGGTTTAATTTTGAGCAATGCATACTTACCCAATAATAATATAACTTCAAATAAAACTGCATTATTTTATTACATATTCTTTTCAGCAAAACCTTTTTCTTGCAGTTGAATGGTTTATCTCTTTTCCCTCTACTGCTGCTGTTTTTATATTTTCATGCTCCAATCACACATTTGGAAACATTAGATTTTCTGTGTGGATGATCTCCATCTCTGATCTTTGAACCTGTGTGCAGAGACTACTCTACTATACTCGCCCTCTGGGGTGTGAGCGCATGTGTTACAGCATGCGTTGTGACTGCACTTATTCACTTTCCATGGATATAGGTTTAGCCAACAGGGTCCTTCATAGATCAGCCTCCCCTGACAGCTCTCTTAAATGTCCTTGGCAGCCCCCCAACCCCCTCGTCTCCTCTCTGTTCCTGCACCTTTTCCTCTCTGGCCCAGCCTCTGATGGATGCTGCCATATTTCTCTGCCTCTCTCCCGGTATGCTCCCACAGCCACTGGGCCCTGTAATGCATGACACAATCTGTACATATCCCATTAAGTGTCACTTTGTGAATGGACCTGTTTCTCCACATGCCTTGCAGAAAGACACGTAGAAGATAGAGGCTGGGACCTGGCCAGCTCCTAAGAAGTCAAGATGTACTGTATGTCTCTTGGACCCCGAGTTAGCCTTTTAGCCATTCTTACAGTTAATGTTTCTATTGTGAACAACTGTTGAGTAACACTGAGTTGTATTTGAGTTTCAATGCTTATGATTATTTACATTATCTGCTTCTTTAGCTGCAGATTCAAGTGTCAGTTTTTCCTTTTTCCACAACTCATCTCCTTAACGTGGATGTCCTCACAAGACTGTGAAGAATTACATTTGGAAAACAATATTTGTTTTCTCATCACCCTTCCCAGTCCCAAACTAATATTAGTTTTTTTACATCATGAGGTTTTGTACACACTCTGCGTGGCTATCAATCACATTTTTAATTTAATGTATGAATATATGATTTATGTTGCTCAGGCAGAAGATATAAATCTATTTTGCGGCGAGAGGGGGGGGGGGGGGATAACAGCGCTGATGTTCCCTTATTGATTGGCTGGCTTAATAGTGTTTGTTCTTTATAGCCGATCTCAGGAAATAAAGCAAATAAATAGTTGAGAATGAGTTCAGTCACCGCGATGATCACAAGGATGAGAGAGACGGAGTGAGGAGGAAATAACAGGAATAGGAAGCAATGGTAAAATAATCATACAGCTGTCCTCATGAAATATAAAACAATACATACGTTTTAGTCATATGCGTGTTGTCACTTGAGATAAAACTGTCAATTTAATTAATCTACACAGAAAATAAAATGTCCTTTGCACTTTTGTTTCCTTTCATTTGAACTGTGAGACCAAATCACAAGTCACATTGTGTTTTCATCACTTTTTGATAAAGCTGGTGCCTTGAGCTATAATACACTTTGCTTCCAGTTATGGCTGTCCTACGAGATTAGAGTGCTAACCTTTATTGACATCCTATCACAAAGTCATGAGTGACAGAATATGATGTTTTCTTTGTAAACCGCCACACGAGCCACATGGCTAGATGTCAGTCCGGGGTCGCATCTTTTCCGCTAATGCAGAGTGTCAGGCCACTATTTGCTCTAAGACAGTTTTACAATTCTCAGAGGATTTGTCAAATTGATTTGATAACCAAACTGTGGTTATTGCCCAGCACCAGGCTTCTTGGAGAAGTGATGAATGAAATGTGTCTCGATGTGTCAAGTTAGATAAAGGCAAATAAATGACTTAAGGTGACTTGACCATGTTATATAAATATATCTAAGTCATAACCGTACCAGATTTAAGGTCCGATTTCACAGCTTATCATAGGAACAAACAGTATTTTTTACATTTGTCTGGAGCATCAGCTTTCTGTCTCCAAACCTTAATGATAACCTATTGAAGAAAACAATGAAAAGAGCTTAAGATCAGTGACCTAAGCTTCTTTCCACTTGGTCCACACTGAGAGGAGGAGAGGACAGCATAAATCCAGCCCATTAGCCCTGAGGACCCCTGATGACAGGTCCCGCCCCACGGCTGATGTAAACCAAACTTCCTGTTCGGAGATGAAGAAGCCTGTCAAGCAGCTGCAGCCACCTCAACCCCTGCCTCCCTCCCTCCGTGATGCTCTGGCATTAATAGCAAATCGATACTAAATGAAGGACAACGAAAACAAGTGACAAACAAAAGGATGCGTCCATCTCCGGTGGAGGGATGCAGAAGCGAAGATGCTGGAAGATAGGCGAGTTTAAGAGAACTACACAAGGTATTTTAAAAGCATGAAAACACTTCCCCTGACATCCCTGTCTTCTATAGCTCCATGTCAGTGGCTAAGGATTAATAGCAAGTGCTTGGTGGACAAGTCCCCAAAACAAAGAGCGCTGTAGGTTTTATAGTGTGCTTGTTGCCTTGCCCAAAAAAGACTGCAACTCTCAAGCAACCTGGTTTTTAACAGACCATAACATAACTTCACAGAATAGGGGTTGCACCTTTCGTTCTCTTTTCTGCAACACTCTTTCTCCTATAGATCTTATAAGCATTCTCTTAAATCTCCCAGCTTTTTAAGATACTGTTGTTTTGTGTTGTTCATCGGTGAAGGTCTTGCCATTTGACCAAAGTCGCCCAGGCTTCTCGTTTGAACTCATGAGAGGAGTAATGAGCACTTTTTCATCTCATCATGCTTAATGGTGTATTGATCTCTGGCTGTAAGAAATGACTACATCCTCTACTTAGTAAGCCTGTGTCATGAAGAACGTCCCTGACCCGTTACATTACACACATTTCGTTTTAAATACAACTTTCAATGTTCCATAATATTGGCTCCTTTTGTATGAGATCCATGGTCATATGAGGTCAACTTATCCCAGTATGAGAATTGTAATGTTTTGTCGAATGTAAACATGTGTTTGAGGGCTTGGTTAGACAACGTTCCAACATATACGACCATGTTCTGTGGCCTGTAGATTTTTTCTTAACCAGTAAAACTGTTCTCACACTGACTGCCAGTGCCGCCAGCCGCAGTCAGGCACCATCCCTCCCCCTGTGTTTCTGTAGCTGTCTCCTCAGTGGGATAATCAGCCATTCTCCTGCAAGGTAATTCCTGCTCAGGAGTGCATGGGGCCGACACTGCGGAAATTCATTTTTTGGTTTAATTTCAGGCCTATTGATCGTGGAGCGCTTTATGGCTGCATGACATCCATAATCACAACAATGGTCTGACAGCAGAGATAAATAATGTGGCAAAGGCACAGAGAGAAGGAGGGATGTAGGGATGAAAGGGACGCAAATTGAAAAAAAAATAGTAAGAGCCATGTTCCATCTCTTACTGCATTCTGTATTAATTACCGAACCCCACCCTATTACACCCTCCCAACCCCAACCCCTTCACCTGATTGATCTCCCCTCAGAGGCCATAGATTAGTTTTCTTCCCAAACTTATCTGAAATCTGTTTGTTTAAGCATCCATTAAAGATAGGAGCCAGTGCTCTACAGTAATTACCAAGGATACTGTAATATCTATAATTATTATGATTAGTGGAACAGAATTAAGTCAATGCTGTAGGAACCACAAGGGGCCAAAGCCACAGCATGATTATGAGGTTTTGCATATACTAATGCTGTATTCCAATGCAAGCCTGAGCAATGTTGCTGAAATAAAATTAAAAAAATGATTCAGGCAAAAGTTGATGCATACTGAAAAGCAAAAATTATCAGACCGCACATTAGAATTGATGTGTCCCGCTGGAGCATGTTGACCAATACAAAACATGCCGCTGGTTTTGGAATTACATTTGTTTTACTTTTACATTATTCAACACTTTTTATAAGATATTTGTAGAATATGCACGCATTCCCGGCAGTCTATTTCTTCTCAGTGAGCATACACGCCTATTTCAGAGACAGCAAGGGCCGGTGCGGTCAGTGTTTGTGTGGGCAGAAACTTTAACAGAGACAGAGAGCTGGTTTAGGCCGGCAGCACGGCCTCAGCAGGTCTTATGCTTCAACTAGGTGTGTACACATAGCTGTGTTTACGTGCAACCTCACCACATCTTTGCTGAATTTGACATACACCCAGCTCTGGATCAGCTGTAAGGCTTTAAATACATCATATAATGAGGTGATGAATTGAAGTCCAAAATGTGACCTTTCGTAGTGTACATGCAGTTAGATGATAATGGTGTATAGTAAACAGTGGTGACGCAGCAGTGCATAAAGCATGCCTCTTGTTGTTGTTGCAGACTGAGAGGGGCTGAAGGCTCCCGCTCATAAAATGTCTCAATTCAGAAAGGCGATAAGGATGCAGAGTTAATGCGGCTTGGCACACAGTTTTATTTGTGCAGAGGCGGAGGAGTCCCGCTTCTGGAGAGGCAAAGAGCGGAGTGGATACTGTTGCAGGTCGGGGAGCAGTGGGGAAATGGAGGATGCTTAGCTGAGACAGAACAAGTAGGCAGGAGAAAAAATATCTGACCCTTATTATGACGGCTATATGAGAAGTACTGCAAAGTCGGTGTATGGCTTACAGCTGATCAAATGTATTCATATCCTTTTACAAAATGTGCATTAAAGAGTAATTCAGAAAATCAGTTATTGAAAATGTAGCTCTGATAAGTTTTTTCTGACATAATGCAACACAGTGGAACAGACACATTTAGAATATTGCATACGATTTTGCATACATTTGCCATAACTAAGAACATATATACTCATGGTTAGCACTACATCACGTTGTCTTTATATTCTTGTTGCTTATTGAATACTCACGTTTCCTCTGGCTGTTTTACTCAGCAAAAACGCCTTGTTGTCACGTTTAGTGCTGCAAGCCCTTTTGTAAAGTACTATTTCCCAAGCACAGACTTTTTCCAATCACACAAGGAAAAAGTTTAGACCCTGATAAATGCAGGTAAAGCTTATTGTTACCCTGGAAAAGACCCTGCAGTGAAAACATGCTTTTGTCCATTCTGAGAAAATAACCATGAGGATGTTAATGTGCTGCCATCAGTGTTGTCTCATTTTGGTTTTAAAAATAAATCCTGTTTTAAAAACATATAAACAGGTGACATGGAGTTTGAAAGGTCTGTGCATTTACCTGTGGGAGGGTCTAATGAAAGATGCTGTTGATTTGCATTGTGGGGCAGTGAATATGTTCCCAAAGAATCAAGGTGTTGCCCAACCCTGTTCAATCCGGACATACCAATGTCCCACTGCAGGGATGGGAGAGTGCTCTCATTGGTGTAATGCAACAACAATAAGAAAACGTTTTAGATTTAACGTTCATGAGAGAATTATTTTCAGCCATGCTGAAAGAAATCACTCAAAAAATATCATCACAGGTTTCCTCTATCCTGAGCCGCAGGATTTTGTTGCTGCAACACATGAATACATAATGAGACAAGGCTTGGTAACACAACAGTTTCTTGTTGGCGTTAGGGATGAGTGCCACTGGGAGTGAATTGTATAACAAAGCTCCACACCAGTGATCAGCTTCAGCTATTTGTATGTGAGTCAATAACCCAGCCTGCTGTCTTTTTAGGGAGGGCCAGCGACCCTATCATGGACACGACCTGTTAAGAGAAGCAGCCTTTTCTTATCTGCATGCCCTTGGAGTACGCGCCCATTGATATGCCACCTTGACTCTATCTTCATGCCAAGATGCTTCCAATTATGCGAGCCGCTGGAGTGAGGCAGAGCGTGGGTTTCTCTGCGATGAAAACGGGTCCATGGGTAATGTGATCCCGCTGCTTTTTCCCCCCACAGGGATGGTTTTTGCTCATGGAGGGGGGGGGTTGAAAGAACTGCCAATTCTCAACTCAACACTTCCCAGTTCACAGCTTTCCTCACAGTCTCATGACCCCATTAGGTAGACTGATCTATTTAGTGAATGGCTCATCACCGGGGCCTGAGCTCGGCAGCATCCTGCATCCATTACATGTAGCCGTTCAATACATCATATGTGGGGATTTTCGCTGTGACATCAGTTCCTGTGTTATCAATCTTTCTTTAGATGCCCCTTTTAAGGCAGCCTGATGTCACAGCCGGGCGGAGGTGACCGCACAGTCAGGGCAGCCCGTGACTGACAGCAGGCTGTCACTCAGCTGAGGTGACAAGCTCAGTGAGAGACGGATGGAGAACAGATATGAACACTGACTGTTTATAGCCCGTGGAAGATTCTTCACCTCGGGATGATCGCGTCAAGCATGCTCTTCTATTATGTCAATTTTCCTGCCAGGCTTACAGAAGTATTTCTCCATTGGTTCTCTAATCTTGGTTTTCACTGAAGACCAGAAAATTATCCGGCCAGCAGGATGTTCGTATCCAGCCTGTGGTCCTTTAACATATGTTATCCCTTAAAAAAAAAAAGTTATTTAAATAAAATTGTTGAATGATAACAAGCTATTTTGTAACTTCTTTCAAAAATGTTAAGATCTCATACAAGTTCAATTTACTTGATTCCCTCACTTCCAGAAGAGGGCAGCACTTCTTTACCATATACAACTTCTGCCATATACAGTTTTCTGGCATTTGAGGCTCTCCTGTGTAATTTATTAAGGAGAAGTATGCAGACCGAGGCCATAATCTTCAAAGTGGAGAAATTGCTGCTCATTCCCTGCATGCTTCTCATCCCTTTAATCTCACCCTCCCACTTCACCATTTAAAAAAAGGAAGCTATTCAGACTCAAACCTTCTGTTTCATAAACACTGTGATTTATGAAAAGTGAACAATGCCATTTACATCAGACTTGAGTCACTTCCATTTGTATTGCCTGTCTCCCTTCTTCTCTCAAGATGTTTCTCAATAATCAAATGTCCCTTCCTCGACTCCTCGGTCCTCCGGTAGTGACCCGGAAATGAATTTCAGCGCACCATTTTGACCGTTCAAATCCAGTTTTGGACAGTCTGCCGTGGTTCCATCCCATTTCAAGTGCTGTTCGACGCTCGGCGTAACCCTCGGAGCACACTCTCCAATCACAGAGCTTGAGGACTACCACGGGGTTTGTCCATGGTTTGTCAAGCGAAGCGGAGAGAATACTTACTTCCGGGTGTAATATTCTCTAAAGCAAATTAGCTGCTCCGACCCTCGGTCCTGACGGACTCCAACTTGTGTTTATTAATCAAACAAATAAATAAACACAAGGATAATCATGTGTTATTGTTGAGTAAATGGAGAATTGCACAGGGGAAAATAACGTAGGCTATCTATGCCACTTTTTTTTGTTAAACTAATACGTTGTCCACGCGCTGTGGACCAACACATTGACGCGGAAGGGGGTAGCAATAAAGATAACACCATTAAACAGTTACACAACATAACAGAACTATTATCGATAGCAGCGTCCCTAGCAACAAGTAACAAGTAACAAGTAGTTAATAATAATAAAAGACATTAAGAAAAAGGCATTTTAAACAGTCATTAAAAAGCAACACAATCTACCTGCATTGCATTACTCTAAACGTGTAATAACGTGCTTTAACCAGTAGGTGGTTTGGGTTAAAAAGCTGTCAAGTTTACAGTGTTAACAAAATAAAATATACTGCTGTTTCTGGTTTAGTTTACGACGGATATATTTAGTTATTGTTTTGATATTTGTAACACAAAAGCGATGGAAAAAACCCACAGCAACATAGAAAAGATGGTCTTAACATGACCCAGCGGTCTAGTAGTTATGGCTAATACAAAACAATAATATCAAAACAAAATATTACTACTAACTTTATTGTGAAATTCAAACTGAACGGTAAAAGAATAGTTTCCGGTCTATTCTGAGTCCGATCTCTGTAGATAAATAAAAATAAAGAACCATTCCCATTGGATTATCCGTTATCCAATGGGAATGGACGCTCACATTGCATTTAAGGGCAGCCGACACAAACGAATGCCGTGCTTCCATGAGCGTCAAATCCCGCCGCAGATGGGAATACATTGCAATCAGTTGAAAGCTATTTGCGTCCCTTTATGAAGCTGAAGGAGCCTAGGAGCGTCACAACTGCCCGCCACGGGACCCTGACCAAACGTCGCTCCTGGACGATTATGGAGTGAGAGTGTGTTGCCCTTGGATACTATTTTAGTAACTGCTTGAACGGCAACGCGATGTTTACAGTGAGAACAGCTGTGAGGTCCGTGCAGAAAGCAGAGCAGTGTGTGTATAATATATCACTCAGTATAACAGGCCTACTCTCTTTATTTGCTTTAGTTTAGTAGATATCTCAAAGAGTCGATATTTTTCTAAGACCATTTAGTGCTTCACATAATAAAATACACAACGGCTGTAGCCTGATTATGCTGTAGGTGTGTGTGGTACAGTGTGTGTGTGTGTGTGTGTGTGTGTGTGTGTGTGTGTGTGTGTGTGTGTGTGTGTGTGTGTGTGTGTGTGCGTGTGTGTGTGTGTTGTACAGTGCGTATGCGGCGGACAGACGGGTCTCAGTTGGTTTGGTGTCCTATGCTTACTTTTAATACTTGTACAACTTTTGGCCTTTAATTTCAATTCCCCATGTCAGCGACCAGAGAGAGGGGGGGGGGGGGGATATATCCAGTCTCTGATTGTGTTACGTTATTATGAGAGTGCTCTCATAATTGTTTGATTTTGAAATTGTATATATTTATATAAATATATGTGTGTTTATATGTCGCATCTGTAGCCTGTTATTGTCTCATTATAACGCACTGTCAATGAATTAAAAGTAAATATATATAAGTCATCATGAATGAACACATCTGTCCATCAGACAGCTGAGTGCTGCTGTGCCTCCTGTCATCATTAATGGACGTCTCTTTAAAATGACCGCTCAGAGGAGAGGAGTTCTCATTTCTCTAACCGCCTGCTGCTTCCACTCCTCTCTCCTCGGTTCGCCTCCTCAGTCCTCCGCTCGCATCTCCTGTGGGCGGCACCAAGTCTCGAGGATAGGAGTCAAGGAGGGGAAATTTGAGTATTGAGAAACCTCTTATGTCTCTCTCCCCTGTTCTCTCAACTTGCCTTACTTTTTTCGTTTCCCCCCTCTCCCTTTTTGCTTGTGCTCCACCCTATAATCACACCGGTTCATGGCTCTCATTTGGAGCGGTATATATAGCAGTAATTGTCAGGGTGCAGTACGGAGACTGGGCAGAGCATGTGTACTCTCTCACAGGGCTGTTTCGCAATAAATCTCATAGTGCAGAGGAGAGGATTGGGGTGGTGGGGGGTTGAGTACGTGCACGAGCAAAGGCACGCACGCACACACACAAGGGCTCACACACTCCTAAGAAGACACTAAGCGCATATAGAAGTAGATAACATTTTACAATCCTATAAGAACAAGGCATTGTACTAATTTGTTAGCGTTCTCTTTGTTTCTGTAAGTCATTATATCTCGGTGACTATTCATTCACTCTCTCAATGGGCCTGAAATGGAAATTGAATGTGTCTCATAATGTGTTTTTTCACTTAACTGGATGGGATAATTATGCAAATGAATTCATTATTCATGAAAGCATCTCCTTATCAGTAAATATTAACAATCCCAGGTGATGAGTTAGGGCCTGTGTGTCAGGTGGTCTGCTCATGATCCATGAGCACATACTATGCACGTGCAAATCAATTTTAAGTGGAAGACAACATTAATGAGCATTCTTAGCTTCTTGCATTATACAGAAGAAGCTTAACCTCTAATGTGAAAAAAAGCATGTCATCATGGAGGCAGCACAAATCCAGACAGGTTCAAGGGTTTTTATTATCGAAGCAGCCATTTGGCTTTAAGCAGACACATTCCTGCTGAATAATCTGAAGTTTGATCACAACAATCTTGTGATCAAATCCTACGACATGTCTGTCTGCGCTATAAACCATGGAACACTGCTTTCAAGAGAGATGATGGCAAAACCTGTGTGTGTGTGTGTGTGTGTGTGTGTGTGTGTGTGTGTGTGTGTGTGTGTGTGTGTGTGTGTGTGTGTGTGTGTGTGTGTGTGTGTGTGTGTGTGTGTGTGTGTGTGTGTGTGTGTGTGTGTGTGTGTGTGTGTGTGTGTGTGTGTGGTGTGTGTAAAGAGGGAGGGGGGGTGTCCTTGTAGCTTGTATGGACAGGTCTGTCATTCAGTGAGCGCACACAGTCTCCATTGTGGAGCCGCCTGTGGTCCCCATCAGGGTGGAGTGGCGAAGGGGGCCTCCTGAATAAAAACACGTGCAGCAAACAGGAAGTGGGCCTGTAAGGATAAAATGAGAACTGCTTGGCTGAGCATTTATGAATTGAGTTCGGTCATAGGTCGACAACTTTTTGCCTCAAATTGTTTTCTTTCTCCTGTTCTGTTTTTATCTTTATTGAGGAAAGGGGTGACCCACACGTATCCCCGCTCCGCTGGAAATGTTATCAAGTTCTGACTCAGAACATCCCACTAAAAAGCAAGGCCCAGACCGTAGTGTCTGCCACTAGGATTAGATAATTTTTGCTTTTTCCAAGTAGTGATCATATTTGAAGTCCACTATACTTGCTCACAGTATGTGTTCACGTGTGTTTATAGAAATACAGTATGCTGAAAGGGCATGAAAGGATGCTGAATGTGTGTGAGTACACTCTGTTAACCCAGGTGCTCTGCTTTCAAGTTTTCCTTTCCTGTTTGCCCAGCAGCTGTTTCATCCCAGCGAGCGACCACTTCACAGCTCCGCTGTTTTCTTTCTGGGTGGACTTGTCAGCTATGATCAAATCAGACTTTTGTTAAGAGTACATTTCCTTTCCAGACATAGCTGATTACTCCACCTACTTTGATACGTTCGAATTTAGTCATTAATCCCTGGACACTTTTGTGTATTTTCCTTACTGAAATAGTTAGGCGATTTCTCGGTTCTCAGGAAGGGCAGTGTTTGCAAAGGATTTAGTCACAGACAATCCAACAGCTTTAAAGGGTTGTCTTTGGGCAGCTTAGGCATTTTAGGGGAAACCTTGTACAATAAAGTTCTAGTTTCCAACCAGCCTTTTTAAGTGTCTGAAAACCAAGAACCCAGAGTGCTTGAGTAACCAGTATGACAGATCAGATGTTCACCCACAGAATGAATCATATGTATCGGAGCAGGTGGACTGAAAATGCTACTGGATAATATCAGCTTCTGTTTTCACAATTGAAGCCTGTTTTTATAAACACATATTCTGCAGAGTCATGTTTTAGCATCAAGAAGGAGGCAGGAGGTAGACGACAGCTTAGTATGTGAAGAAGTTTAATTGATTCACAGTAATGATGAATGAATAGATTGTGATTTGGTCTTTAACTGAAATTTGCTTCCGACTCAGCAGTGTCTATCAAAAAGTTATCCTCCACAAACATGCAAGCACACATTACCTTCTGTAAGAGTCTATGCATCACAGCTAAAAGCAACCTGAATGACATCACATGACACATTATTCTTTCTCTTATGAGGTTTAAGTCCCTGAGAGTACAGCTTTTTATGAATATGTTTGTAGATAAGCGTTGTATAGCTCACACTCTCAGCTATAAAGACAAAATAAAAGCACTACTGGTCATGAAAAACAATGTCCCAGTGCTATGCATATAGCATGGGTATAATACAGTAATATGATGAGTGGTGAATATGAACTAACTTAAAATATGGAATGGCATATCATTTTAAATAACACATAGAACAGACCATAATATGTCAATATAAACTGTACACACGCACAACATAACAGAAAAGCACATCAGCAAACACACAGACGTGTACGTCTTTATGCTTTCTTTAGCCTCTCAAACGTTTTTTTGTTACATGGAAGACCTTATAAAAGGTTATTCTAAAAAGCCTTATTTCTAAACCTTCCATGAAGTCAAAATAATAAAGGCCCAGTGAGGGGGAAAACAATGTGCTAAAGAAATTAATCAAGTCTGCATTTGTTTTTATGAGTGACTTGTCCTTTCCACGACGAGTCCTGGTCGCTGGCCATTAGAAAATCATCTTAACATGTTTAACCACTAAGACAATAAGCCATACACATCAAACACAGTAATGGGGTAACACAACATGATTAACACAAGTTCCATGTTGTAAAAAAGTGGAGTTGCATCATAGTTTGCTGAGGAGCTAAACCTTTAGCAAAGAAATGTAGAATGCAGTATATTTTAGCAGGCCCAGCTTTAGTACAAAATATAGGGCCACTGTTTATGTGTCCAACAGTTGTTTTTTCTCCCAGACAAACATGTTGTTCTCGGTGGGGAGCTGAGTATGCCAGATTGTGGTCTTTGTATGACTGCCTACAAAAAGGCAGCTCTGCTAGTAAAAAGTGTCTGTCTGCATAAGTCTTTCTCCAAACTTCATCCCTTTCTCTCTCAATCTGTCTTACAATCACTGTGTCCCTCAGTAAATCTTTCAGAACTCGGAATCTTTCATGTAGTTTGTGGAAAGATTCTCGCTCTTTCTGTGATTGCATAAGAAACTATTCCACTGTGTTTCTTTGTAAAGCACATGCTATATCCCTAACCTTAACCGTAACCTTATGTCAAACCTAAACAGATGTAATTAAAAGGTTTTTTATATGCTCTCAAAACCCAGCCAGCGGTAAGGATGGGAGAGAAAAAAACTCTACAGTTACAGTTGTTTAACTAAAATATAACATTTGTTTAATCTGCATCATGGGACGATATAACAACATGGTGCCTATGGTTAATTAAATAAGGAAAACATGTTTTGTTAATTATGCGTAAACTAAAAATCTCTTTACTGAGCATGCTGTGTATGTGTGAATCCGTGAATAAATAAAGTTTCGGCATAAATACATTGCATTTGAAAACTAAAACAGAAACCTAATATTTCACTTTTTGAAATGTATAACACAATAAAGTCGTTTTGGTGGCAAAGCATGGGGGCAACACTAGAATACTGATGTTAAAACGATGAAGTGCTTTGTTCAATAAAAATCATTGGACAACCTCTTTGCTTCTAGATAAGAAGCAAACATTGTACAGTAGCACTACTATACTTGTCTAAAACAATGATTTTGTTAAAGTCAAAGCAATTATAAAATACCTAATTAACTTTAAAAGAAAACTACCCAAGATGAATTTTAGGCCACTGTTGAAATGTAGTGAGGTTCTTGAAGGACATACAGTAATGTTAAGAGCACCAATATTGAAGTAATGTAAAGGCACAAGAGTTACAAAATTCAATACATTTGTTCTACATTGGATATGAGTTTTACCAACTGCACTGCCTTCTAAATAGTTTTTAAATAGTTTTTCCCACCAAACACCTTGAATAACTAGCTAAAGTCATCCACATTCACACAATTCTGTATAGTTTGAATCATTATCCAGTATTTTCTTACTTAACTAGAGTAAAATACATGTCGACCTGTTTGGCACCTTTTCCACACTTGTTGACAATGGAGTCTCTGCAATGGTTGCTGCTGTGATATGATGCACTTATGAATATTTTCTCCACATCTGCCAAGGAGGTGAACAGCCGCCATGTTGTGTGTACACTGTTATTGTGGGTCCTGAAGTCCCAAGGGCCTAGGGCCATCGACCTCTGCCCACCCTGAGTAGACTCTGGTCCCCACTGGAAGGCCTCTGTTCCGGGCCCCTGGGACGGCTACACAAAGTTGTTGGTGATTTGCTTCTGGTGCTCAAACAGGTCCTCAATCTCTGCGCTGTATGCATCGCCTTAAAAAGGGAAAAGGATATAACTTTCAGTGACCGAGGAGGGGTGGAATCAGGATGAAAAAACAAAAGGGGAAAAGGCTTTTATGTGCTCACCTGCATGACATCCATACATGTACACTCTCTGGCCATCGTATTTGCACCGACATCTCATGACATTGTTCATAAAGTCAGACTCAGCCATGTCCATTGCAGGGTTTACTTCCACCTGCAAAACAATACCATCATACACAACCTCTGTTAAAAACGACACAATATCACATTATTTCTGACCTTATGACTTGCAGCTGCATACTTCATCATCACCACAAACATTTATTAGCAAACAGGGAGAATTTATGACTTTGTTGTTCTCACTTTCATCTAATACTGTAACCGGACCTGGCCAGGCACATGGTCAAACAAAAAATATGTCCCCTCTCGATACACACTGAGAAAGCCATTTGACATAAAGAGCAGTTGGATTGTAAGAGGGCCTGTTATTAAACAGCACTCTTGGCTGGTATTGTTTTTATAGTCAATCCCTTTTTCATCTATAAAAAGCTGGATGACTTTTCCATATAGTATTCCTATTTGGAGATATAAATACACTATGCATACACTTCTTTCTCATTGGCTTAACGTTGAATGAGTGTGCTTGGTAGCCTTCAGCTAATTATGCACTGAATGACATCTGACATGAAACACTTGCTTTTACCGTGCGTAATGCAAAGTACAGAATACACTGGTAGATGTTCAAGGGTAGCTCATCATAAAACACTTTATAACTTGAATGAAAACACGTAACAAAGAAATTTCTGCCCACAAAACACATAAGAAGCTGCATTAGAGGTTATGCAACTTTACAGCTGAAGTTCATGGAATGCGGTTGCTACTTGGACCAACATAGGTATGTAATAATGACTGAATTTGCCTGAAATTAAAGTGTGCTGCAAAAGAGTAGTTATGCAAAAGCATGTTTATATGTCTGAGTGCTGGCATACACTGTACTAACAGTGTGTCATTTGCAGAGCAGCTCCATAACTGCTGATACAAGCATTCTCTTAATCTGGTCTGGTGATAATACTGTGAAGCCATTTACTCTAATAGCGGCTCTGTAAACTGCTACACCCACTTTAAGTACATGTTACAAACAGCTACAGGGAGAACCAACGCAAACTAAACTAAAAAAGACAAACAACTTTTAAAAGTAAGTGAATGCACAAATGCCGTCTCTTAATTTTTCAGGGTAAATTACAGTGTAGGACCAGAGTGTACGAGGCTTTTGAAGAGGGCCCGTTCAGGGGCAGAATGTGTGGCTCAGTGAGAAAGTGGCAATACAAATAAAAACAGGGCAGGAGGAATTCCTTGGTGGCAAATTAGCCGTTCCTAATGGAAGGGGGGACTAGCTGCTGTTTGACTAAAGGGAGGCAATAGTTAATTTGGGTAATGGGTGAGTTTCATTGGCAATGGGAGGTTCAAGGTTAGGCCTGCTGTATCTTTCTGTAGAGCCCAGGTTCAGAAAAGTCAGGCATTACCTGCACTTAACTGGACACATTTAAGAACGCAGTAGAGAGATTGACATGCAGTAAAATATATATTTATTTTTTCAATTCTGCAGCAATGGTGAATAACTACTATAACTCCCCGCTTGGCTTACTTTGCTCTTTTTTTCTCTCTTGTTCTTCAGTTACATTTCGTTATGTACTCTCAGTGCTTTTTCTCCTCAAATGACCTTGACCTTTTCACCTTCAGTAGTTCTTCCAATTTTGTTCATACATTTCTCTCAATTCCATTTCTGTCCTCTATCATTCATTCCTTCTGTACGCCTCCACATTGCGCTGCAGCATGTATGACTTTATAATTATACACTGCTCAACATGCTTAAAATACATCCAGTCAGCACACGCGTCTATACATATGCTTGTCACGTCTTTTGCGAGTACATTAAAAAAATCTGTCTTTAATAGAGAGTAGAGGAGTGTAATTACAAAGATTGAGAGTGACCTTTTAGACACACTTGGTGACAGCAGTAATTATCAGACAGTGAGTTACACGGCAACCAATCTGCCACAGCTGGGAGGTAATTGGCAGGATGAGATCTGAGGACTGCTGCGTACATGGTGGGATCCGTGGTCTAAACTGGAAATGGAGGATAATGGTCCTTGATGTGTTTTATTTTTGTAGCCACAATGACTTGAGTGTTTAACCTGGGTCAGAATAATGAAAGACGGAGGAATGGTTGAGGGGAAGATTATGAAGTGAGTGTTCGAAGGGTTTTACTGGAATAGACAGAAACACAAACCATTAAATGAGGAAGTCCACATATGATCCTGTAATACCTTTTTTTGTATTAACGAAATTAGAAACTTTAAGGTACATTGATTACCTTAAATGTAAATGTAACTTTGTCCCTTAATGATAACTTTGTCCCTTAAACGTAAGGGTAAGGTTGCCAGGTCATGGTTTTACGGGGGTTTATGTGTTGGACTATTTCTTGGCTGGGTGTAGTCGGAGTCTTACAAAGTTGCCATGTAACCAGTAGAGATTCCAGACTCGTTTCTGCACCTAAACAGCCAAGAATGTGTTGTAGCTAAACTAAGCTAACTGGCTTCTGGTAGTAGTTTCATATTTACCATACAGACATAAGTGGCACAGATCTTCCCAGGTAACTCTTGGCAAAAGAGCATGATGAGCATACTTCCAAAATGGTAGAATTATGATGGTGTTTGATGTACGTGATATGAGAAAATGTACCCAAACTGCAAAAGGGGAAGTTATATAAAATGACTTCTCACCTGGAAGATGTAGTCTCCTGGCCGTACATCTGTCACATCAATCCACTGACAGTCGATATCGTGGCGATATGTATCCCAACAGCCCACAGAGATACCCTGATCCCCCATGTTATAGCAGGAGAAGCGCTTCTGGACTCCTGAAACATTCACACACACACACACACCCACAACATTATCACAACAACAAAGCTCATTTACTGCTTGGTACTCCCTGTTATTTTTAAGAGTCTTTAGCTCCTTGAGTTGCAGCAGTCTACATATGAACTCCGCTTTCTCATATGAGCTATTTCATCCATGGTATAACAAGTAAATGGAGAGTGAACAAACAACAACAGCAGCGATCTAACACATTAACCACAAAGTAAAAATCTAAATAGCTGCAGCTGAAATATTGATATTAATTTCCTGTCACTAATGGGAAACAGTGTTTTAGTGGGAGTCATGAATAGTGAACATTACCCTCAGGGCAATACGTGTCCTCCAGACAGAAACTGGCCTTGTGTCCCTCTGCGATCCTCGTGCCATTCAGAGTCAGCAGGTCGTAATGCGTGAACACCTCGATACTGTGGTAGTGCCTGGGACGACAGAAGGGGAAAGTCCAGGTGAGAGTGTGTATATGTGTGTGTGTCTGTTAGTGTATGAGTGTGTGCATTTACGCTAAGTGAACACTGGCTCCCTTTGGCTTGTAGCCTAATGACCTCACTGCTCGAACATGAGCGTGGGTGTCACCGTAACACCTCTCACAGAAGCTTGTTTTAGCGCCGGCTTGGTTGAACTGTTTACTCGTTCTGAGTGAATGGAGGGCTTTGAAACACCCGTTCATAGCTCTGATGTGTTGTTGTTACAAACTGAAATGGACTTGACCGTGCGTGGGCTGCCCTGTCCTCTGTACTGTATTACATCTGACCTGTGTGACTGGATTGGTTCAGCAGTCATTTCCACAGACACGTGCTGCAGGGAGGCTAATCAATCCAGAGGGATGACACACTGTTTCAGGCCACCCATAACCTACTGGGACACATGTCACACAGCCAACACTGAGGGCTTCAAATGGCCCCTTCTTCTCTCATGACGACAGGCCTGAAGGTGCTCTCGTCATCTGACAAGAAACTAACTTACAAGCTGAGAAGTAGAGTGGAATTTGTTACAAGTAGACTTGAGGACAATATTTAGTCTATGTACAGCTAATGTACAAATTGCTGCTGTGGACCGTTGACAGACAAAGGCTCTTTTGTTTTAATGCCCCGTGTTGCACGTCAAAGCCCCCCTGTCAAACCATACGCACACTGGCATAGACATCACACTTCAGCATGTTTTTTTTCCTGGTAGCAATTGAGTGCAATTAAATTAAATATAACCCAAATTACTCAACAAGG
Organism: Gymnodraco acuticeps; assembly: GCF_902827175.1. Lineage (NCBI taxonomy): Eukaryota > Metazoa > Chordata > Actinopteri > Perciformes > Bathydraconidae > Gymnodraco > Gymnodraco acuticeps. The sequence goes on along the minus strand of NW_022992130.1, from coordinate 409,986 downwards.
AGGGAGCTATTTTCATTAATGCACGTAAAAGCAATTTTCTATGAGGAACAGATGTTTGTCCGAATATTTTTTTAAAACCTCTAAAAACCACAGCTCACCTGAATCCGAGACACTAAACCACAGTTTTCCCAAAAAAACCACTTAGAATTACCACAGGGGCAACCACAACATCCCACTTAGAGTAAGTATTTAAACAGTCTTTCCATTGCAACAACCTAAGCGATGTTACTCCTCCCTAAACTCCTGAAAGATGCTATACCTGTGACACTGGTGCCATGTCCAGCTCTCTCTTGTTGCTTTGGGTCTGAAATCGGACCGACCCATGTTCATGATGCGGGAGGAGAACCGCAACAGGCGGCGGTGGCCATAAGGCCAGTTCATCCTGGCAGCGGACGAGGACAGACAGTTCTCCTCATTGGCACAGGTCAGCAGGTGGAGGGGTCGGTCTTCCAGGTAGGCTGTCTCCTGGACCAGCTGGGCATCCAGAACAAGGTCAGGCGCCGCTGAAGAAGGTCAGATGGGAGAGGTTATGTTAGGATTCAAACAGATTTAGAATAAGTGGAGAAGATGTGAGCTACAAAGAAGGCTGTACTTACTGTCTGAACAGCTGACCCCAGCGGCCTTCGTCCCACCTCCTCGAGGACAGTGGAGATTGTTGTTGCGCCGGCACTGTTGAATTGAAAACTCCGTGCCCACACAGTGAGTTCCACTGAGAATCAAATCACTGGCATTCGAGTGACCGGGCCAGTACCAGGTATCCTGTCAAAGGAAGGGGGCGGGGTCAAAGGGCAAAGCAAACCTGTCAGGTTTTCTATCAATAAGTAGGATCATAGCACATTGTCCATCACAGTAAATACAGGGGCTGTGACTATGGATTGGCCCCTCATCCATTCGTTGTTTGTTCATCAATAACCCAGACACCGCTGATGGGATTTTGACAAATCTTGGACGAATGATGCCTCTTAACACTAATCTGGCTTTTTTTTTTAAACAAACTAATTGGTTTAGAAGTGGGAGTGTTATATTGTTTGTTCATTCAGGACAACATGCCCATTATTTTAGAGACTTCGACAAAAGTTTTTCAAGATAACGAATAAAGGGCGGCACTTCAGCCAGAGATCAAAATGACATGATTGTTGACACCTTATGGATGTAATGTTGGTCAGGAAGGTTGTTACCTGATGAGCACTGGCAGCGAAACCCAGGCCGAGCTGTCTGCATGTCACCATGGCTTCATTGATGCCCCAGTTCTCACTACAGACAGAGCCCCAACGCTTACGACCCCCAACATCCATTAACACCTCAACGTGGCCTTCTGATGGGACTCTGCCACCAACAAGTCGCACCTGGAAATGAAAGGGATTCAGTTGTTAGTGCGCAATCAGTGAAAGCTCATACATTTTTGTCTGGTTTTAGAGTTGTTTTTATACCGTGTTCTCTATTCCGGTCTTGGGGATGTTACAGCGTACTGAGGCATCCTGGGTGTGTTTGAATGTCCACGGTTGAACTTCCTGGAAGTAGCAGTCTAGGATGGAGCGCTCACTCCCCATACACTGTACACTGTTCATATGGATAGGTCCGGTACCTGAAGAGGGAGGAGGACATAAGGTAGATTTAAAGACTATGCTGACAAAAATAAGGCAGGAATATACAGTATGGGAGCCAGAGGAGCATAGACATAACTGATGGGCAATATTTATCGTGCACTGTTTGGGGCCACCAAACGCAGACACAGAGGCATTACCAGACTTTATCACGAAAAGGAGCTCACACACATTCAATGCACTTTATTCTTTTCAAGAAATTATGCTTTGCTATTTTCCAACAAACCAACAACGATAAGTTCCTATCTGTCGTGACAAAATGCTTTTCTGGCCAAGCGTTGGCAACACCACAAACATCTACTTTAGGGATCTGCCCCACCTCATTACCACTATTCTGTTGCTTTTGCCACAACAACAATAACATTGTGTGTAGTCCACCACCCTGGGTGAACAAACAAGAGCAACTCTGTGGGTACAAAATAAAAGACTATCACAGTATCTGTTTATGGTTTTAAACCAGATGATCTCTAAATAACATAGAAGATGTTGGGAATAAATCTTAAGATAAAGATGTTGTGAAAGCAAACAGCTGCCGCCACAATGACTGCAGTGTGTGAAACACTGGCAACACTGGCAACAGTGTTTTCTTAAAACAAAAGACACAACCGGCAAACTTTGAAATGAGGCAGCATTGAAATAAACACAACCAAAACCACTAAAACCGGGGGGAAAAGAGAGAAACCAAGAAAGAAGGGCGTGAAGAAAGATAACTTGAATGGTATGGAGCAGATTGAAGGCTAACCCCCCCATCTGTGTCGGTGTTGGTTTTGGTAGATTGTAGGCCTGCTTCCATACTGGTCGCACTGCGTGGGTTTAGACTTATGAAAGGAAGCATCAAAACCACTTCCGCCTCTATCTACAGTGTAAAAGCCACAAACTAGATCCAAACTCCCACTTTTTAAGTTATCAAGACAAACATGGGGCCCGGATGAGGGATCCTCAAAATGAACAGTGACACGCTGTATTTAAATTTAGTTTGGGAAATCCACAAAAAACAAAAATTAATTTCAAGAAACTGGCCACACACACTTTACATGCAGAAGTATACACAGGCAGTCAGGTTGTTTTACTTCCTTTTGTAATATAGTACTCTAAATGTATATGGACTTCCCAGGCAAAATTACACGATAACGTTACAATGTTGGTCAAGAAAGAAAATAGAATTTTTGTTCCTGTAATTTAACTTACTGATGGTGATAATAAATGTAATGATGATGGGAGTTAGATGGTTAGCAGATGGAGTTTTAACAGAGCTTAGAATATTTTCTTCACTTTCATTCTGCCGGACATCAATTTAACAAATGCTCAAATCAACTTCAACATAAAACGGCAAGGATCGACAGAAGATACAGCTATGAGAGCAGAATTCAGGAATGATATAAATGTGGAGGCTTACATTTAGTATTTAAAATAAACAGGTTGATCTTGATTACCATATAATAAGAATTGGCATTGGATAGATTAGAAAACATACTTGGAAACATGGAAACACGGTCAATTTGGTCAGATTCTTTTTCAGAATAGCTTAAATAGTTGGTTAGCGGTTACAAGGGAAACCCTGTTCTTCTCCTCTCTGAAATTATATTCTGTTTTAGGCACATTAATGTGTGCGTGTAGTGTTTCTTTTCATGGAACATCTCTTTCTCTGCGTTTCTTTGCCAATTGCTAAAATCATGTTTCTAAATAGATCTGACTGACTGCATTTTTAGATGCTAAAAGCCAAGAAACATCAAAATATGTTTAAGCTCGGTTGCAAATTATAAGGTATTATAATTATATAAATTATTCAAATTAAATTACAACTTTACTCATCTCAGAGGGGGATGCTCTGTGCGGTGTGAAATAGAAAGTGGTACAACCAGTCTGATTAGTGAGACCACATTAAAGCCAATCTCTGACTGGCCGACCTCTCTCACAAGCCAAACAGCCAGTCGACTACAACCTTTGTGATCATAATAAATTATCCTTTAACGTCTTCGGTTTCGATTTCTCTCACGTGCTGACATAAAGCATGTTTATTTGAATGTATTCAGAGTTATGTGAAGTATAAACTTTTGACACAAAATGTTTATGCTCTATCAGAAAGGATGGTTTAAAGAGAAATTAACTGTATGCAAAACCTTTACAAAACTACATTTGAAAAATGTCACTCTTTCAGAGAGTCTCTCTCAGTGAGGGTTTGTTCCATCAAAGAGTCTATATTAGGCCTCAACGACATATACCCCTGTGTTTATGTGGCCTTCAAGCACATGGAAAATTATATGTCAGTAAAATGTCTAACAGGCTGCATGCTATAGAAAGGAAGCTATGAGAGCACTTTGAAGTCCAATCGTTGTGCATGGCAGTGTATATGTAGGACAGACAGACAGATGGAAAGGGAGAGTACTTTGCTGTACGTGTGTGTGGGCTTCAGAGAGGAGATGTACCTGAATGTATGTGAAGTGTGTTTATGGGGTCTATTTTGATTTTGCAAGCACAACAACCAACGGTTACTCTTAGTGCAAAGACTGTGTTGCCTTCTCAAAGCACTCCTTCTATTTTGGTTCATGTATGTGCAGCGGTGGAGGGCTGTGTGATGGCGAATGATCACAGGGTCTGTCATATCCCAGGTATCATCGCTCCAACAGCTGAACCTATAACAGTGTGTTTGGTTATTTTGTAGAGGCCTGGTGTCATTTGAATGTAATTTAATCAAGGTAAACACAGTGCACTGCACTCTGTGTGTAATGGCACTCTGCTCTGGCACAGCACTTCTCAATTTGGACTTATTAGTCCTAATGCCTTCAGATAAATGCAGGAATTGTATTAAGTTTAGAAGCTTTTTCATACAGTTTAGATTAATGGGAGGGGGGGGATTTACTGGCGTTCTATCTTTTACCCACGCAAAACCTTATTTTTGACTGCAGATTGTAGTCTTTTTTCTGTGCATTTGCACTTAGATTTTGTTTGCTGTTGAAAAAATCTGGCAGCTGAGTGATGTTATATGTGATAAATGTTCCAACAATGTCCCAAGAATTTCTTAGGACCTTGCACTAGGCCAGGGGTCGGCAACGCAGCCCCGCTCTCTTTAACTCCAGTCGACTTTCTGCTGCTTTCCTCCGTGGTGAAACGATCAGGGGTGTAGTGCTGCCGGAGCGCGCCCGTACTTCACAAATTGCAGTAGGCTACCCATAAGGAGCTGTACAAATGCCGCAGTTTTTGCGTGGCTGTGTCTTTAGTTGAAAGCCCAGTGGCGATCTGCTCATCTCTCATCGAAAATAATATGCTAGACAGGGGCGGACTGGCCATCTGTGTGTTCTGGAGAATCACAGAACGGACCGTCGTCATTATTATAATGCCGTTTAAACCAATTATTGAAATTTGTTTAAACCGCATCATGTAAGTTGCGCTGACAGGTGAAAGAGATCAACACACTGCTTCCCCGCAGCGAGGCTCTCCCCCCCCCCGTTGACAGCTCACTATCGTCGGCACACTGATCCAATTTTTTATTTTTAAATGGCATTTCATATCAAAAAGGTTGCCGACCCCTGCACTAAGCCTTAAAATACCACACAGAAGGACATAGCCAATTTTAAGTTGAAGAAAATATGAGAGAGAGAGTAAACCTGGCTTTTTAAAACCAGAACCGCATCTTAAAGTATGAATCTGAGACACATTTTATTAAACACAGCCATGCAAAATACCCATGCTAGTACCTGCATATACACACATATAGCTAAATGGTTGGATCAGTGAAACATTTGTATAACTCTGCCTAAGATTTCTGGAACCAAGATGAACCTGAATTCTGGCCCAACAACTGAAAGTGTTGATTGAATCCAGACGACAAGGGGTGTGAAGCCTTTTAAAAGTATCTTCAAAGGAGCCAACGTAGTTTAAATGACATCATCTACAGAAAACCCAATTGAAGAGGTTTGAAGGTAACAGGGAGTTCTTCAAAAATACTCCACTGTATGTATGATTAACTGAACAGCTAAACCAGCAGACTGTCGTTCCACATTTCATCTTGATCAGCTTGATTAGAGACTACACCCCAGACTGAGGCATGGAGAAACCGTTCTCACATCTCGTAAGGGTGGGGACACCACTGGCGCAGCTGGATAGTGACTGAATCCGTGCATCACCAAAGCCGTAAAATTGAAAATGAAGGGAAAAGACCACAGCACCTCAGTGAGTAAATGAAAAGATTGCTTGAAGCTAGCAAGATTATGTCTGTGGCTAACGTTACCAAATGCCAACGTAAACATCCATGGCTTATAGTATTACATTTTCTGTGTGAAAGTATGTGTGTGTGTGAGTGGTGTTTGGGCAGCTGTTAGCCCTGGCACAGGACTTGTTTAATCACAGCTGGAGATACTGCAATCAACACGTTTGCAGCTTCAAGAGGTAACATACAGACTCAGACAGACGAGCAAACACTCATGCCCATGCATTATCTTATCAGTCAGGGCAGACGGGTGCGGCGTCTAAGATAAGCAAAATACTGGAAAAGTCTCCCTGTCTTCTCTGGAATACCATGACGCGTGATAAACACATTCAAACATTCAAATTGCATACTCAAAACAACTAGATTAAATGTGGACTTCTCTAGATTTCCAGTCTCAGTTATGTGGAAGCCTTTTTTCTGATCAGGAGCAGTTCTCTTGCTTACCTTGACCCATAAAGGCTCCATTCAGGGCATCCTTGGCAGTACCAAAGCCGAGTTCCCTGCATACCACACTGGCTGCAGGTCTGTCCCACATGTGGTCCACGATGGTCCCCCATTTTCCGTCTCTTAGTACCTCCACACGACCCTCACCCAGTCTGGGGCCAGCCTTCAGACGCACCGGCTGTACAGGGCAGAAAACCGAAGAGTTGTAACTCAGCTTAGTGCAGTTCATTAAAACACTGTGTATTCATCCCTGTATCAATCTTACCACAACTGGATAGGGGGCCTGGGGTCTTCCAGAGGAAATGCGAGCAAACTGAGGTCCTGCCACACACTTGACAACTGCATGTCTCCCGTTCTTACAAGGAGTGGGACTCCGGGGGATTGACAGCTGAGCGAGGCACTCTGACAGGGAGTTCTCAAACCCCTGACAGTGAACTTTCTCTATCCAGAATCCCTTCTTCTTTGACATGATGCTCAATCTAGAAAGAAGAAAACAGTTCTTGTAATATATTCTTAAAGCCACTGATAACGTGGTATACATCTTTAGTATTTCTCAAATACATTAAGTATGCATGACTAAAATAGCAATGATGAAAGTGACAGATACAAAATATTCTTAAATATTGTTTATGAAGGGTTTGACAATTAAAATATACTGAAAACTAATTTGGTTATTAGGACTGTGTGGTTTTGTTTATCAGATTTGATTAAAACTCTTAAATAGGTTTTCAAGCCTTTAAAGAAGTTCAACTTCTGACGTCTGTGAGTATATTTCAATGAGTGAGATCAATCATGACGAATTGTTGTATTTGTATTACCTTGTAGAAGGATCTGAAACCTTGGTATCCCATATTTTCCTGTAAAACATACAAAGAACAATGTTAGTTTTATCAGGTCTGTATATTCCCTGAGGTTAGCAACATACACACACAGACACACCACCCTGTGAGGTGACCTGGGTCACCAATTTCTCATGTGGCGGGGTAGTGACTGAACAATATACTGTAGCATCTGTTGTTTGTTTTATATGCAACCTGGCCACACAGGAGGGATTTCTGCCACAGTTAGTAGCGGCACAAACACTTACCGATTTACTTATTACTAGAAAAGTATTCTTACTGAGGTACATGGTTTAGTTACAGCTCAGACTTGATCAAAAGATGAATCAAACCGGAATGAGCTCTGCTTGCGGCTTTGTGGTGATTGTAAAGTTATAAATACATTAATGCAGATTACTGATATAGTTTAAGGAAGAAATGCAATGTTCTTGTTCTCCTCCCTATCTGTTTTGCTTTATAGGTTTATTAGTAAGATATATTTCCATCTGGAATGTTGTTTACTGTTTTTATGTTTAGAGTTAGGCAACAGTCTTTTCTTGTCATCAACATACGGATAAGTGTTCAACAGGAATGTGTTGCTGGGCGCGTTTTATCTTAATTACCCATCTTTACGTTACATTGAATGCACTTTCCTTTTAAACCAACATAGACACTTTGAATACAAGTCTTTAGCATTCCGTGTTGCAATAAAGCAGAGATGTGTACATAACTACAGGAGTTAGGAACTATAAAAGGATTTTTTTTTTTCAAACACAAGATATTTTTAACTTAGTTGTTAAACTCCAATGCCACATGCAGTCCAAACAATCATGACATTGAACATCAGTGATGTACAACATTTCTGGGAAAACAGGGTTTGACCAAGCACGATATACAAACAAAAACTCTGGCAGTGCGCTGCATGTCAGAGAAATGCCAGAACCAAGTAGAGACTCATGAACCAAGTATGCTGGCTGACTCGGGAGAGCGGTGGAGAGGAAAGCCTTCTGTTCTGCTGGCAGACACGCAGAGCAGACATGCCACACAGACCATGCCAGGACATCCTCTAACCACTGCAAAGTGCATGCACAATATCAATTACTTTAAAACACTCATACACACGCTACAGCCTGCTGATATTAGAAAGAGCCTAGTACCGTCCATTCTGTGGTGCGATTGGCAAACAAAATAATGTTAGGTAATTATGAGACTAACATTGTTGTATACATTGTTTATTTTATAAGATAATCTGACCATCTAAAAGATTTAGGGTCGAGTGTCTCGTTATCAGTTTACAACCCACTTTGCTAAAATGTTAACACTTACAACTACAGTAGCATTAATCAGAGTGAGCTGGTGAGGCGTAGCTTCATTAAAACACCACATATTTTTTAAGTGTAATCTCTTTGGAGCTGTATATCAGTATGGCATCACAGGCGTGGGAGGCTAAATGAGTTTCTATTCTGTGGCTACTGATACAGCACTTCATTAAAAATACTCCAATGCTGGTTTTAGTGGCATTCACTTATATAGAAACAAACATGACCAAGGATATTTGTATAAACGGACAGGTAGATACATATTTGAATTTCTGACAAGAACTGCGGAGATTCCCAAATTTGTTAAGCAAAGAACCTCAAAAACAAACTGAGGATGCTCGAATAAAGAGAAGCATTGTCTTTGAAACAATGTTATGTTGAAGGTTGTGTGAAGTCATGGAATGCTGTAAGTAGTCAATGGGGCAGAAGAGACCAAACATTTTAGCATTCTAAAAATATGCAAACTTCAATTTTAGCAATCATTTATCAAAAAGAGGTGTTTTGCAAATTACAGATGCCATTTTAAAACAACACTCATTAAATGGTCGTTTCTCAGGCCCATTTAAAGCACAGAGTGCAGCTCTGAGGTAAGCTTACATTATGAACATATGTAAATGAAATCTCAACTGCTTGAAAAGCATTGCTACCTTTCCAATATCTAAGAAACATTTGACTTGATGAGGCAGAAACTCCACTATTTGTAAAACACATTCAGTGCTCTGAATAAAGCCGCTTGTGCGTACAGGAGACCTGCTCTGATTGGCGACTGACACATTGAATAGAATTGAACACTTATTCTTTACAGTCTCTTGAATTACACTTGTAAAATATCTTAAATGTGTCTACCATGTAGCTCTGCAGTAACATCGGGTATAGAGAGTTAGGACCATGAACACACACAGACATACGCACACACATTTTCCCTTGAGGCAACATGTCTGTGACATGTTTGTGACCTCACCACAGACCAATCAGCTAACCACTTTCCCTCTTAAGAAACCAACAGACTACTACACAGGATTTAAACGATACCTTCAGGTCTTTCATTTCACTGAATTAAGAACTGTTTGTAAATGCTGAATTTCATCCAATAAAATAAGTATGTTTAAAATTGTGTAATAATAGTTAGCATGAGCAGTATGACAGCATTTCTCTACATGCTGTGTGCTGATGAAATGAACAGGTGGACTCAGTTTTAAGGTTTTTTCTACCTACATATCATTCATCACCTTAAAGCCACTAAGCAGTGTGAGGGTGTTAAAAACACCATTTTAATAATTTAGGGGAACTGTTGAGCTGTTCTTTATGCTGCATAAATAGTATCTTCATGCAGCATAAAAACTAGAAAAACTTTTAGGTGGTCCGGACATTTTTATCAGAGTAAAATCCTTAATTAATGTATAATCCTTTGGTTTAATATTTTCTTTATATCTTACTATTTATTGAAGTTAAATTTGAGGCGTTGACCATTTGATTCCCTATACTTTAAGTACTAAAATATATTACCATTAAACCTTGGGTTCAAAATGCATATTCATATATCTGACAGTGGACCTAACAATCACCAAGATCTAAATTAAAAGAAGGCCAAGATCAAACATATTTTATATTGTTCAGATATCACAGTTGTTCAAATCAAATATTAGATTTTATTATGAAATTAAGTTTGAAAAGGTTCTTGCATTTCAAATCGTAATTCCATATTTACATGCAGCCAGAAGCAGCTGTGAAAAATCACAATCCTTCAACTCAGTTTTGAAAGCCAGCTTCCAGTCTGTTCACGAGATAACAACTGGCATGCATGCATGCAGAAATTAAAAGATGGTTGAATAAATGAGAGAGAAGGTCACTGACATGACACAGACATCAGACAGGAAAGCCAGACTCGGTCCCTCAAAATGTCACACAAAAGCCTGAAAATGATACCCTCATCAAGAACATTTCAGCTGAAACATAATTAAAAATAAAATGCAGGTTTAGTCCCCAAATCACTATGGTGACAGAGGAAGACAGACAGTTGCTGACACAGCGGGCCGTGCTGCAAACTGCAGCTGTAATTGAACATATTTCACACGAGCAAGCGGAAATCTGGCTCGTCTGACTGCTGCTCCTGTGCTTTTTCCTCAATCTCCTCTTTCTCTTGTTACTCTCTTCCTCCTCAATCGCCAACTATGTCTTACTCTCTCTCACACACAGCTATAATTGGGGATTTTTTTTTTTTTCACCCTCAGCAGAAACCCCGGAGAGCCTTGGTCCTGACCAACCTGTAATTACAGCATCTTCAGAATCTCATCCAAGAGACACAGCGAGCCGAGAGACATGGCATGGCCCGGGTTTCTAAGAATGGCCTGAGAGACTTGGAGCAAGGTGGAGAAACTTGGGGGGGTGCGTCACTGGCTACATTTGGTCAAACCATGCAACACAATCCTAAACTTTCCTGCTGCTATTTAAGTCGAAGATGTTACATGAAAACTGAACATGAAATTGTCTAACACCCAATTGTTTCCCCATGACTCCTCTTACATTTTGTACAGTAATTATGGTTACAGTGGCAATTTAGTCAGAGGGCAATCCTTACAATTACCCAAAAGTAAATGCTGAGACGGCATTACCTGTATATCAACAATTGTGTTCTTGTTATAACTGTTTCTTGTATGTAAACATCCAAATACAATAACAACGATAAGGTTTCACCCTGAAAACCAAATATTGCAAACGTGTTAAACTGTAGCTAGCTAAGCTAAGACATTGAGGCATATGCACACCTTGTGGTCAAAAACACATTTTGGGAGAGAACAAACAAAGTACAGGTACAGATTTAGAAACAAACACATCACTGAGGCTACAGAAAAACACCAGGTCATACCCAGGACAGGTCGACCAACCTGTATCAAGTCCGGACCGCTTTCATGCCAGAGTCTTAGAATTTACACGCACAATAAAAAAAATCAACATAATGGCATCCACCCAAACCTTACACTGTGCATTTAGAAGCAGATATGTTGGATAAGCAGTATAATCCACTTTGTTGTGGCTTAGGTCAGAGCCTTAAATAGCTGGAGTGCTATTGTTTAAGTTTCTTTCTCTTGACCTCAGAGGGAGACTTAAAAACAACACCCTGGAACCGCCACTGAGCAGATTCCCTGCAGGCTTCAGTCCAAGACCTTCAAGCTACAGCAGCTTCGTCCTCCTCTGTCATATCTCTTTTCTTGGTGAGCAGCCAAATCTCTTATGTGGCAGCGATACAAATATACCCATCTAATTCCTCACTCAACTCCTACTTGTTCTTCTCATCTCCCATGCTTTGCATTAAGTGGCAAATCTTTACTGCGATGGGAAATCGAACTGAGGCATAAAAAGCATCACACCTGCAATGCAGGGAAGCTCTAATAAATGATCATGTACAGAGACACGGCCAGGCTGTTTGACGACAGCTCATTCTGAGGACCTTTTATTACTGGAGATATGACGCCTGATGGTGCCTTTTTCCAACAATAGAATCCAGTTAAAGCATCACTGTGTTCCCAATAACAGAGTTAGGAGGACATAGCTTAATTCAAGGGCAATGCAGAACAACTTTCAGTGAGTGTGTGTGCTCCAATAGGTATGTTGGGAAAGTCAACAAACGTTAAAATAGTCTATATAACACATGAGTTACCCCATCAACAGTGACAGCTTTAGCAGAAAGAGGAATTTTGCACATACAGTAAAGAGCAGATGTTGTGGTCTGTCCAATGTTGAGTCAGAATAGGCTTGGCCAAGAGAGGAAAGGAATAGCTAAACTATGAATCACCTAGCCGGTAGCTCTCCAGGAACTATATCCATCCAGCCTGGCTCCATCCAAAGGTTTAAAAAAGATTGGACAAAACCACCTGTAAATGTTGTGCTTTTTTAAAAGTTTAAAACCCCTGCCCTAGCACACATAGATGCACACACACACACTGGCATCCTGTCACACTTGCTGTTAAAGTGGGATGTAAAAGTGAAGAGATGCAAGGCTGACTCAAGCCTGCAGAGGCTGCCCTGTCAATAAGACAAGTCGCCTCACAAAGACCCTCATCCTGCTCTCCAATAGCCACCTCTGTCCCACACATGGTATTGATGGGACAGTTAAAGCACAATCAGCAGTGATATTACACCTCAGCATGGGAATCTAAAAGTTAGAGTGGGGCTGTTTGTCTGAGAGCTGCAAGCTGAAGATAGCATCAGAGAGAGAGTGAGAGAGGTGAGCATAGGTGCTTTGCCTAGAGAGAGGTGCAGAGAAAGGGCAGAAGAGAGGGGACACGGATTCCTTTATCATCATCTAGGCTGAGGAAGGGAGGGGGGAGTAAAGGGTGGAAACACGGCAGAAGTGGCTGGGGGAGTAAGATAAGCCCAACAAAAGGCCTTTACTCAAAGTGGCTTTAAACAGGATGTCAGTGTTGCTTTTTTATTCTTCAGTATGAGTTTTTATTCACTTAACAATGAGAGGAATGACAAACCATGTTGCCCTTCTGAACTACAGTCAACAGCCCACTGTAATGTAATCTAATAACTTGAGTTCATAAATGTGAAATGTGTTGCTCTCGGTGCCGCTAGCAGGAAAGATTAACACTCACTTGTATGTTTTGACATTGTGCTGAGTAGCCTCTGGAAAGCCAAGCATCCCACACACAACTCGGCTGCTGTTGAGAGTCCAACCCAGGTCGCAAACCTGCCTCCATCTCCCAGCATGCTTCACTTCCACCGCACCTTCTGTGATCAGGCTCTTTCTCTTTGTAGCCATGAGAATGGGACGAAGACGGACCTCCTCGATTCGCACCTTACTAGGAACCTTGGGGAAGATGAAAATGTAATGTTACATACCTTTCTAAGATTAGCATAGAACGTTTCAGAAGTAAACTGCTTTACCGGGGGGTGTCTTTGGAACCGGGGAATCTCTTGTTGTTGATGTCCGTTTCCATAATAGCCATATCCTGGATGCCTGCGGGTGACCACATTTCCCTGCCACTGAGCTGCATGGCTGCTGTTGGGCCTGCTGAAGGTGGTGTGGCCTCTACTGGCTGTCTGATTCGGCCTGCGCTCAGTGTTGCACACCACCCCCAAGTCTTCCGTGTGTTTACAGTCATTCACGCCCCAGCCGTTGTGTTTGCAGTCCTTTATGGACTTCTCTGAGCCGTCACAGCGTACATTATCCATCCATATTGGGCCTTGTGAAAAGAAAAACACTTCATTACGTCATTCATAGTGACTTTCATTGATTGTTCAATAGACAAACTGCGCATTGCATCTAAGGGACCAGAATCAGTTCCTAAACACCTAACACTTGACTTTTACTGGCGCTCTGATTTAGGGTTGCACCTTAGCGGCGTGTTTAGCGGTGGATACACAGTATTTTACAAGGCAGGTAGCTGTAGATCCTGCCCCTTGAATCTACCCAACCTTCTCTTTAATTTGGATTTAAAAGCAGCAGTAAAGAATGTCCATAAACCACAGCAAGTGTTGCACAACTCTGGCAAGTGAATGCTATTATTATTCTAAAACAAATGCCCTATCTCTTGGCCCATATATTGCTCTGCCAGCCTGCTAGGTGACCTAATGAGATGTAGGACTCCAATCCCACAAGTTATCTTGGTCACTTTATGATGTTAGTTATTTTGGGATGCCTTAATTGGTGGTCCTTTCATGTAGCCATGCATTTAGAGTTTTGTGGAGGAAGCACACAAGAGACAGGTTTTCAATGAACTGTTCCAATATGGCCGCCTGCTGAGTCTCAATCTATGGTCTCAATCTAATAAATGACAATGACTATCTAATGAGCCTTTTTAAGAGTAGACTTTGACTCATTATTGCGTGAATAGCACAGGTGTAAATAATACAACTAAGTTTAGCTTTTTTCGATTCAGTGATTCAGTGCAGTCCTTTTAATATAATTATTACTCCTGTGTTTTCATTGCTATCATGTCAAAGACGGCCTATCATAGTTTGTCACTCACATGTCAAGTCTGGCCAATGACACAAAACTGACAATTTACCTTTTTTCAGGAAAATGTCTCACTTCCAAAATTGCTAAATGGTTGTAATTTGCTACAGGAAGTGCTCTCACCCGCTCCTTCTCCATACTGTGCGCTGTGTGCCCACGTCACACCGCTCTGGAAACCCAGCTCTTTGCACACCACGTTGGCCAACTTGATGTCCACTTCATCATCGCAGACAGTCCCCCAGGTGTTGTTGTGCAGCACCTCCACGCGCCCTTCGTTGGGTTCTCGCGCAAAGTTGCCTGCCAAACGCACCTTGGCGGCGGATGCGCGAGGAGCCCTGCGCTGATTGGACGAGCTCCGCCGAGGTTCAGCGCGAGCGGGAGAAGAGAGGGACAGCAGCAGGAGGACGAAGCTCAAGCAGAGGGTGCGGGTCATCGTGGCGGAGAGGAGGGGGTCTGCAGGTCCAAAACGTTACACATGATTCAATGTGCTCTTCTTTTTACGCTTAATCAGACGATGTTTCAGGTTATGTTATTCATTTGGCTTCTGTAAAATTTACCAGTGGAGTAATATACCTGGCTAGTCAATTAGGCATGTCAATTTAAAGCTACAGGCTAATTTCCCCGTAATGAGAAACATCTGTCATCACTTTTAGATGACATACTACATCTTGAAACTCAAACCACAGTGTATAAAGAGACCATGATAAAGACTGAGTAATTCCCTAACACAAGTCAAACAGTCAGCCTGTAGAAACCCCTCAGAGGCCTGGTTATTAAATGGACCAACGGTGACATCCTCTGGACAAAATAATTCAGGTAAACTAGGCCGACTATAAAGTATTCTGACTCTACTCAATGGCAGAATACAGCCAATAAATAAAACAGGATCTCAGTCAAAGAGATAAAGCCAGACTTGTTGTAGTTTGTAGTAATCATCAATTTTGCCAAAACACATAAAATGACTAGGCCTACTTTTCACTCATGTCAAACATTGGCATATAATTAAAGACCAACTAACGCATTTTTGTATTTACGTGAATAAACATCCCTGAAGGCGTACAAAGCAGACTGAAAGAAACATTAGACAGGTTTTAACTGGAGGTTAACAAGTGTCACAGCCAAACAAGAACGCAGCGGTGGAGACAGACACACTGAAACATTAAATCACTGCATGCCACAGAACAACACTGAGCACGAAATACACCAAATCTACTTGTCTACTGTGACGGTAAAATGATAAAGGAACAAACCATCAGAACAGACTTTGCAGGCATGGAAACAGTAAATCATAGGGAAAACAGCAGCTTAATCCTAACACTGCACTGTTTGTCTCTGTGTATGCTTATTTCATAGGAACCACCTAAAAACAACAAATATTTCTTCTTAATGTTTGAACATTGGCAGTTATATTTTTTATCTAACTTATTTTTTAAATAAATTAGAAAAGCTCACATTTAAGAACAGAAAAATCATCTCTACACCGCTACACCTGTTACACTTGCACACAGATGGCTATGATGAATACAAAAAACAATAAACTGATAAATCAAAGTAAAGTAAATACTATTCCATACCAAGATAACATGTAAAAAGAGAAGGTAAGGTGAAAGTTCACTCACCTGGCAGGCAGCAAATGTTTGCAGTGGTGGACGTCACTGGCTAGGGGAGAGTGACTGAGTGAAGGAGTGAGTCTGCTCTCCTTAGTCAATCCTCCCTTCTGCCCTCCTCTCTATATCCCTCCCTGCCTCCCTCCCTCCCTTCTCTTGCTCTTTTTTCCTTCTGGGATCTCATATAGAAGTGTTAATGTAAAGGCTAAAATGTAAAGCTGGTAATTACATTGCAACCTTGACTGCATAATGCTCCAACACTTTCTAGGAAATGTAAAAATATCTGAGTAGTGAATTCCCTACACCAACATTTTTACTTATTCTGTAATTGTTTTGTATTTGTGTTGTAGGTGGAAACTTTTAAGTCTTTTGTCACATTTTAATGAATCTGGCAGGGAGTGTCTCGAAAGTCATCCATTTCTGGATAGATGTATACATTATGAAACTTATTTTCATAATCAAATCAAATGTTTTGTCTCTGATTGGTTCTCTTTACATCTCTCTTCTATGATAGGTTCAAGGTGCTTTACACAACTGCACACGCACAGTGTTATAAAACCTTAGGGTGAACGTGTGTATATGTAACCAACAGGAAGGACTCTGGTTCAAGAATAGTTTCAAACAAGAAGCTCCCTATACCGCAGGGTAGATATTTCCTTGTTGAGAATGCCGCAAACCACCAACTCTAAAAAAGGCTCAGCCTCATCGTAGCCATGGCGCTTGTGACTGATGAGAATACGCCATTCCACCCCTACCCAGGAGTGTGTTACTATAGTCTAACATATCATCATGGCATATAAAAGCATAAAGGTTTGAGCCATCAGGTCCGGGTAAAAAATGAGCGAAAAGTCCTTTTTATAGCTTTCTAGCCGGGTTCACTTCAGTGCTCCGTACTGATCCGATTTAGATTTCCTGCATTTGTCTACTGAGGCCTTTCTACATGTTTGAAACTTGTTTATTTGTTTTTTGATTCATTTTGGATGATGTTGGACACATTTAGCTCCCTGGAAATGTTTAGCTTCAGGGTGTTGTGTTGATAAACTGTTTTCCTGTTTTCAAGTAAACACAGTGGGCACCTTTTTAGGCAGCATGGTTTATTCTTAGGCATCAAGAATTACAATCATGACAGGGGAGGTAGGAAACGAAACATCAACCCAACCGTACAAAAAATGGTATGCAGAGCCCCAATGAGGTGAAAAGAAAAAAAATAATATGTTACATATATGTGTATTTGTGTGGACACGTGTAAACTCTGAAGCTGTAATTGAGATGTTTGTGTGCAGAGTGATGGTGCGACTGGGTGGCAGGATGGTGGTCCCTCCCTGACTGGTAAACCCGAAACAGGAAGAGCAGACCCCCTATTAGCGGGGCCAAATCAGAGGGACCTGCAAGGCCGACAGGGAAGTAAAGAGAGAGAAAAAAGGAAAGGAGGGTGCTAAGGTTAAAAATATAATTATCATTGATGTGTGTGACATTTTTCAATTATAACTTGTGAAGCACTGTTGTATATCAGACTAATTAAACTAGACTAGACAGGTGTCCCTACGTGTGTGCCAATACTTAACAGCTCTGTGTGTGTGTGTACGTGTGTGTGTGTACGTGTGTGTGTGTGTGTGTGTGTGTGTGTGTGTGTGTGTGTGTGTGTGTGTGTTAGTGAGAGTGCATTACAGGGCTCTAGGAGGGCTCACAGGGCTGAGAGCTTTCTCTTTCTTTCTCACTGCCTCTCTCTCTCGCTCTCCACCTCTCTAATTACGCCGACCAAGCAGGCTCTGCCCTTACCCACAATCTGTGGAGGCATGAAATAAATACATGCTCTCCAACAATAAACAAGTGCCTTTTCAAAGGACAGCACCTCCTCATGCTCACCCCCACCGCCGTCTCTCTGGGCTTTTATAATGCTTTTACTTAGCATGTAGGCACATAAAGTAGAGAATACGCCACTCAGGTTTAAGGGCTGAGAATGCAGCGAGCAGTACGTAAAGGGTTGATCTAATTAGCTTTAGCATCAAAGGGCATTTTGGTCTTAACCCCAAGGTGCACTTAAATGTGACTATGAGGTGAAAATGTTATTGATTGGGTTAAATTATAACACATGTTTAATTATACACACACACTTTAAACCCATATTTATTGGTTGAAAATCTTTAGCAGATAACAATTATTTCCCTTTTTTAATGCATGCAATTTGACATACTTTTCCCTAGTCAGGGGAATTCAATAAAAAGGACAACATTATAGCAGTAGAGGCCAAGATATCCTGATTTGAGTCCCTAGTATCAACTCATCAACTTAATTGCAATCACTCATTACACCAGCCCAGCGTCTTTTGTAACACATTCCTTTTCTTATTGGGTTATTTTAAACTTTGGAAAGCTGTATATTACAGTTTTTGAGTAAACTTGCTATAAAGAGTTTGCCCCTCTAATTTTTCAGCATGGTGGTGCTCTCACACTTGCAGGTGGCATAAGGCTTTATTTACTCTCTATTCAAAATATAATTTGTGGGATAATGGTTGCTTTTCCCACACATTATCAGTCAAGTCTCCATTTCTCACTGGTTTTAGTGGTTACAGATTCTCTAATGCTACTTTCATGCTGGCCGGGTGATGACAGGGTTACCATATTCCCCCCCACACCAGCCTGGACTGCTTTGATTTACTACTGCAGGGTTTTCTGCATCAGGAATGAGTTAGAGCCACAATTTGATTCCTAGAGATCAAAAAAGAAGAATGTGTATGCATCGTATAGGCTTGTTAAGTCAGTGACATATTTCAGTGTAAACCTTTCATGTACAACACTGCCGCCTTGTGGAATGCAGGAAAACCACACACCACTGGCAGAGAGTTGTTCATGTTCCTGACATATTAGATAAACCATCTTATACCAAAGACCTTTCTCTCCCAGTTTGTGCAATAAATTAAGAGATTCAGAAAAAGGTGGTTCAAATACATTTATTAAATATAAAAGACTCTTTTTTTGCAGTGCAGTAATGATAATACAAAATATTTGGAAGATTAACAAGATTGCAGTGCTCTGGTTATTAATGTTTACATCAAAATTAAAATTGCATTTTTCCTGAAATAGTTTGAAATTTTTTTTAAAAGCCTAAAAAAAACATACCAAATAGCTAAAATAAACCCAAGGAAATCTTATCCCCAAGGTTGAAATGTCCACAAGATTAAATCAAATTATGCTATGGTAACATTGAATGCATTGTGTTAGTCTGCAAAATGAAATGCAATGCACAACCAGAGTTAACAGCACCAGTCACACAAAACATTAGTATGTTTGTTAAATCAACAAGTGCAGACTTAAGGTTTGGTGTCCAATTCCTTTTTCACAAGTTTTAGCAACAAGAAAAGCAGAAGTGCAGCATGTGATTGTGTGACACCAAGTGTTCCTTAACAATGCTTGCCTCTTAAAGCCATAAGGAACATGACCATTCAAAGTACTAAAAGGCCAGTAAATGAACGGGTGTATCCAACTACCAAGTTATGTTGTAAAAAAGAAAAAAAACGTCTGTATAAATAGGGAAATAAATACTCTCACTATGCTGTGCATAATTTACTCGTGAACTTAGTGTTGACTTAAACCAGGTGCTGTAGCTGTTGTTATCTAGTGGATGATACAGACACATGCCAATGGTTTTAATGCACTGCCTAGTGTTGAAACCAAACAGACTGTTTTCAGTGCGTAGCCATCAGAAGAAGCATTCTTTGGTTCACTGAAATACTGAAATGGAGTCCCTAAGGTAAAAAAAACACTGCTTCTCAGGATTCAGAAGTTCTGTGAGTGGATCATGTTACACATGTCCAGACATTTCTTTTATAAGGCACTGTTTTGTTAAGTTGTTTATCAATGGCATTGCCATGGTATAGACATTTAGTAAGTGTTCGTATGTCTATGACCCATAATTGACACTCAAGTTGGCACTTTCTTTTGCATAGACATTAAGTGGTCATGTGTTCTATACTGCTTCCACGCCATACAAGTAGGTTTATGAATGACAATCAGTGCTCCATCCATGCAAAGACATCTGAACAGTGTGTGTAATCAATCTTTCAACAAAAGAGAGACAAATAGATAGCAAAAGTGAAATATACACCTTATGTTTGCATTAAAATACATTTTGGTTATTGTATGTCTTTTCACCCATGTATGATCCTCTTAACTAATAAGGCTACATAGCACATTATAAACTGTCTCTCTCTGGATTTCTGTAATTGTTTTGCTTAAACAACCGCATGTACATAGAGGAGGTACTCATATGTCTAGCACATATGTTGGTAATTCTTTGGTCTGACCGACAATGTGCTGAAATTGATAGAGGAACATCAAGTGGGAAACGAAGCCCGAGACTGAACCACAGACTGATGTAAGCCGCTGTTGGCTATTGATAAACCTAAACTGATTAAACGAACTGCAAGTTAAAGTATTGTTTGAGTTACTGTACTTAAAAGGGCTGATAGGGAGGTGTGATTACAAAGAAGGAAGGATCCCAGAATCATCACTGAGGAACAAAGGCCCTTAAAATCCAAACTGAGTCCTTTCCTATCTGCTGTACATGACAGAGCCATTACTTGTTTTCCCATAGTCGACCAAGGCAGTTTCACTTCCTCCTTATGTTGTATGCCTGTAAGGTTCGGTCGTATCCCTTGAAGCTGGAATATGTTAACATGTGCTGTGAAAGGCTGCTAATACGAAGGTTTTTATTCCAAACAAAGACTACACCAGGTCAATTTGTTGCTCCCTTCTAATTTACTTTGTACTGTCGAGAAATATTGTTGAGTAAAGTCTTTCGATGAGATAAAAACCGTAATACTTGCAGTCATTTGGCACATGTGTGACTATCTCTGCCTTTGAGCCTGGGTGCTGGCTCTGATCATTTCACTATTCTGGTCCGTTCTGCTACAGTAAATATTAGAGCCCATAGAACCTGGTCCAGTCAGTACCGGCTCCTTCGGCTCAGTCTGTGCATCCTAGTTTCCTGCACATTACTGAGGCAGAGAGTAAACTGAGTTCAAGGCTGCCAGGGCTTCCTGTCCTTGCCTTTCTGATCAGGAATGTGTTTGTAGCGACATTTGTCCCCAAAATGGCAGCCTGTGGTTCTCCAGAAGTAACACTCGTCCTCGTTCACTGGGCCCCGTCGTCGAGGTCTGGGCCGACAGGAAGATGTCATAGAGAAAATAAACACAGAAAGCATATTAGGTATACAAATCGATTAGAACTGCAGTCCTATTTTATGGTTTAAATGACGGAGAGTTTCTCACCCCGCCGCTGCGCCTGCCTGCTGAGTGACAGGCAGACAGGTCTTTAGTGGGATGGGAAAAACCTTCTGAGTGCGCCGGTCAGGGTAGCGCACCACTAACCGTGTGTTTTCAATACAATGACCCTGTGAGGGGAAGCATACACTTTAAGTCCCCAAGAATCTTCTTTAAATACAGACACAAGATTGAATAAGTGGAGCCAAATAAATCCTTACATTTAGTTTCTCCATGGCACGAGCTGCCATGTTTGCATTCTTGAAGTTTACAAAGGCACAGAATCTCTCATGCAGAACTCGGATACTCTCTATCTCACCAAACCTAAAATGCAAAGTAAACAAATTGCAATGTCAATAACCACATTCCACATTTGACTCCAAAACAAGTACGCACAGGCCTGTTTAAATGTCCCAGTATTGAATTAGAAATCGATTATGCGCTCATATTAACAGATTTAAAGACAAGAATTAGCTATTATAAAATAGTTTTGGGGATTAGTGTCATACATTTTAAAAAGGTCCCAAAGGTGTTTCTCAGTTAGTTCAGTGGTCACATTTCCCACCCACAGAGACGGGCCAGGGCTTCTAAAAAAAAGACAAAGAAATAAAAGGTTACTGAAGGCAATACAATCACAATTCAGATAGAGAATGTATGATTGGACAAACAAAATGGTCACCTACCCTGGTTGTACAACCTCTTGGCCACCAGCTACAGAACAAAAAGAGCTTAATCAATATCAGTAGAAAGGATGTCGGATTTAAACAAAAGCCAATTACTGTTTACAATACCGGTCTCCATTGTAACATGGAGGAAATAAAAAAGTCCAATTTACAATTCATCTTACCCCTGGCAGCGTCAGAATAAGAGGCCAGAACAGCCTGCACAGTCGAAAATCTTTCCAGCAGTAAAACACTTTGCATTTCTTCGAAACCAAGCTCCTAGAGGAGAAGAAAGAATGACCAAAAGTAACAGTTAAAAGGAACAAGACGACTAATTAATTAAATAAAAAAGGTTTTTTCCTTTAGTTCAGAGGAAGTTCTGGTTATTCTCATCAACAGCTACCGAGCAGGAACAGGAAACACCTTTGCCACTTTGTGTGCGGTTCATTTACCATTAACTGCAGCACTTTGCAGTTAAAGAGGTCATTGACAGCCTCCTCACAGTCTTCGTCGAGTTTCAGCACCTGCTCCATGGCCTTCTCTGCCTCACCGTACCGCTACAACACACACAAAGACCCACAAAAATGTCTGAGTAAAGGCTAATCTTGTCACACTAGAAGTGTAAAGCGATTAAGCACATTTATTTTAATTACAAGCTTCAACCCACCTTCATGCCCATTAGAGCACTGCCCTTACGGAAGTATCCTTTGGGCCAGTCTGAGAACAGCTGAATGGAGCGTTCAGCGTCTGCCAGGGCCTGAGGGTACTGCTCCAAGCAGTAATAGCAGTAGGAACGATTCCCGAAGAACCTTTAAGATCGAAGAGATAGGTTACATGTGCCTAAAATGTATACTCTTTTTGTAATTAACTAGTCATGATCACAGATGATGTACCTGTAATCCTTTGGATCACATTTGATGGCTTCTGTAAACATACTGGCAGCTTGCGTGTACTGCCCCTCTTGCACCAGCTTTATGCCTTTTTCTGCAAGGAAGAAAAGATACTTGAAAATAATTCTCTGGTGAGTTGGCATCTCTTACATGCATGCTGACTTGCTAAAAAGATTTGTAATCAATAATTTCACTTTTTCCAATGAGGCATGCTGGTTCGGTAAACTGTTACTCAAAAACAATTAAGTACCTGTCAGCGACGCGCTTTTCTTTGTCATGGTGTCAGTTCCATTTGTCTATAAGAAAAATATCATTGTTGCCACAGCTGTGAAAATGTACTCACTGTAATAATCAATTTCTAAATATTTTCAACAGAGCCCTCTGATTTGATTTCCCTTTTCAAATTAGATGGAACGAATAAATACTATATGTATTATGTAGCATCTGAAAAATAATAAATATGTACATAAATACATTTTAAACAGCAGAAACAACAGCTTTTAGAAGAGTGGTTAATCTACAACTGCTCCTAGCTTCCTCATACAGCTGAGAAATAGTAGGTCAACACACACACACACACCCATAATAACAACTGTTGTAAGGCTTTTGTGTCCAAAGTACACTTTCCACCATCGGACTTTGGACCTGCTAGAGGAACATACTGCTGCCACAAGAGAAATAGTGGTCATTTATGACTGACTTCTCATCTAACATTATCTACTACTAGCATGTATTCACCTCTCTCCTGGCCTCGTTCTCCTTGTTTTCTTTGGACTTGCGACTTGATCCTTTGGGTTTGATATGGCTAGCAGCATTAGCAACAAAGGCACTGCTCACATCCCACTCTGGCTCCTGTGGGACACAGAAAGTCACACATTGGTGTTCAATGGGGGCGTATAATGCATGTCAACTTTCATATTTGAACTAGATGCAGGCATTATACTCAGGTATAGTTCTCCTACCTCTTCAGCAGGTCTGCCTTGGATCTTCGGTTGTTCTTTTAGTCCCGAAGGAGCCATGACAGAAATGCCGACGTTCTTGTGTGAAGCAGCTGCTTTTGCGTCGTTTTTCTCTTCCTTCTGCACTCCTTGTTTCTCCTCTTCAGCACCAACTTCTGCATCTGACTCGCTATCATCCAGTTCAGATTCTGCACCCCCATCCTCGTCTTCATCATCCTAATGTGAAGGGTAATATAAATATCAAGTCATCCACGGTAAAGACAAACGTAGAGTGCACTCCCTCGAGGAAGAATGTGACAATTACCCGTTCAGTACTGTCATTAGGCTTCACTTGCTCCTGCTTCTTACGTTTTCGACGGCGCTGAAATAGATGCAATACTCGACACATTAGAAAATGCCCTTTACTTTATCATTCATAGCATAACATACTTATTACAAGTGCAACAATTAGCCTTAAAAGGGTTGTAATGATTTGTGGGCTAACCTTCCTCTTGGCTTTGCGTCGCTCTGCCCTTCGTCTGACCTTCTCCTCCTCGCTCAGATCCTCCTCTCCATTTAATGCATCCTATACAAACACACACACAGTTGAACATTGGGCCTTCACCCTTGCAGCACTAACAATGATGCGTCACCATTTGTTTACCTGTGACAACAAGGTATCATCACTCGGGTCAGGGGTTGTGGCACCACAGTCCATCGGCTCCTCCGGCTGCTGGACAGGGGGGCCTGTTGAGAAAGACCCAGGAAATCTACTCTTCAGAACAAAATGGAGCTGTCTTAATGTGTTGTGTCAGTTGAAAACGTTTAAATCAAGAAAATAGTTGCTATTATAAAAGAAAAAACACAATATAGTGTACAATCCGCATAGACATTTATTATTTATGTACATTGTGTTCTATACAGTATAGTAACATGTAAGATAAGATAAGATAGTACTTTATTGATTGCAATTTGGGAATTTTTTGCATTGCAGCAGCAAAAAAAGACATGGCATTGCATAATTAAAAAAAAGCAGCATGGGCTGTTTGTGTGTCATAACCTGTCAACCAAAATAAATATTGGTGGTCTGGATAGCTTCTAACTCATTCACTTTAGAGTCTAACCACAATGACATATGATAACAAAATGCAAAACTTGAGTGAAAAGAAGAAAGATGATGTAATGCTCTCCAATTAAACAAGTCTGGAAGGCTGAACATGAGACAAAAACACACACAGATTTGTTGACTGAACTTGTTTCTTTGTGGTGTTATGAGAGAGATGTTTGCTTAAACTTTAGGGCAATGCTGTTTAAGAACACTGTATCTTTTCTCAGAAGCAATCATAGAAAACAACCACTGCCTCTAATGTGTGTGTGTGTGTAGGAGAGCATAGATCGGATCAAACCAGAACACTGGATGAAAAGACAAAAGAAAGCAAAACACTGCGCCATGCAGGATTCTGCGTGGTGTCAGGTTTCCATTTGTTCAGCAATGAGTAGTGACAAATTCATACTTGGTATGTGACTCATGTCGTGACTCGGGGTATTTAGGGGAGTGATTGCAATTCTCCACATGCTCAATACAGTTTTGCTTTTCAAGCATACTACATGATACTATAATTCTAAAAAGTATGGGGGACCACATTTTAGACAAACACTGCCTAAACAATCCAACCATGTACATTCCAACATTTTGTTTGCATGTCAAACTGAGTTTCATTAGCTTTAATAAAGTCGCTCATTCCACCATCATAGTTGAGTTAGTGGCTCAAAATATACATGGAAAGTAAAAGGAATCTCAGCTGTCCATGTCTGGCTCACTACTCAAATGACAAGACACAACCACTGATTAAGTGCAGCTCCATCCCAGTAGCTGAATCAGGCTTTTTGTTCAATCTTAGCTTTAATGGAATGTTCTCCTATCAAATAAATGATCCGAGATCAGTGGACAAAAGCAACAAAGGAGTCTCTGTTTCTCCCCTTCAAGGAGATTGCTTAAACTAGCGTTGAGTGGAAAGGTGAGCTCCTACCACAGGAATGTAAAATAACAGTCATTACAGAGTGGTACACCTTTTTTAAGAGAAAGGAAGAGAAAGAAAATACTAACCTTATCCTGAAAAAAAAAACTAAATCACGTGACAGGTTAACTGACTAAACCCATGTGTGGACACAACCTTAAAATAGTAACATGTAGTGGATCAGGTATTTCGAAAATAAAGTGCATAGCCTACAACTGTTGTGGATGTAGTTGCGTTTTTACAAGGTTAACATGACACTTTGACAACTTGTCCTCATAACTTAAAAATAATATATGGAGTCTCCTCTGTGATAACTTATCTTGTTATCGTCTAATGATACTTTGAAAAAGTGACATTTGAAGACACAGATTGAGATACACAGTGATAATATACATGTATCATCACTAATTGATGCTACGCCGATGTAGATCTGGTATCAAAAGTCTAACCTGCTTTACAGCCTGCATTTCTAGGAAGCTAAACACAAAGGGAAAAACTAAGAAGAGGAACAAAGTGTAGGCACATGACATTTAAAGACACATCACTTTATGTTAACTTTAACCATTGCGAAAATTCAGGGCTACATGGCTTTGTCACCTATTTGAGGCATTGTTATCATACCAA
Organism: Gymnodraco acuticeps; assembly: GCF_902827175.1. NCBI lineage: Eukaryota > Metazoa > Chordata > Actinopteri > Perciformes > Bathydraconidae > Gymnodraco > Gymnodraco acuticeps. The sequence continues at coordinate 383,633 of NW_022992130.1, read as the reverse complement.
CATGCAACAGGGAATGTGCTTCTAATTTGTGTTCGTCTGTGCCTTTTACAGACATCCCCCGCTATATAAAGCATACATAGACTTACACGTTACGTTATTACTGAATACGTCAAAGTTAACGCTTGTAAAAGTGTGTTTTATATTAGAAGTGCAACAACTGTATGGCACCAACTGCCCAAACTTGGAAGTGGTGCAAGTAAGGGTGTAACTGGCAAGAGGGGAACTTTCATTGTTTGTACCAAGAACTCAGTTTGAACTTCACGACTAAGACAATAGCGAAATACTACCGCAAACATACGGTTTAATAAACCACGAGTTATATCATATCCACAGTTCCATTGTCACAGGCGCTTCGCAATCGCTTACGGTGTCAGTTTAACTTGTGGTTGAGTTTAAAAAGTTTTAAAAAAGTGGGACGTTTCTTACCGCTCCCGAGTCCCAACAGCCTGCATATATCTCTGGTGAATTTCATGAGTGCAACCATCCAGCATTATCGTCTCAAATATCCCACAAAAAGTGTTGAAACAAATGTTTAGGTCAGTGTGGACACATTTGTAACATTGGGACAATCATCGATATCGAATCTGCGGGAATCTTTGGTGGTTGAGTCCACTTCCTGAGCGTCAAAACGCCGACGCTGGGTCCACCCTGAGCGACGTCTTAAAGGCACAGAGCACCGTTATCAATGATTGAACTGTGCATATCTTATCAAAGTGAGTGAGTAACAACACTACACAATAACTTGTATCTATGCATCTTATCGTTGATTATAAATGATTATACTATTAATTAGTATTAATACAAATAATAGTTATGCAATTGTTACAGAGTTTATCGTCATAGTATGATATGAGTTATTGTTACTTTTAAAAAAAAAATCTCTTCAAAAATAAGAAAATGTAATTATGCAAGGACATTGTTTTAATTCCTACATACCTCTCATTAGCTTCAATGTTACTGCTCTCTATTTTTTTTTTTACATTAGCCTACTTTTGGATATACTTAATTTAACTGGCATTGTTGTAATTGTTTGCTATTTTGTCATAGTTAGTTTTTTTGTTCCTGATCTTAAAATGTACAGCACTTAATAACTGTATAGGGCTGTATTTTTATATTATTGTATTGTACATGTGATACTGGCTGTTTAGTACACATCGAACATATTCAAAAATATATAAATCCCACTGCTGAAAAATATACAAGTACATTTACTACACTGTGTAGAGTGTATCATGAGATAATAATATTTAGTCAAACCCTGCGTACAAAGTGTAGTTAGAGTTTAAAACTTGTTTGTAAAACCACATTTATTAACTGCCAAGAAGGTTAACAAAGAAGCTTTAACATAATTGTTTTGGGGTCTTCCCATAGGGTCTTCCTGAGAGAGTCAAGAGGAAAAAGCCAGGTAGGTCACCCATGCACAATTATAGGCCCATCGATCTTTGAACTAACCCTATCAGTAAAATACCTATAAAAGGTCATGCTTTTTGTCAAGTACTAAACTTGTAGAAAACCTATTAGGCCACATTCAATTACAGTCACATTTTGACAAAAGCACAGGTGTAAACAATCAAATTAATCATGGCTGGATTACATCTAATCCTCTTTAGGGAGACTTTATAAGAACTGAGTCATCATTAATGTTATTAGTAACATCTGTGTGTTTTTTTACTAATCAAACATAACACATACCAGCAATTATTAAGGCATAATTTAACCCAGTGAAACATTTGAATTTTGAGTTATTCAAAGTTATAAAAAGTTCCCTTCTGCTTCATTCCATCAATACATCAACATTTATTTTATTAAGACAAGTGTAAGTTATGTTCTAAAATTTCACAGATTTCCTACTGGCTCAGTTAGATGAATTCACAAATGTAATGCGGCAGTATTGCACTAGTGTCTTCAGGAGTGATTGTCTCTTTCATCCCATGTCAGTTGTATAATAAAATCAATCATTTCCCCCTTTTCTCTCATATTCAGATACCCTTACAAACATGATTGGATGGGGTGACAGTATATCTGTTGGAGTGAGTATTACAATTCATTTCAAATTCCTTCAAATCAGACAAAAGAGAGGTTGATAACACTGATCAGATAACCACACACTGATGCCGGTGGTGTTTTAGCGACGTTTCAGGTCAGCTATGACAGTGAGCGCTGCGTTCCATCCGGGAGAACCCATCACACCACCACCTAAAAAAACAGAAGACAAGAATTAGTCACTTGGTTCTGTGTTGGGAATCACAAACATTTACTAAGCATAACATAAAGTGACTTCATTTATTTATCATGAGCAGTAAGGATAAGATTTCATCCAAAGTTCCAAAGGTTCATAGCTGGGCTTTTCTAACACCAGAAAAAATAGCATTAACAAAATGTTGTACTTATAGTACACTATACACAAAAAAACAGCTGCATTTTCAGTTCAAAATTCAGTGTAAGCATTAAAAGCAAACCTGGATGACAGCCACTGCCACACAGATACAGCCCTTTTATTGGTGAGCGGTAGTCAGAGAGAGAGGGCAAAGGTCGTGCTAGGTAGAGCTGGTCCAGCGACATTGATCCATGGAAGATATTCTGTAAAAACAAAATGTTTATTTTAATTTTTCTTGGATAAATATGTAATGTTGTTAAGGGAAAAGTTAAAAGGCATTTGTTAAAAGGCAACAAAGTTGTATGCATTAATCCAAGAGTTTGTGTCACTCCACACTACAAATGTGAACTTTGGTACTGACTCCTTGGTTGTGGTAAATGTATGTAACCATTAACTGCTTATGCAACAGGTCTGTCCCTGAGCCGTTGGGGAATGAGAGAACACTGCAGAGGACGCAAATGACTTCCTCATACAGTGGACAGGTTTATCTGTCAAGCAAATCAACTGTGAATCAAAATTCAAATATGCTGCTCAGCTCTTAAATGTATGTTTTGTATGTACCCCTCCTGTGAGCCCAAAGATCCTCTCCAGGTCAGGTGGAGCCAGGATGTCCCGGCCCACCACTGAGGCTTTAAACCCTGGGGCGTATTTCTCCACCCAGTCAAATGCTGAAAAGATAGACAAACACAGGTTTGTTAATGAAACAGATGAATCATTATAGACTTCACTAGATACATTTTGTCCCCTTCGGAATATTTGAGACAGGATATATGAATGTTGGAATAGCATTTTATTTCTAGCTCTGCAATCATAACATTTACAAATATATATATATATATATATATATATATATATCAGTTTAATCACAGCATGCTAAAAAAAATTGTGTTTCGAACCAGTGTCTGCGTAGGCCTCTCTGTCCTGGTCAGTCCACTCCCTGCCCTCTATGTGGTAGGGGGTGTACTGGGTGAACAGGGACACCACATGGCAGCCAGGGGGAGCGAGAGTAGGATCCAACACTGAGGGGATGGTCATCTCCAGCATGGGTCTGCAGTAGCAGAGGGGCATGATGAGGTAATACGGTTTGAGTGAAGGATGATGAAAATTCTGGATATTTTGTAATAATATATTGTTGGAGCTATACCTCATTGATTATCATTTATATAATATAACTTGAGTATGAGAAGTGTTGGTTCTAGTGTACAGCATTGCAACAATTATGCAAAATGTATGTAAGTGTTGTTAATATTTAGTGGAGTAAAGGTACACAATTTACCTCAGAATTATAATGTATGTGTATAACATGTAAATACTGAAGTAGAGTACACGTATCGTAAAATTGTACTTAAGGACAGTACTTAAGTAAATGTGCTTAGTTACTTCCCACCTCTGACCACAGACATTTATTGAAGGCTTAGTGTTATCTGCAAGATAAGGATATGTGAACATCTTCACCCAGTTTGTTGTTGAGTCATGCTTACATCAATATGTGCAGGATCTACCTCAAGCCAAAAAATATAATAAATGCATATACATTATACAGACTTTAAAGGTGGGGTATGTAAATTTGAGAAACCGGCTCGAGATACACTTTTTGTTATTCCATGGAATGCTCTTAACATCCCGATAGCAATGAATATCTTAAGTGCTTTGACAAAAAATCCATTAAAAAATGTCATCTGTGGAAGCCGTAATACTGTAAAAAGCACGACCAATTATTTTAGTCGGCCCGGCTAAAATAACTGGATGGCCTACCTGCCTGTCAGCCTTCCATCTGTGCACAAACTTTTCTCGTGCCCTCATTGGTCATGTGCGCGTTTGTGTGTGTTGGAGGAGGGGCTCTATATCAAATTCTAGCGATCTCGAGCCGGTTTCTCAAACTTACATACCCTACTTTTAACTCTGAAATATATACTTGTCCGGTAGTGGCTCAGTCAGTAGAGGCTTGGACTGTGAGCCGTAGGGTCGTCGGTTCAAGTCCCCGAACAGACCTAAATATGGAGTGTGGACTGCTACTTGGAGAGGTCCCAGTTCACCTCCTGGGCCCTACCGTGGTGCCCTTCAGCAAGGCACCGGGCAACCCCCTTCCCCCCCCCCCCCCCACTCCAATTGGGCGCTGTACAATAGCTGCCCACTGCTCCTAGTACTAGGATGGGTTAAATGCAGAGGCCAAATTTCACTGTGTGCTCTGCATGTGTGAACATTAAAGAGGGGTTTCATCCCTCCGATTCTATCTATCTATTGTGATGTTCACTTCCAGTATATCTCTTGCATGCATTGGCAGCTAACAAACAGGGGGGTTTGATTGGTGATTGTTTAATCATATATAAGGATAACATGTTATGTGTCGAAAACTTTACTTGGAGTATACCTTGTTGAGGGACGTCCATTCACGGCCTCTTTGTAAGCAATCTCCAGCAGCTCCACGCTTTCACAGTTGAGATGGATAGAGCACTGATGATGGGGTCCAGGTTTATTATCTGGAGTTGGACATGCTAGGAAGTTTGGCAGCTTGTCCACTGCCACTGTAAAACACAGGTCACAGCAGGGAAAATGACAAGGAGTGAGAGTCTGCTCAGAGATGATGTGTCATTAATGGTCAGTAGCCTATTTATAAGCGTGTGCTAAGGTTTCAGTTGACTAAATAGTTGTATTACAATTAGGGCAACTCAGTGCACGTAATATGTCGCACCTGTTACACTATTAAAATCTCTTACGGTAAGACTGTTAAAATAAATTCTATAAACAGAGCAGAGTATCATTAAGTCTAAGAAGCAATGCACTCTAAAGAATCATCTGGGAGTCACCACTTCCTGCGTTATACACCCTACAGCTCTTGCTCTACTGTAATCAACAAGCAGGAGCTACAAACAGCACCACACAGGAAGCTGGGGAGCTCTAAACATCTTAGTTATGTGTGCTGTACACTGTTTTATAATACCCCAAACTTGAAACCTGTCTTTAGAGTCCCAAGAGCTTAGGCAGTGACATCATCTTACACTGTTATACTATAATAATGGATGACTTAGAGCAGATTCCTCTTAAGTCACTACATCTGTTTGACTTAGGGCCAAGTCTGCCTAACAAGTACCCATTTCTATGTGGCTTTCAAATTATGTATGTAGTGGCTAAGTACTCACACACTAAACAGACCAACAGTCAAAACACAACAACTACCAGATTATTATTTTAAGCACAAGCTCACTTAGTATGTAAACTGATTTACCATTGATCTTGGTCACAGGCGAAGTGTAGTCTATCTGATCTACGGCTTTGATGAACTCTGGAGATAGAGCTTCCTATGTTGAAAACAGGAAGTCAGAATAAATCACGTCTTGTGCAGAGCTCATATGTGCTGTTTTCTCTCTGTATTACCTGTGGTGTGAGGTTCTTGAAGGTAACATATGGTGTAGCATTTGACAAAACGACTTTACTGTGGATCTCTGTGCCATCCTTCAGCACCACACCCTTGGCAGCACCATCTGAACCCACCAGGACCTGTCCTACATCCTGCCAACGAAACACATGTTTATGCATAAAGACCGAAATACAGATGCTAGAATATAGTTTACACAAAATAAACTGCATCAAAGCCAGCATAAATAGTCAAAATCATCTTACCTTCTCAGTGAAAATGTCTACACCATAGGATCGAGCAGAATTAGCAATAGCGTTAGACACACCTCCCATGCCTCCCTCCACATAACCCCATGCTCCCATCTCCTTCTCCAACTCTCCCATCACATGGTGCAGGAGCACATACCTTCAAGACAAGGTTAGTGTTTCATTCAAAGCAGTTAAAATGTAGTTAAAAGTGTTTGTGTGCTATGGGATGTCCTAAAATGTGTCTCACCCACTACCAGGATTACTAGGACTTGTCATAGCTCCTATCACAGCATCAGTAGCCAGTGTTGCTCTCAGTGGCTCAGACTCAAACCACCGATTGAGGATCTAAGACTCAAAACAAAGTTAGTCAAAATGCGGTCAACTGAAAATAGCAATGAATGCGACTTTTAGTGTAAGCCATAGCAAACCTTTATTATTGGTGCAGTTATGATCTCATACAAGTCTGGAATATTTCTGCCAAGTCTCAGGCCTTTAAATACAAAAAACATGACTCATTTACTGCAAAACAAAATGAGTAGTAGCTGAATTTGAACTTGTTTTTCTGGCATTGAAAATATTTCCCAAACATGCATCCACCAACGCACCGCATTTGACAATAGGCTTAAGTGTTTTAGCTGCAGCCAGCCTCTTCCTTAGTGATCCAGTTGTAACACCTGGGATGTCTATGGGTGGAGCATCCAGGAGAGGGTGGATCGCTGATGCTAGCTTGTCAAGGTATGCAACAAATTCTGGAAAGGCCTGGGAAACATGTCAAAGAATCGGTGAAGATGAGGGTGAACACAATGTGGTCAAGTATGTGAGAACAAGGTCAATAAAGACAACTTTTTCAGTTCATACTGCTGTGACAATAGCTCAAATGCACGCTAAAGTGTTCAATGCAGAAAGATTCTCAATGCAAACAACAGTTTACTCTGTAAAAGTTAAATCACCTTAGCGTCCTTCTGTGAGAACTTGCCGATCTCCCTCAGATTCATGGCCAGATCTGCGCCCAGGGTGAGAGACCTCGGTGGGGCCCCGTTCACCCCATCCTCCAACATGGGAGTGAAAGCATGGGGGTCCCTCATATACACCTTCAGCCCATGTTTCTGAAAATATATGCAAACATGATGACTAACTCCTTTAAGCCTTGTCCAAAGTGAGCTGAGTGAATGTATTTTACAACTTTGCTTTGTCTACCTTAAGCTCCAATTCTGCTGTTATGTGAGGTCTTAATAAACTGAGCAGATAGGAACACCTGGAGAAGTGGAAACCTGCACAGGAGAGTATTGATAATGTAACAAGGACAACATTTATGCTTTGAAGAATGACTTGATAGAACACACATTAACAGTGTATGAAATAATACACTTATGTGTGTATCTGGGGTTTATTCAAGCCCTTTGTGTGTGTGTGTGTGTGTGTGTGTGTGTGTGTGTGTGTGTGTGTGTGTGTGTGTGTGTGTGTGTGTGTGTACATCTGTAAATCTGGATAATCCATAACACAGTGTCAATAGTATCCAGATGAAGTAAAAATAGTTCTAGTATGAAGCATCTGTGCATTATGATTTAAAAAGAAAGGCCTATGCAAGAAAACAAGTTTTGATTGTTTTTGTATTTTAACTTCAGTGACATCGACCCTACCAGGAAAGAGTTCTTCTGAAACAGCTGCTCCTCCCAACACATGTCTGCGCTCCAGGACTGCCGTCTTCACTCCTCCCTTCTGAAGATAGGCAGCCTACACACCCACCCACACACACCACACACACACACACACACACACACACACACACACACACACACACACACACACACACACACACACACACACACACACACACACACACACACACACACACACACACACACACACACACACACACACACACACACACACACACACACACACACACACACACACCAAGCAGAAGGTAAAAGTTTGCGGTGCCATATAATGCATTACAGCATATTGTAGGTGTGAAATAAATGCAGTAACTCACTGCCACCAGTCCATTGTGTCCTGCAATGAAATATGATATTTATCAGACAGTTATCCCGGAAATGCTAATTCCTCATAGAACAACTCTAAATAAAAGCTTCATTGACAATCAAAGTCTGTCAAGTTTATAATGTAAGTATGCAAGCTGCTCTCTTTTACTTTTTACAGCCAAGCACAATGAGTCCAAAGTTGAATAGTTGAGATACAACTTACAAAACGCAAAAAACATTGAAATAAGGAATTTTTGTCCGACAGGAATACGTTTGTACAAGCAAGAGATAAATACTCAATACAACATTTTTGTAAACTCAGCTGACACGATGTGTCAATGTTACAAAGAGGTCGTTGGATTGTTCTTATTGTAAGCCCGGTGTTTTCTGCACATTCCCCCAACAGTCGAAAGATCTCACCTCCCCCAATAACCAGAGCGTCATACTGGGATTTTAAAGCGGCCTGACTTGATCTGGATCTGGTCACAGTCCCCACAACAGCCGCAGCCCTCCGTAATCGATCAGTCCACATCACCGCTGCAGCCAGAGCAAAGGTTTGAGGAAAGATCCAAACTCAACCCCTCCTGTTTTCCCCTGCAGCTGGGGGAGTAGATCCGGGTTTCCACGCCACTCGTAAAGAGGTCTGGAGTAAGGGGCGGGAAGTGGTAGTTATTGGCCAGGGGGTTGATGTGCAGATATGGAAGAAGTAGAGTCTATTCATAACTTTCACAAGTACTTAAACGTAATCTAAAAGTCATGATTCAAAAAACTCAAAAAGTTAAAGTAGGCTACTCATTAAGCCAAATGCCCTATCAGGTTAATCGTAATGTATTACCGAATTATAATTAATGATGCTGTAAAGTGTACATATTTAGATATTTGATATTGTAGGTGGAAGGTGAAGATAATTTTAATATATAATTAATTTATGCTACTAGACACTTAGCCAATAATAATATGTTGTAATTGGATAATGTTGACTGAAGCAATTGAGGCTATAAACATCCATACATCCAATTTATCCATCAGCCTGCCATCATTCAGTTGTCCACTTGGTGGCATAGTTGTTTCACTTAATCCAGCTCCAAAGACCCTTGATGTTGTTGTTGGTTTTTCCAGAAATCAGCATTACGAAACACTAATTTGACTAAAATCTCATTGATTAATTTCACATATATTATATTGGTATTTTGTCGTATAAAATAAGGCTCAAGTGAGCAATCACTTTAAGAACAAAAAGCCTACCTCAGTAGTGTATATAGTTGTCAGACTTTCTTTAACAGTCTTTCAAGGTTTTGGGAATAATAGCTATACAAATCCACATGTCAGAATACCACAGGATTTACATATTTGCATGTCAAATTCCACAGAGCATTATGTACATTTTTTGTTAAAGTGTTTGTGTATATTATGTGTAAAAACAAATATGTGAAAGAAAATACACAACAATCAAAAAGGGCAATTAAAGCATCCTCTTTTAGCTGGTTTGGGGTTGGGCTCCAGTCATCTCACGGTAAGGACCCACCTCAAGAGTTTTAAGAAGAGCTCTTAACAAAGAAGGGTTTCTTAGTGCTGCTGTTGAAGATGTCATATTGGCCTATTGGTTCACTTACCATGCATTAATAAGATAAGAGGCCATATATCATCTCAGGCCTGAGCAGCAGGGAATAGACAGAGCCAAAGATCTAAGGAAGGAAGTGTGTTAATTGGTAGAAAAACAACCAAACACAGCATAACAGAATTGAGTTATCGGATCATATAATGTGGATTTTTGACTATGTTTTGCTTAGACAGTGTAAAATAATTCCTGAGGTTTATATAGACTGTGCACTCTCTTGGCGTAGGGAATTAAATGAGGCGTTATGGTGATCTAGAGTTTCCCGCTAGACCTAACATGCCTCTCCCTTGGTGTATTAGAGTAGCATTAGCTTCAGGGAAGAGATTGATGCTGATATGCTCTCTGCTTGGTTTTCCTTTAAGGAACGTCTGTGAACAACAGCCAATCAACCATAACTAGATCAGGAGCAGGAGATTTTGTTCTTGTAAGCAGAAATTAACACTTCATTCCCCTTTGTCGGCAGAAATTCAACACTACAACCCTTGAAGGCTCTCCCAGGCAATAAAGGAGAAAATGTAATTATGTTATAACAGTGCCGCACCAAAACACAATTACCAAATTTTCTGGGGGGGGGGGGAAATATCTCTATTTTTCTCCAGGCTCACTAGTGAGGATGAAAGACCTTAAGAAGTTATCGGATAGCTTTGGGAATTCCTTATTTTTAAAAATACAAGATGCTGTCTTATAAAATATTATAAAAGGTATTTTCTTAAGATCGTACTGCACGTCCTGAAAAGAAGAAATGACAAAAAGACAAATATTTCTTAGGTGTAATGTGTGTGTCTGTATAATCAGAATCAGAATAACTTTATTAGTCCCACAGAGGGGAAATGTGCATTGTTACAGCAGGAAAGAGCCACAGACAGCTTAATGTTACATATGTTTACTAAGTTATGATATAATAAAGAATATAATAAAAAAGTAAAAAAAAAAAAAAAATTCAAAATACAAATCCTGTAACAGTTCTTAGGATTTAGCAGCCAGGTATATATTACACAGTTATTAATGGAATATGTATATAATAATGTATATATTGCACATATAGCACATATTGCACATAGTTTGATGGTATTTAACAGCAGCAAGTTACACAATTTACAAAATACAAAATGCAAAAAACATACCTTGTAACGGTTCTAAGGATTTAGCAGCCAGGTATAAATTACACAGTTATTAATGGCATATATTACACATATTGCACATAGTTGATTGGTATTTAGCAGCAAGGGGTGATATAGTCTGTGTTGTGGTGTGTGTAGGGGAGGGGGGGGTCTACTAGGGGCTGTGCTGGTTGTATAGTCTGACCGCTGCAGGAAGGAAGGACCTGCGGTATCTCTCCGTGAGACAGCAGGGGTGCAGCAGCCTGTCGCTGAAGGAGCTGCACAGTGAGGACAGGGTGTCCTGGAGGGGGTGGGACATATTGTCCAGCAGGGAGGACAGCTTGGCTGCCATTCTCCTGTCTCCCACCACCTCCACAGTGTCCAGAGGACTCCCCAGGACAGAGCTGGCCTTCCTTACCAGTCTGTTCAAAAATGTATTGTGAACACTGATGTAGAGCTGAGACGAGTCTGTTAATCTATCACTTCATCAATGAGAAAATAAACTATCAACAATCGTAGACATTGATACATTGTTGATGTCATTTCTTAAGCAAAAATCCTGTAAAATGTGCTGATTCATTTGTGCATTTTTTTATTTGTTGTTGGATTTTATAGACTAAACCCTTAATCCAAAACAGAAACATCGATAATGAAAATGATTAATATAGGTATGCAGCCCTGATCAAAACCACACCAAGACACTTCACATTCTACATTGCAAACATGATGTGCTGTATGTTTATTAATAAGTTAGAAAATGGTTTTACCAATTGTAGCATAAATTACACTGTTAATAGTTTGTAATCTTTTAATGAAGTAGGCTATACAGACAATAAAGTACTTTGTATTTGAATCTCAATAACAGAGTTGATTTTCTTATGAACACATTGATAGCTACTACATATTTGTAAAACAACAACAACAACAACAACAACAACAACAACAACAACAACTGTATAACAGTTAAAATAGGCCATCAGTATTTAATGTATAGAAAAAAATGGAGAGGACTACGCAGTGTGAAAAGCAGAGGGCTGAATCACAGGTGGACCTTTACATAAGCTATCTACCAAGCCATTGGTATTCAACAGATATATCCGTTGAATAATTCTAGTTCAATAATTCCTGGATTGAACAACCAAGAGGCTGTACAATTTGAAACAGTAAATAATAGATATCAAACCATTTTTAATGAGATGTAATAATACTTTCAAAATGCTGATTATCCTGTGGAGAGATACTGATTTGAGTTTGGTTTCTATGTGTTTCTTTGTGTAAAGATTATGCAACATGGGTCAAATCTGTAGTTCACAACACTGTTAATAAGACTATAAACGTAGCATTAAGTGACACGTTAAGTGCCAACAAATACAACTGATTAGGTTATGTATTTAAGAAATATCGTTATTGATGACCTGCAGTGACCTATAGTTTTGATAGCTTTCACACATGCAGCCATAGTTAATGTGGTTAACATAGTTGAGAGTTAATGTCAACTGCATAGGTCAACTGCCTTATTATGACAGTGTTTGAAGTCTTCCCTCTCATGAGTGGCAGGTCTATAACCCAATAGCGTGAGTAGGACTAGACCATCGTAACCAATCAGAGCTCATTTCCTCATCGCGGCCTGTGCTGGGGCTTGTTGTGTATTTGTCCGCCACGGTCTCCCTTGCTTAGCCCTGGCTGGGAAGTAGCCTAATGAGGCGGGGAGGGAATAGTGTAGCAGGCAAGCAGCGTTAATACCTCCCTACGGGAATGTGAATCTTAAGGACTGATATCACCAACAAGACGCCGTATCTGCGTGTTTTGACATTTTACCTGGTTTCTCATGGAAGCAGATGGATTTGTGAGGAGGCGACGGATGACAGCGGAGACTACAGGCAATGATCCCGGGGTTGCTGGTGCATCTGCCGGGGCAGAAGTTCGATGGCTGGGGGGCAGATTCTGGGGAGTTTCGGAAACTATCGTGGGGAGCCTGTCACCCCGGATCGGAGGGGAAATGGAGCTGCAGACTGTTGATTTTAACCGTAGTGCACAAGATGCTCAAACAGAGGACTCTGAACCAGACTATGAGGGATTGCCACAGGGAGCCTCCACTAGCACCCACATGTGGGCTGGAGCCGTGGCCGGGATCATGGAGCACTGCCTCATGTTCCCCTTCGACTGTGTCAAGGTAGCTTAGCCAAGTGTGCACCGGCTGACCCAAAACTTTTTATGAATGTTCAGTGTTTCCACAGACGGGTGTATGTTTTGTTATGTGTGTGTTAATCCTTTAGCCAACGTGTTTGTTAGCATAGCTAATTAGCTTGCTCGCTGACCTAAACACGCTGTGGTGCAGACTGATTTGAGGACAAGGTCAGTTATCGTGTCACATCCCTACTAGCTAACTCGTTAGCATGCTAATATATATGCAGCTACTGGCTAACGTCAGTAGGTATGACAACCGTTAGTAGGGTCAAACTTAACACAGGCGCCCACTTGGTTACCTTAAACTACGAACTAAAGACAGTCAAAACAATCTGATGACTCAATGGATATAATAGTACGTCAATCATTAATGTGCATGTTACGTGTAAGCAAATCGGAGTTAACTAACTTTTCGTAGCGTTGATGAGAGTTATTAATTTGGTGCAACAAGAGTTCCAGGAGACCAAAGCTTTTTGTCTACAAATAACAAAGGGATTGTTTGACTGTTGTTTTTAGTAACTTATTATAATTACATTATGGAATGCAGTTTTGAGACCATTTGACCCCTGCAGTCCACAGTTTCAGCATCTCCTGACATTTTACCAAACACACGGTTTATTAGTTGTATGCAGTGTGGCAGCATGCCTAGTGCTTCACACACCAACACGAATTGTTTTCCAAGCTTTTTGATCACATGCAAGTCATTCAATTTCACTAGGTCAGTCCTTATCATGTGGTCTTCTTTGTTATATATGAGTTTATTTTTGCTTTTAACTCAAACATATTGAGGCAAAACCTATTGCCCCAAAAGCTCATCTAGATGGCTCTAGACATTGTATACAAAAGCACAGGGTTGGAAAAATGGGACAAGTGGCATTGAGTCAGCTGTCCTTGTCAGATTGAATAGCTTTACACATGCCCATGCTTTACACATGCCCATGCTTCATCCGTGTCTCTGCCACCTGTAGTCTATCTCTGTTGCAGCCTGTCCGACCTGAACCTGGAAAAAAACAATGTTTACAGAACCTTGTCATGTACACAGCTTCTGCCACACCACTTTAAGATCTCTGCATTTTTTCAAACAAGTAGAATAGGGGCATTGTGACTCAGCAAAAGAAAGCATACTGCTCATAGACAGATGAATATTTATTTACACAATATCTGAGATGCGTCTAACATTTGCTTGTAACTTTTTTATTCAAAAGGCTTCCTAATTGGAGGTTTCCCCCTACATCAAATAAAGAATTTTCCTCCTGTGAGATAAGCCTATCACTTAAGAGATCGCAGTGTAATTATAGTTTTAGAATAGGCTGTCATTCTCCCTTAATGTATCGCAAATCCCAGTAATTGGTTGGGATTTTGAAAGCGTGTTGCATTTGTAGCTCTGCCAGAGTCTGCACAGTCCACATGACTAGAATTTAAATTGTATTGATTCTTTCATTGAAAGAAGCCAACAAGTCTTTAGTGTTTGCTCCAATGTAGGGTAAATGTAGTGTTTGCATAGAGGACAAAGGTCAATATTTTCATCCTGTGCAAACATAGCATAGAAAAACCCACCAAACCAAACGCTGGACATGGAAGATGTCTATACATATGTTTGTATAGAGCACATATGAAGTGAATGATAAATCCAGCATTCAAATTACAGTTTACTTTTACTATCCTGCAAATATGTGATTTTCAATAGCGCCAGGAGTGAAGTAAGTTGATGCATATTCTCAAACGACTGTAAGATAGCTCGTTTTGGGCCCTGCATTCCACAGCTGTACTATGGTGTGACGTGAGGCCATGTTTATGCTTCGTTAGAGCACTACACGCACATAAACAATGGGGTGTAAGTTTGTCCATTCAGCTGGAAGTTTGGTATTTAGGGATTATGTGGCTGCTGGTTCCTTAGACACAGTGAGACCCCAGGTGACTCTCCAAATCTCAATTAGCTAGTGACAGAATCACAACTTAATTGCACTTGTTCATTAGATAATCTTTCTACCTTATCACTTAACTCAGCGTGCATGTGTGTGTTAAGAGGAATAGAGAAAGGTGTGCTTCAGGGTCAGTGGTAAAATAGGCTTACAGGAAGTCTGCTTATGTCCCCTTGTGACCTTGGAGCTTGTAACTCCATACTTCCTTCTATTCAATTATGCATGTACACAACACACAATGCACCTCATTTCCCTTAGTTGACCCCCTATTCACACCACAGTCTATTCAGGACCCTTTTCATTGCCATGCTTCTTTTTTTGTTAGGCATATGTATAATAAGAATAAAATGACACTTTAGATTGTGTATATATATATATATCTTGAGTTCATCTCAAATGTATTTCATCTACTGCTAAACGTAATACTGAGCACTGTTGTGTTGAAAGGGAGCAGCTTGTTGACTTTGAATTTTGTTACATTTCACCTTTTTATTATTTTCCAGACACGCATGCAGTCCCTCCAGCCCGCCCCTGCAGCCCGCTACAGGAATGTGATGGATGCTCTCTGCCGAATTATAGCCACAGAGGGAGTCTGGCGGCCAATGAGAGGGCTGAATGCAACAGCAGTTGGGGCGGGACCTGCCCATGCCCTCTATTTTGCCAGCTATGAGAAACTCAAAAAGACTCTAAGCGATGCCATTCACCCAGGGGCTAACAGTCATTTGGCTAATGGTACCATATAACATACATAAACACACTTTAACAGTGACATGTTAAAGATGTATACATCATGTTAAATTTGAGATCAATAGTATCACTAGTATAGGTTGATAATTAGGTCTCTAATTCCATCCATAATGCCAAGGATCACCAGTGTAGTCGTTATGAAGCTGATGATTTAATATCTGCAGGTGTAGCCAATTCTAAGAACCCCAAGCATGCCATCAAATTGGATAACTGCCTTTTCATAGCTACAGTTGTTCACTGTAAGGAAGTATCAGGGTCAGCTTTCAATCGGTTAATGGCTTTTATGAAACTTAAACAATTTTGTGATTGTGATTCAAGTACAGAAAGTCACATTGGCTACAAAATAGAAAGAGATTTAAAAAACCTTGTCAATCATTTTCCTTATTCCTTGTTCTCCCTACTGTCTCTCTCTCTTCCTTCTTTTCCAGTTTAGTGCAAGGCTGGGTAAGTCGTCTTTCTCCCATCTCATCTGCTCCCTCCACTGTCTATCCTCTCTTTTAAAGCTTTTGGTTAAATCTTTCAAAAGAGCAGTGAACTGTCTTGTCCACAAGGTGTCTCTCATTGCTCTGGTTTGGACACCTGAATTCAATCAGGTGTGATCTGTAGTGTTTGTACAATTTGCTAAGTTTCCTCTTATTATGCTACTATGATTTATTGTTTAGAGCATGACATCTGCTACTTTTAGGAATAAGGCATTCTATATTCTTCACCATTCTCTCAATGTTTATTAACTTCTTCCGTGTATTTGTTTCAGCAACAGCTGGGTGTGTGGCAACACTGCTTCACGATGCAATCATGAACCCGGCCGAAGGTAAAGGCAACATTTTACAGTACAATCCTTCCTATAGCTTCTAACTACTGCATTAGGACAGCTTTTTGTTATTCTCTCATGTAACAAAATCTTGCCATACAGAAGTTTCAGTAATAAAACATACAGGTGCCACGCCTTTGCCATCTTCAGATGTTGCCCTTAGCCCTGCAGTCTCACATATTGGCTTTCACAGCTGCCTCTTGTCCTCCTGCCCAAACATGTTAATAGAAGGACACTGGTCAGAGTCCTCGTGTGCAGCTGTTGGATGGGGTGCAGCTGTCTGAGCAAACGCAATTCGAGTGACACTACCTCTTTCTTTGTGTTTATTCAAACTGTGTTTTTAAAGAGAGATTCTCAAAGTCAATAGCTAACTAATCTTCTTTTCTTTTTCTATCTTTGCCATCCTCGTACTGCCAACCCTGGACACATTTGGACTGTCTCCAGTTGTGAAGCAGCGCATGCAGATGTATAACTCGCCTTACGGCGGCGTGATGGACTGTGTACGCGCCGTGTGGTATAAAGAAGGCTCTGGTGCGTTCTACCGCAGCTACACCACCCAGCTCACCATGAACGTGCCCTTCCAGGCACTCCACTTCATGACCTATGAGTACCTTCAGGAGCTGCTCAACCCCCACAGACAGTACAATCCCTTGTCCCATATGATCTCCGGAGCTTTGGCTGGAGCAATTGCAGCCGCGGCTACTACGCCTCTAGACGTCTGCAAGACCCTGCTCAACACCCAGGAGTCTCTCACCCTCCACTCCCTGTCTCCCAGCCAAGGCCCCGGACAGGGCCAAGGCCAAGGAGCCCACAGACAAATCTCAGGCCTTGCCCACGCCTTCCGGACTGTTTATAGGCTGGGCGGCCTGCCGGGCTTCTTCAAGGGAGTCCAGGCGAGGATCATCTACCAGATCCCCTCCATAGCCATCAGCTGGTCGGTCTATGAGTTCTTCAAGTATGGACTCACCAAGCACCAGAACGACAAGAGGAGATCGCAGTAGAAGGAGGCTGAGATTTAAATATCTCCTTGAGTTAATCTCCTATGATATTGTTCTGCCCTCTCTCTGAGGACAAGATCATGTCCATACGCACATAGAATCTGACTAAAATCCACCTCAGTTGTCCCATACTTAAACATAGCAAAAGTACAATTTCTGCTTCGCTTTTTCAATACCAGGTATGGTTTACGTTTTGTTTATTCTCTCCTTCAGTAGAAAACACTTTCACAATAATATAGAATTAGGTTTTTTAAGCCATTCTAAAGACCTCTTTGCTTTTCTAAGTTTAGGATTAATGTCAAGAACGCACAAGTTTTGAGTTGGAATGGTAGTCAGCAGAGGGCAGTAGTGTTAAATCTTTTAGTTTCATAAAGTTTGCTGTCCAGGAACCAGGTTTTTATTTTTGAGTAAATCTTGAGTTGGCTAATAAAAATGATATCCAGACCCTTTTCTGACAGTAATCAAACACGGGATAAGTTCACTTTTTAGTTTGGGCAACACTCAGGCTTTCAGAACTTTTTATCTAAGTATTTTTGATTTGATCTTATTTAAACTTTTTTCAGCCTATAAGAATACAAAACAAATTGCCCCTTGTCGACAACATGTTCTTACACACATTATTTTCCGGATCAGTACCCCAAAAATCTTTAGAGAAATGTAATGGAACCCTGCAAACTTGGCAACTCTAGGCCAAGAGCAAAATTATTTTGTATATCTTGATCAATTTAAGTAATTTACCATTAGTAGTTTATCATCGTAACCAAAGACCAGATTTTGGGTTCCCTTTTTCTTTTTTTAATTTTTTCCCCTGCTTTTTCAAATTTCCAAACGTTCCCTTGATATCATTTGACAGAATTGTATATATACACAACAAACATCCCATCGTTTTGAGGTAGTTGCAGAGTGCATTTAGATTATTTTAATTTTGTTTCTTTATTTGGTATTTTAATTTCGAGCAAATATTACTTTAAACTTTCCCTTTTATTTTATTTCCACATTTAAATGTTAACTCAACCCTTGGATCACCGAAATTCTCACCATTTATGCCTTGTGTACGTGTTTGGCAGACCATGGCAGCATTGAGAAGGCCAATTCTGTGCATTACCTGTAGCTATCAGCTTGTGAACTACTGAGTTTCCATATCTGTGCTTGACAGCAAAGGTTGTGTACATTGTACTGTGCCCACAATAAATCAGTATCCCACAAGCTATGTCTGTACCCCTCCCCCCTATTGAGTACACATAAATGGAAACGGTCATTCTTATTAATTGATGTCTCATTGTTACCGACACTGAATTGCACTCGTTGAATAAAGACTGAGCAGCGGGGCTCTACACACTGCTCATAAATGATGGGAGCACTCTTCTAATTTCTTTAAATGTTTCTGAATACTTTTCTATATGTGAAGATAGAATGTTCCTACCTATTCACCAGTCATTGCAAACAGGTTCATATTGTCATTATATTCCGGGTGCGTATAAAAGATCTTAAGTCTTTGTTTTCCTAGTGAATAGCAACTGAAAGAATGGGATTGATGAAAAGAAGGCAATGCCCTAAGCCACATATGACCTGCCAGTAGCACACAGTGAGTTTGTCTGGGTCTTCAGGTATTTATTTTTAGTTTGAGGCAGGTACAGTTGTTTAGTCTTGAACACAGGTGCAGATTTCAACTTTGACCTTCAAGACTGAAAGCAGAATTTGAACTTGTGGGCACACAGCACGGCATACAAACAGCCTGGAGAGGAATTCAGCAATTGATGCATGATAGGGTAAACTTTGATAATATAAGACTGCCGAAATTGACTTTAATTGAAAATTCAAACAAATATAAAGATCTATTTCTATTCTACTAGGACACTTGCAGCTAAAGGGCTTTTGAGGACTACTAATGTGAATGGTCAAAACTGCAGAAGAACTTCATTCTCTATTGGAAAGATTAGCTTTGAGAGATGTCCTCTCAATAATTAGTTCTAACTGTGTTGGAATAAAGAGATAGAGTCAAAAACAAAAAAATCTGTCTTTCATAAATACTTCATCCATGTTCAGCGAAAGATCCATGTAGACAGAAATATGATAATTCATAGCTATGTAAAAACATGGGTTTTCTGAAATTCCTTGCGTCACAAATTAATGTTGATTCCACAACACCATATCTTATTTTAGACTGGGAGAAAAACGTCATGTCAGTCCATTTTAAAGTTCCCTTAATGTATTCCAGTCACTCTAGCTAGAAGATATATGAAACACATGTACACAAAGCCCAAAATCCTTTAGTAGGAATCTTTAGACATTAGTTTTAGAACAGCAAGTTTAATGTTTTTACAACTCGTGGTGAGAAGTGAAAGCCTCACCACATCCGCGTCTGTATAAACTACCCCAAACACACAGACACACACATTCACACCCCAGCTTGTCAGGCCGACACCTGTTCAAACAGGGAGTGTTAATGAACCATACCTGTCGCCCTCTACCCAACTATCTATGCATGTACAATATGTGTGGCCTGTTAGAGTCATATGCTGATAGAGTGGTGTGTCGCTCTTTTTCACTCCTGATGATCAGCCAGCTAGAGCTTGTTCACTGTGTTTGCAGTAATGACTTGAACTGACTGACAAGCTTTACATGAGTAAGAACTATGAAATGGCATGAGTGTAGAAATACTGTGATGCAGTTACAGAGGGGCAACTAGTAGAAATTGAATGTGACTTTTCTTTCAAAGGTGTCTTTTATCTACTCTTCCTTAATGCGTTTTATTTCTATGTGGGTCTGTGTGTATGTCTGTCTGTGTGTATGTGTGGGAGACCTAAGCCTGTCTGGTGCAAATCCCAGCAGTCTGAGATGAGTAAACTATTTAATCTGGTCTATTGCCCCTTTCTTTCTCACTGTTTGTGTAAGAGAGAGTGTGTGTGTGTGTGTGTGTGTGTGTGTGTGTGTGTGTGTGTGTGTGTGTGTGTGTGTGTGTGTGGTGTGTGTGTGTGTGTGTGTGTGTGTGGGTGTGTGTGTGTGTGTGTGTGTGTGTGTGTGTGTGTGTGTGTGTGTGTGTGTGTGTGTGTGTGTGTGTGTGTGTGTGTGTGTGTGTGTGTGTATGTATATGTGTGGCATGTGGCCAAGGCCTGAACAGATTGACCAGTCGAATACGATTTTTGTATTCTTAGCAGCAGTCCCGGAAGTACTCTTATCTTTCAGTTAAGTAAAAATATGCATACTGTCACACATAGTTAATAGTATCTTGCAAGTGAAAGTATTAGCATTAGTAGTGATTGTGCATAGTGGTCCATTTAAAGATCAAATATGTTATGTATCTTGATTTTAAGTATTGATGCATTAATGTGATGCTCTATTATGTTAATGCTTTAGCTGGTAAAGGGGGAACTAGTTAGTTAGTAGTTATACACTGTGTATTATTAACCTAGGTCTGAAACTAGCTAACTCGTGTTATTAATTAAGTGTTGTTGATCAAAAGTATAAACTACCAGAAAAATGATAATGACAGTACAAGAAGTTTACATAAACACTTCACTGGCTATATGTAGGCTACGTTATATTCATTGATTTTACTGTGACTGTGATTGGTTTCCTGAAGATGCCGACAGCCAATTAAAAGCCTGGTTTATCGGTGTGGACGGGGTTGACCTTTGACAGGTGTGTGTAAATGTTTGTGTGAGGTGTGTGAGCTCCATGCTGGGCAAAGTTTGAAGGAGTTATGTCAAGAAATAAAGTATTCCGAGTCTTTGCAGTAAAAAAACAAGTTGTGGCTACTGTAAATAACATGGCAAAGTACAATACAGCAAGATATTTATCCCTAACGAAACATGCTAGCATTGGACTAGGCGTGTGGTGCAGTGGGTTGTGAGTTGGTATTCGGATCAGGAGGTCACAGGTTCAAACCCCACTGCAGTCAGCATGTCGTTGTGTCCCTGGGCAAGACACTTTACCCCAAATTGCTCCTGTGGGGATTGCCCACAGTATTGAGTATGTAAGTCGCTTTGGATAAAAGCGTCTAACAAGTGACATGTAATGTAAATGTAATGTAGTATGTTTAAATTGAGCTAACCAAAATAGCAAGAAACTAGTAGTAAAATAGGGTAATAATAAATTGATCTCCGGAATATAGGCTACTAATTCCATTTGTAAAGGGCATTGCCAGCCTATTCAACAAATACCAGGATTAACACGGAAAGGACTTCACTTCATGCCATTGGAACTGGAGATGGCAGATTCATTGGATTTATTCATATCCATAATCAACCCCAAGCCACGCGGCCCCCACCTTGTGATGAATGGAAGTGTGTCCCCCACGAGCCATCCAAGGTACAAATAAAATGCTATTTATACGTCCGCTGTGGCACCAATTACAAATAAATCTGATGCGGATTATAAAGGTGTTTGTCTCTATGCGCTGGTTTTGCATTGAGAGTATTTATGTGAATCTGTTTGTGAAGTGACATGAGATTGTGAACTGCTTGATGGGTTTGTTTTTTAAAAGTTTGTTTTTGTCTCGTTGGTTTCCATTTGGCTTTGTTGTGTAGTAGGCCTGAGGCCGATGCTTACAGAGCTACCTCCCGCCTAGTGCATGTTAGAGACTACTGTGCCAAGTCTGTGCTCATTCATTGTCTGATATTGATGAAAATAACACGTACTTTCTTTCATTTGTTTTTTGCCACAGTATAGTTTTTCTGTGAAAGAAAAGTCCATCAATTTGTTCATAGGGCCTGCCTAAATAATTCTGCCTAAACCACTGGTGCGTGTACGGGCATCTGTGTGTGTGTCTGTGGGTGGATGTGTGTGTGTGTGTGTGTGTGTGTGTGTGTGTGTGTGTGTGTGTGTGTGTGTGTGTGTGTGTGTGTGTGTGTGTGTGTGTGTGTGTGTGTGTGTGTGGGCTTCATTGAAGATTGAGGGAAAAAGACAGAGTGGGAGAGCATGCATGTATTATATAATATCCGTTATAAGTTAAATACAGGGGCAAGCAGTTTCAGTAGTTTGAAGGCATAGAGAAAATATTGAAAAAGTGAAAATAATACTGGCTTCTATACATTCATAAATATATCGCTTTCAAAGGTGTCTGGTCCAAAAGATTTTGAGGATGGATGATGGTCTTTTTTTATGGTTTCAAATTAAGGGAAACTTGAGGGTTTTACTCCTTTTCTGGCTTTCTTAATCAGCAAAGAGATAGCTATTTGGCACTTCAGTCATATCATATGGGGAGATCTTAATCTCAGTGTGTGTTTAAAAAAACGTGTATTTTGAGTCAGATAGTTGCTTTGTTCTTCCTCGCTCACTGACTGCTGGTCGATGACTTTGCCATGTTCCCAGTCGATTCATATTTTGGTCTGAATATCACACAGCTGCTGTTGTCTCCTTCAGTTGTTGCATTTGATGTTGAAAGGTCGGATAGGTTGGAGCCATTTTCAAGATGATCAGTTAAAACAATTCCTCAGTTTGCTTGTATGAGTCAATTCACAAGTTTAACAGTTTGTGTTCATATTGCTGTTTCTCATTTCTGCCACTCAGACAAAAGTACTTCCACTTGGCTAATGATAACAATGTTGCCTTAGTTCACATCACATCTATTTGTTTCTGCTGTTGTTAGTTCTCATGGATGTGTCATGTGTGATTAATGACAATTATAATGGGTGCTGTCAATTTAAGTGCTGCAGATCCAGACATAGACATAAATTGGCTTCATACTTTATTTGGAACCTAACCATCAGTTTATACAAAAGTGACACCTCTTCTTATTCTAATGTTTTAATTCACAAGTATAGCAAATATTCAACAACATTACATTAGCATTAGATATCTTTCTCCTATTTTGCAAATAGGTTTATATAAAGTTGCCTGGCATAATTGAGACCAGGCAAGGTTGGTTGGTTGATATGTATTTTATCAACCAACTATATCTGGTTTTTTCTCCGCTCTTCAAAGTAATTTAAGCTAGAGTGATTTGTCTATGAAGAGCTACTGTATACTGTAAGTCTTGTTGAAGATTACTTTAAACCTCTCTAACCCTAATGTCTCCTAATATAAGTTTTTATAACATTGTTTACAATTCCAATGTTGAGTCATAATCTTATCACATCAATTATACCTTTTAATCACTACAATAGAGCCTTTTAATTTGATACACAAGAAAAGATAGTATAAAGTGTACCACTCTGAAAGCTATAACTCTGTCAGTTCTAATTACTCTGAGTATTTACCAACTGGGTGTGTGCGCATTATTTAAGTGTGTGTGTGTTTGTGTAAACATAGATCAGTGGCTGATGCCGTCCAAGCAAACCTTAATCTATTCCTCTTCTTGACCAAATATTATTGCTATTTCAAGGCCATATTGTCTGACTTAATTTGAACACACATGCAAAAACACACTCTGTATCTTTCCTGGTGAATAATACTTGTGGATGAAGGGCTGGCACGCATATATACACTCCCTTGTGTATTGGTGTTAGCCCATGTTTTGGAAACTCAAGCCTCTGGTCAAAGCCCCTTACAGCAAGCACCTGTGGAAGGGTCTATTTCACACACGGTCACAAACACACACTCCAGGGGTACTTAGGAATGTGAACGCCTGAAGGACTCTTGTCCTCTACAACAACTCTCGCTCAGTCGCTCGCCTTCTCTTATACGCTCTCCTTATTTATGGCATCTTTTGTCAGATCTCTCTTCATATATTGAGCCAAATCATGACTGGACCACTCAACATGAATTACAGAGTGATGCAGGATTATGCCATAATGTCCACTTTATTCCATCCTTGGAAGCAGTTAATGGATGAGGTGCGATAACTAGCTCTTCGTCGAACTCACTGGGATACACAC
>NW_022992130.1:109464-354464 GCF_902827175.1 Gymnodraco acuticeps | reverse complement strand
ATTCCTCCCAGCTGAGAAATCTGCAGCAAAAAGACAACAGCAAATGTACCCGTTTCCATTCACAAGTTGTATTTAAATGTCACGCTTTGTTCAGTGGACGCTGGTGCTAGTGATTGTTCAAAGAGGCAGATGGACATGTTCTCCTGCTCTGCTGTCTGGCTCCTTTTATTCCCTCTCTGCTTTATGGGCCTACTCATACGGAGGCACACTAAATAAAGCACAGCTCAAAGTGTTTACATACCTGAGCATTACATATTTACACATGCAGTAATGCTTATAGGCTCAGTGGACTACTGCCTGCAACAGCACACAACTGCTGAGATGAGGGAATGTAGCAAAGACGTCTGACAGGGCAAGAAACTCCAGCAGGCAGACAATTATACAGATTTTAAACTAATCCAAAGGGTAATCATATGTATGAGAAGAGAAAGGGAAACGTTATAATTATTACTTTTTTAAACTTTCCTTTGTAAACAGCTCTTCCCTAGTGATTACTATACTGTACACTCAAAGGCATAAACACATGTACATCTGTACATGCATACACTTCTGCTATGTACGCACATTTAGTTTAACCTTTAATCTAATGTAAAACAAATGGATGACATGGCTTGAGTTTTGATGTGTTATTGTCTGTTGCCATACTCCCAGATTTAATCAATTCAATTGGGAATAATTGTATCATTACTGCTACAAATAAAGGCTTAAGCACATGAAAACATATACCTCAATTATCTTCAAAGTAAAGACTCAAAATGATCTCTTTGTTGTGTCACTCAGTTGTCAGTTACTTGTCTACGGAAATCTATGACATCAATGGGTGCAAGAAAAGAAAGAAAAATCTTATCTAGTCATGGAAGAACGCAGTGACTAGAGCAGCTATTCAACAGCACAATGTGACTAATCAGAGCTCATGGACAATCGCATACA
This sequence comes from Gymnodraco acuticeps, assembly GCF_902827175.1. Lineage (NCBI taxonomy): Eukaryota > Metazoa > Chordata > Actinopteri > Perciformes > Bathydraconidae > Gymnodraco > Gymnodraco acuticeps. The sequence goes on along the minus strand of NW_022992130.1, from coordinate 353,534 downwards.
CAATGCAACACCATGACCTTTTCCGTTGCATCTTAGTCATCTTTGTCTTGAACAGCCAATAATCCTGTGTGTGTGCGTGCGTGTGTGAGCGCGTGCGTGTGTATGTGTGTGTTTGTGTGTGTGTGTGTGTGTGTGTGTGTGTGTGTGTGTGTGTGTGTGTGTGTGCGTGTGTGTGTGTGTGTGTGTGTGTGTACAAATAATTAGACTTAGTGATGCCCTGGTGATATCCAGTCAGACAGTCTAAAGGAGTGTTATGTGTGTGAGTCCTCCCTCTCAAAAACGTGTTGTATCAACCACTTAGGAGAGTTTGAAGTGGTGTTTTGATATAAGAGATAAATGAGGTTTGGGCTGGTGCCATCGTGTGGCAAAGGTGACCCTCTCTGCCAAAGCAGCTGGTGGTGGGAAAAGGGAAGTTTAAGTACCTATTTGAATAATTTTGATGTCTTTAATGTTTACATTTTGTAATATTTGCTTAGCTTATATAGACACGATACCACTCAATCTCTGTAGTACATCGTTCAGGTTAAGAAATTCACTTTTTATTTTCCTATCAAGTGCGGCCATTGTGTCCATGTCGTTAAGATGCGTGCAATCTTTTCGGGAAAACGTGATTAATGTGAGCTGTCTTGTGGCTGGATGGTGCAACGTCTCCACGGTCTAATGACCCTCTCTGACTCATGCAGTGTACAGTTGAGACTAGGACTCTTAACACACCTAAAAGACTTAACTTAAAAGACACCTTTCTTTAAAAAAAAAAAAAACTAAAAATCATCTTTATAAGTTATTTAAATGTGGCCGTTTTGTATATTGTTAACATCTTTAAATGAAATAGGCTGTTGGCAGAATTTCTTTGCATGGAACTTTTTACGGTACATTATATTTATAATACTGACACTCTCCCAAAGGTCCATAAACCTAATGTAAAGAATGTGTTCTTGAAGGTGTTGAGTTTTATGATCAACAAAGATATCCCATAAATAAAATAGATACCTTCTAAAAGTGTCAGAGTCTCTGCCATGTTTTTAAGGATACTTTCTCTTGTTGGGTTTGTATAAATTCAGGATTCCTTTCTGCTCTGTCTGGTCTCTGAGACTGTAACTGGCTGTCGTTAAGGAGAGGAAGAACATATAGATCCTATATGGGCCAGGCAGGAGCCATTGCTTTGGATGAGGAGGGGCAGGCTGATTAAATATATATTTACACGGATATATTTTGTAGATAATTTGCAAATTATTTCAAACGTAACCTCTCTTTAAATCTTCTTGAGTTATTTCACATCTACTTTTTCTTTTTTACATAGTCAAATAGCTTTAGTCATTCATCTCAATAATGGAGCGAGTGAGTGTTTATCCCATCAGATAAATTGGACTTTTGTGCAGCTGTGAAACTTCATTTGCACATAAACTCTGAGAAATCCATGTTGCTCATATGGGGCCCACTGTCTTATAATCTGCCTTATTGGTGTTATTTGCCAAATGTTTAAGAATGAATGCTTATGATGAACTTGAAAGATGTATTTGTATTAAATATAATTTTTTTTTTTTTTCACTCCAAGTGAAATATTCAGGAGTGTGGAGGAGTATTAGGCTACATCTTACATTTCAGTGTTGCAACTCCCTCCCTAACATTGATAATACTTAATTTGGAATTTGTCCTTGAAATAGAAAAAACCGGTCAAAAAGGTTTTATACAACTCATTGCTTTTCTCCTTCTCTCTATGTCCAGCCCTTCCCCATGACACAAAAACAAACACAACCCACCCATGTTTCAACAGAAATTGTGTCTTTAAATAGATTGAATAATATTAATAAACCAAATAGATGGAAACAAAAACGTGTTTCGTTTTTTTAAAGAACAGATCAGCAGTGTTAGCTTTTACATAATTATTTTTGCTGTAAATCATTACAAAATAATAACCACACTCAACTCTTCCTTTCATATAAAACATTTTGTCACACAGTTATAATTGTATCAATTGACAGAGCTTTGTCATGCCCACACTATATTACTGAAGGCTAACACTTATATATTTTACAATAATAATGATGATTTATTATCATTATCATTTCAATTGCCTTGAATCACTGAATAGCTTGAAATAGTCATGCTGTAAGACATTGGCATTTTAGAAACCCTGAAAAACAGGCCAAAATGCTAAATTGGCTTCTAGAAAAAATAACGCAGAAAAAAATTAATATGTACAATCCCAGTCAGTCCGACAATAGCCTGATCCATACAGAAAGCTGCCAACACGTTGAGTGCAGAGACCCTAACTTGTCCAGGTAATGTGTCCTCAGCAACAGCTCAGAACATCCCCCCACAGGACCTGCTGCCCAGGCTCCAGGGCTGGCAGTAGTAGTGCAGGCAGGGCTGGTACCGATAGGCCTGCTGGTACAGAGGCACAGTCACTGGGATTTGTAGTCCATTGGCCTGATAGTACTTTTGATTGTCCCTCACCAGCAATTGTACTGCTACTTTCTTCGGTGAGCTGCACGCCACCAGCTCGGCTGCCATCTGGCGCCGTTTGGTTTTATATCTCCGGTTCTGGAACCAGATCTTCACCTGGGTCTCTGTCAGCTTCAGAGCGTCTGCCAGGCCGGACCGATCTGGACCGGAGAGATATCGCTGCGTGTTGAACCGACGCTCAAGCTCGTAGACCTGTGCGTGAGAGAAGGCCGCCCGGGAGCGCTTCTTCGCACCCGGCATGCACTGCTGCTCATCGGCCGAACATCTCACCGTCTCCCCGCTGAGGTGGCCTCCCTCCTCCGCCTCCTCCTCTTCTTTCAGACGTTTATCCGGATCCACACAGTGTTGCTGCTGATCGGTAGCGCCTATGACAACGGAGATGACAATAGGTGTGTGTTTCTCTGTCAAGATGCTGGTCAAAAGCCTAAAGCCACTAAAGCTGCTGGCTGAGAGGTCCCTTCAAGCTTTCCTCTTCCTCATCCCTTTCACACAACAAATCAGGTATATAATGGAATGGATAATAACCTCTTGGTTGCATTTTATAGCACTGTCCCACAGCAACAATACCCTTCTCAAACACACATTTTAACGTACATGTATATCTATAACATTGAATATTCGTAACACACAGTATATAACTGTCCCTTATTCACATTTTTTGTTTTATCGAAAATTTGATAAATGCAAACATTTCCTCATAAAGACACATCTGCTGTGAATCAAACCCATATTTTATTTCTTAAATATTAGACAAATGGGCCATTGAGGTGAAACAAATTAATCACTATTCAAGGCAAGGTTTTCTTATCTTTTTTCTTTTTAAATGTGCAATAATTTTAACTTCAATATGCAAATGAGGGCAAGTGTAATTTACATTAATTTACAAGTAACAAGCGAAATTATCAACAAGTTGTCATTTTAGTTTGAATGTAAAACCAGACACCAGAGCCATAATTGCTTACTAACGGGGAGAATAAAACGGCTCACCTTCTCTGAGTTCAGTCTCCTCTCCTGTGGCTTCTTCTTTGAGAGTAACAGATCGGAGGTTTCCCACAGACAGCCTTAGATCAGCGGGGAGTCTCCCCGGATGGAGGGGGTTCTCATCCGCGTCTTTAGATAGACCGGGGACCCTCGTGCCATGCCCTGTGCAGATGTTGCGCTTTAGTGCGCAGATCTCATCTGCACTCCTATCGGGCTTCTCCTGGGCATCACGTCCGGTGAGTATGTCTTTTATGGAGAAGGACGAAAAACTCAATGTCATGATTTTAATGAGAGCAGGGATATTTCTTCAGGATCGCATGAGATTTACTTGGAGACATCGAGAGATCAGCCTCTCCAAAACAAAAGTCCTCACTGATCGATGTTTCACAGCTCTCAGTAATTGCTCTAATTTAATTGTGGTGAGCTCAGTCCGGACTGCTAATGAACAGACTACACCAGGAGCTGTCAGATCTTTACTATATTCTGGGCAGCAGCAGCAACAGCAGCAGTTAACCTTTGATAGGACAGACTCTGCTGGTCCCTCCTCCGAACCGCCCAGCTCCACGCGCTCGGACCACGGACAATCATTTCACAGACGAGGTATTACTCTTTGTTGAGGTGGAATTTTTAAAAGAACCAAATTAATTATTTAAAAAAAGATTAATAGCTCTTTAGTTACAAGTGGAAGTTGTGATTAGTATTACAAATATCAATTATATGAACACTGTAGTAAGAACATCTGATGCGTAAAGTTCATTGAGCGTGCGTAAAACGCAGGTTTTCATATGCAAGTGGTTATAAACCCTTATACAATTCCACAGCATGCCGAATTTATACGAATGATTATATTCCGTAAAACTTCAATGTGACCCTCTTTCTAAATAAAATAGCTAAATAAGGTTCAATCCATGTTTTAATCTCAACAAAATGCAATAATCGTTACTGAGAATCTCAGCATTTTTTTCATTTTTCTTGATAATAATGATATGATATTTTTTTTCATTTGTATTTATACTGTTTTTAAGTTTTAAATTATTTAGTCTGAGAGCTGTAACGCCATCAAAACTATAATATATGAAAGCAAATCCCTTAACTTATTATTTTGTATTTGACTAAATAACTGAAAGAGACCTTATAGATATTGTCTGAAGAGAGGACTTTTAGTCATGTTACTCAAACGGATGAGTAGCGCCACCGTGTGGTCATGATGCATGGTGCCCAAAGTGCTCAAAGTTAAAGAGGCGCTTAAAAACAGAAGATGGCAACTCCACCAATACACCCCTCCCCTTTCTCTCTTTTTTGCTTACACACACTCGCACTCTTGCACAGTCGACAGACCCGTCCTTCATGACAGAGACACAATGACAGATGGACGGATCTGCCTCCTTCGTGTTGTTTTGTTTTTGTCCAGTAACTAAACGGAAACAATCTCTCTGTTTGAGTACAAATCAGCTCCAGAATGTCACTACACGTCCGGAATGGGAAACATGGAGGCACAATGAACATGTGTTCACACTACGAGATGATATCCACACCAATAATTTGACTCTGGGAAAAGCATATTGGAATAGCTTGGGGGAATTTAGGCCAATAGTAACATTATTTCTGCAATACACGCTGTTGCAATTGATTATATGTACCCGATCACTTACTCAGGTTTGTAGGCAACATGCCTCTTTAAAAACTGTGTCCATACTCGTATTTTCGACTTCACTTTACTTTGCCTTTGTGTTTTGTTCCTTGACGCGCACAACCTGGAAACTCGAAATAAGCATTGAATACATCTCTTTAGACCAATAGCAATTACTGAACATGTGTTTTGCTTTCGATCATTTGAGAAAATTATATCATTTATGTTTCGCTCGAATATGAAATAATATTTGAGTCTGGTGAGTCTGCATCAAGTTGCTTTCACACTCAAGTCAAGCCAATCATTTTACAGTGAACACAGGTGTATTTGTACACTGTGCATGCACCCTCTATACTTAAACCTTTCCAATTTCATATTCAATTTGACCAGAAGCCTTACTCTGACATTGATGAATAAAGGTAACATTTGAAATGCATTCGCTATAGTCCTGAACAAGGTTTTCCACATCTGATGCCATCTTGGTGACCAGGTTGACACCTAGGAGCCTTTGCTTCTCCACGCACTTTATATATATATACTTTATATATCTATATTTGGGCTCTTCTTCCTTTGTGAGCTCCTCAAGTGGTTGCCATTGGAGACTTTGTTTTGGGAAACTCCACGCCTTACGCAGCGATGGTCGCTGCTATCTTTGGAGGGGAAAGATAGTGATCGCAGCGCCTGTCAGAGCAGCCATGGCCAGGCCGCGTCCTCAGGCTTCGCCGTCCTGTCGCCAGCTCTATTTACACTAGTGACTGTGCAGCACTTAGAGCTGACACCAGGTATGTCCTACCGGCAAAGCAGTAGCCAGGGGAAGTGGCCAGTCAGGCTATCAGAGGAGACAAACACTGTTTACGTTGCCATTCATCTCCATTAATAGTGTCTGCGTATTCGGAGGTGAAGGTGTTTACTTAACTCATCTCCAATTAACACTGAGTGTCCTCGAGTGCAGTTAGTGAAAATGTGGGTAATTATTAAAGGATTATGTTATAATATATCATAACAATGACTGCTATATCATTGAAACCATTTCCTATTATTATTATTATGATTAATATTATTATAATAATCACAACAATTATTGTTGTAAATATAGGCCTGGCCGATATTATACATATATGTTGTATGTTTGTCTCTGTCAGTATCATACATCACCGAAGAGAACAATTCCCAACACTATTTATCATCCAAGCTCCGAGTTTATTCGCTGTGTGGGTCCCGATGGCTGTCTGGTTAATGTCCATCTCTGAATCCTGACCGGACATTAGCTCGCCTCTAAATTCTCTCTGTTTCTGGTTCTTGTCTCAAACTAAAGTCTACCCAACTTTCTCACAGTCAAAAAGAGTTTGCTTCGCTTGAGAAACGATTGGAGACGATAAGAAACCTCACGTAAATATAGAATAAGATGAACTGGACGTTACTTTAAGATTGAGATGCAAGTAAATGCTCTTACAAGATCGTAAACGCATTTTCACATTGGCCTACATAATATATATTGTATATCACACACACACACACACACACACACACACACACACACACACACACACACACACACACACACACACACACACACACACACACACACACACACACACACACACACACACACACACACACACACACACACACACACGCACGCACGCACACACAATGTCATTATTGGCGATAATGTTCGTCATTGCAGCTTGAGTGTAACCAGACTTTAAGCATCAGGTCACATTGTTCATTTAATTTAGCCAATTTTAGAGTAATACAAAGTATTTTGGCCGAAAATAGATCTAACTTTTAATAAGGCAAAAATCACAATAATTTAAGAATGCATTGTCTTGCAATGATGCGATTGTATTATTATTTTAGTCCTATTTTTATTAATTACTATGGACTATATACCATATGCATAATACATACATTTGTATGTATTTATTATAATTTTATAATTTATATATGTATTATGTATCGCATAATACATACAACAATTTGAGACGAAATCTGCTTTTCTTCTGCAACATACATCCGACAATCAAATATCCAACAGCAGGTTTAATACTTTTTTATTAATACGTTTCTAAGAACAATGCGCATACTGTTTTGGTTTGAATCAGTCAACGAGTTAGGGTTTCCTCACAGGCCTGCCTTGAATTACAGCTGGCCTTTACTTGTGTTGTTGTTACAGAGATTTAAGTTGTGCTTTCGTTGCATTTGTCGATCTGGTGTAGCCATTTAGTCCATTTATTCATCTCAGAGAAGTCTCTCCCCGCTGTGATCGTGCGTAAAGACTGCGCTACCATCACCATCAGGGCCGTCCTGGCCAACTGGAGGCCCCACGCAAAGATATGATTTCGGCCCTGATCACCATGCCCGTATGCCCTGCAGAGCTCCCTGGCAGGCTGGGACTCCTGGTCCTTGGGGCGCCTGGCTTTGCGTCTGTGCACCAATAATTCCCAAATTCATGTTCATAAAAGCATTAGCAGAGGTGTTGCTGGGTGGCAGAGCAGGCAAACTCGAATAAGTACAAGAGTAAGTGTTATACAGCGAGTTGTTGTAGTTGTATGCAGGATAGCCATTGTAGCTGTATGGGTTTGGAGCTCCCACTGTGTAAGAAGCGTTATAGTTCTGTGATCCAGTCAGACACGGCCTCCCGTCCCGGACCAGCACCGGCACAGCTACCCTCCTGGGCGGCGGTGGGTGGTGGTGGTGATGGTGATGACCTGCCATCTCCAGACTCTTGTCCTGCCTTTGCCTCTTGCATTTGTACCTCCGGTTCTGGAACCAGATCTTGACCTGGGTGGAGGTGAGTTTCAGAGAGCTGGCCAGGTGCTCTCTCTCCGGGGCGGACAGGTAACGCTGCTGCTTGAAGCGCCGCTCAAGCTCAAACACCTGAGTCTGGGAGAAGAGCACGCGGGGTTTCCTCCTGGTCCTCTGCTGCTTGGTGGCCGGCTTCTCCGAGTCTGGATCCTCACACTCGCCCCGCAACGCCCCGCAGCTCTCTGCGTGGAGAATAAATGTTTCAATGAACATAACATTTACAACTAAACTGTAGTAGAGAAATATGCATCAAACACTGCTAGCTCAACTCATATTGACATCCACATGAATTCATGAATGTCTAAATATTATTTTCTTAAAATATGACAGTTATTTCAACAGCATATACATATTTTGGATTTTTTTTAAATGTAGTGATATTTTTTCATTATTTTACCACAACAAGATTTTAAATATGAATTACAAAATATTAAAAATAATAAAACGATGAATTGATTGGAAATAGCTTTACCGATATTTGTAATCGATCAAATCAATCAAGACCTGCATAAAAGAGGACTCAATGAATGTAATGTATCCAGGAACAATTACTGCGCTAACAAATTTAAATATATTTTTATTCTAACATTTATACCGATTTCTGTGATTATGTATTACACATAGGCATCATTCGCAGCAAATTATTGCTTATGACTGTATTTATTAGAATTGTTTTGAAAAATACAAATCACTTCAGAATTAAACAACCCCCATCCAATCTGCCATTCGCTTTGGGGGACTGAAGGGTAATGTGTTATATTTTGAAATGTTTAACGCTATCTTAGCCGCTTCTTATTTATTTTTAAAACATCTTTATCAGCCTAACATAATTTAAAAAAACTCTCTTTCTTGTACATTTCTTTCCGTGCATTTTTTCTGTTTCTTGTGGGCCACTACTTGTCCAATATCACAAATCTATTGCTGAATATTACAGTTGTATTTAATTGAAACAATCTTAAATGCTTGTAAGCTTTATACACAACGACTAATGGAACAATGGGCGTCCATCGTGCAAGGTGGGGCTCTTGCTTTAGAGATGAATGAAACACAAAGAATAAATCATAGGCATATATATTAGCCTACTATTTAATTTAAATATGATTACATATTTTTAGTAGGCTAATTTATCCCAAAGCAGAGTTATTATCTTCCCTCGATAAGCATTTTGCGATGGTTTCATTTATTCATGCTTCAAGAAATGATACCTTGTGAGTTCGCAGTCATATTTTCTCCGGCATAGGCTATATCAAAGTTAATTTGTGAGATGCAGGTTTTGTTTAGCAAGACATGAAACTCCTCTGTCATTTATGTTGCCTCCTCCATGCTACCAACAACATATGTCATCACCACCATCCTCAAACTTTTAGATGAACATATTACTATTATAAGAATTATAACTCACTGCTATCTTGGTCCTCCAGCTCGGTCTCCAGCCGGAGCTCTGCGGAGTGTTTCTGCGCCGGGCTGTCGAACATCTCCCCCGGCAGCCCGGACTCCGGCAGCCGGTCCTGTGAAGCAGGCAGCGTGTTAAGGTACGACATCCTCTCCTCGCTCTCCGAGAGTCCGGAGCTGATGGGACTCGGACTGTCCCTCCCGGCCAACATGCAGGAGGGGGGTGAATGAGAGCGGAAAGGTTTATTTGGGAAAGCTCCCTGCTGTGACAGAGCCCCGGAGAGACCGAAGCAGGAGAAATACTGGAGTTGGTGCTGCTGAGATTGTTGCTGCAACTCTAACTTCAAAATGTCCTTCACGGAGAAAGGCGTGGTAGAAGAAGTTATGAGTGGGCTGGGGAGCATTATTACCACCAACAGAGAGATGACGGGTAACAAATAGTCAACAGGCCCAAAATTGGACTAATTTGTCTCCGGACGGTGCGTATAAACTGTAAATACCCCGTGGTAAATTTGAAGAATCGTCGCGCACTGCTTGTTTTTCATGCAGATGGAGGAGGGCTGGTTTTCTTTCAGCTGTGACATCCCTCTCTTTTGGCTGTGTGTCTATGTCTGCAGGGCTGGGTGAGAAAGAGAGGTCGATCCTGTTTGGTTGGCTGAATTAGGTTATAGAGAAAGAGCTGGGTCAGCCAAGATGCTGTCCTCTCCCTTTCAGTGACGTGCTGAAGCGGGGGAGGGATGACGGTTCTCTCTCTCTCTCCCCCTCTCTCTCTTTTACATACTTTCTGTTTTCCCAGCAGAAAACACTAACACCAATAAGGCATTAAAAAAGCCTTTCATGGTGTGCAATGAAAACATTTATATGGGGAAATCCACTGTTTATCCACCCAATAGTTTATCCGCTGACTCGAATAGCATGTATTATCTCCTCGCCTCTGCTGAATGGACCAACGTCCTCACAGTTCTTCCCATCATCACTACAGTGCTTTTTAGATTAGGCATATCTTCGTTTCCTGTCTGGGCAAACCATGGATAAGATACTCTGCCGTAACTGTGGGAAATGCGATAAAATTGGCAACCCGAAGAGATATGAAGTATATAAATGTAGTGATTTATTTAGGTCTACTTATTCTGGGAAAGTTGGATTATTTTCCACCAAAAATTGGCCACGGTGATGCTTTTCCTTGACAATATGTTCAGCATTTTGGAAAGAAGCCCATGCGTAATATATTAGTTAAATTAATGTTAGTCAATTTTAAAGACTACTCTCTGCAACATTTTATTTTTCAGTTTATAATGTATTTCAATAATGATAATACAAATAATACCACCTTATTTATATCATGTTAGAATAAGATGTTCTTTAGATAGCGTTGGACACCAATACAATTATTCTCACAATACAGTATTCGAAATGTTTTTTCCTATTAAATAAATTATAAATAGAAACATTTATGTGAATCTTTTCTTGGATGTAGGGCTACCTGTGTGCCAAAGGGCAAACATGCTGTAAGGGGACACCTCTGGTTGCCTATCTGTGGCCAAGTGCAGGCGCCAGGGTCTGAAGGCCCATTGCTCCTAAACCGTGTGGAAAGAAAAGGACGGCATGCCGACATAATCTCATCCGCTCACCATCAACACGGCGCTGTTTAGATTAGGGCAGCGTCTTCTCCTCTTCTGGGGATCTATGTCTTTTTAAAATGCTCCGTTTAAGTGGAGAAGCATTAGGTCTGTGGAGAAAATAGGCGTCAGTGTACACAAGGCTATCTATTCCAATGTGCTCTCGGGAAACAATAACATTACTTTGGATTATAATTGAGTGTGCGCTTGGGAAACCGTGAAACAGCCATAGGCTACATTATAGTATTTCCTGAGATTTATAAGAACACGTAGGCTAATGACAATTTTTCCCAATATCAAAAGTTATTTTTTTTGGTGCAAGTTAGGCTATGAGGATTTAAGAGGAATATATTTGCACGTAAAATACCCTAAAATGCGCTCATTGTGTTTCCCAATCCCAAATATTAACATGTATTGGGTGCAATAATTAAAAGAGACAACAGACCAAATACAGGAACCAATGCCTTAATTATCAGATAAATAACTGGTAGGATTAACGCGTAGGCCTACAGTGTCTAACGATATCATGCTATTAAGAGAAACGATTTCTTACAGTCCACTGAACCATGTGAATTTAGAGCGTCACCTGTCAGAGACGTGGGCTCCAATGGCACAATTACCTTTTTAACGCGTGCGCGTGCTCAAACTCGCGAGACCTTAACTGACCATCAGTGGTTTTCGCGTGCCACCGACGTGGCAGAAGTGGCAGAGCGTGTTTACGGAGCGGAAGAGTCTGTTTCCTGCCTGTAACAAAACCCAGACTCCCAGAGAGTGTCAAGGAGATGCTCTGCATGATGAATGCAAGACCCCATATATCATCTTCATCTCAGAATCATCGTGATAAACCGGGTTAGGTCAAGCCTGCAGCATGCAGGTCAGCATGGATACACCACAGGGGTCCTAACATATTTAATAGACACAAAAACAAAAATAAGCTATACAAACGATTTTTTTTTTACATTTGCAGCAATTTAAATTCACTCACAATTCAAGTTCTGGAGAATTCTTTGAAGTTGATGGCTTGCCATGCAGGGGTGAAACTTCCTGTCCTCCCTTCCCTCCATTGGCAGAGTGGCAGGTGTATATCACTGGTTGCAGGCCAACAACACTGATTCACTTGGAAATGTAGGGTTGAACGTTCAAAACAGATCCCTGAACACTGAAGGAAAGTTTGATGACTTGGTAATGACTTCAATTATCTTCCCCCTGTAGCCTCTGTTTCTGTAAAGCCGAAAGGCGTTCGATATCTGATGGTTTTACCGCAGTGGTAAATACGTAAAGAAAGCTTCAACACCTCCAGCGTCTGTGCTCACACGCGTGTGTGTACTGAAAGAAAATGTGTGTTATTATGACTTGACAGAGCTCTGTAGAGGAGCACTTAACATCTTTCTACAAAGGAGCTAGTTGTTTACAGGTGGTACTACTCTAACAGCCTGGATGTGTGATGAGGAACTGAAGTATGACTATCCATTTGTCTCACAAAAGCTAGATCGTTACATTAGGAGAAATGGATTAGCTCAAGTGTGTTTATCATTTGTTTTCCATGCTGTTTAGTGAAGCAGCTCCCCAGCATTCTGTATTAGGAAACAGCGTGGCAAAATGGAAGACACAAGACCATAAAGGACCTTGAAAATATAGAAGAAAGCACAATTAAATGCATAATGTTAATGATGGACTTTCCTTTTTATTTCATGGTCATCCGTAAGAATGGCGTAGCACCAAGGCAAAACAAACTGTTGTGTGTCAGTAATGGTTAAGCTCTCCGGTCCCGGAAGGTGAGTCTTATCAGCAGCCCATGTGATGGTGTCAGTAGCCAGGATCCAGACTGCTATTGTGCCCCTGCCTCGGTCCGAGTGACGGATGACAGGGCCTTCTCCCTGGAGGAAGTGAGGAGGCCAGAGGCGAGCCTGGGGCCAGAGTTTTAAGCAAAACCCACTCACCTTGGAAAATGTTAACTATTCCACAACGGCAGGCCTAAGGTGCTAACTAACTTGCAGGTTGCACCAGTCCCTCAGGGCTCATTGTGTTAACCAGGTCAGGGGAAAATATACTAATTAGTTTGTTTGAAAGACGGTGAGAGGGTGATGTGTTTGAGGACCAATGCCCTGTTCTGTGTATCGAAAGGTCTAACTTGAAGACCATGAAATGAGGAAGTGAGGTCAGGCCAGTCTGGGTCCCCTGCCCTTTGCCTTCCCTTGGGTCTCATAAATTAGCCCGCTGTAATTCTCTCCCAGACGGCCTTGCCCCAGCAGGTGTGTGTTTGTATATATGAGCACTAACAGGGGGATGTAAGCGCTGTAATGTCTGTGATCTACGGTGTTGGGAATGTAGTTTTGGAGGAAACATGCAATCTAAATATGCTTATCCTCTCTGCAGCCACACAGGCCATGTAGATAAAGACCCTGCAGGCTTTAACTGAATAGGATGTGTGGACCTGGAATGTTCCTTAGCTTCTGTCCTATTTGGCATTGGGAAAAGTATCACATATCAAAAGGTTGAATCAAGTTCATCTTTGCTCTAAGTAACTCCGGCAGTAATGGCTCTCTTGGGAAAAACAATGTTGCTGTAGTTTGAAGAAGCATGCATGCATCCCGGCCTCAAGCGGTAAACATTCTTGAAATAAAATGCTCTGGCTCTCCAGCAAACATGCTGGTATCTTCATCAAAGGGACAGTTTGTTTTAGCAAAACTCAAACCCCTCATGAATAAAGTTCTTTTTTTATAAATAATTACCGTACAGGCATGTAGTTTCATTATCTGTAAATGGGAGAATTAAATCCCCAACGATGAGCTTCCCATGCGGATAAATACAAATACCATTCTTCATTTTCGATAATGACATAGTCAGGTTTTTTTTTAATTGCATTTTCTTTTTGTGGCTTTATGCAACAGAAAATAATCACTCGGGGTAATCAATCAGACAAAACTCTTCCACTTCCTGTCTTTGTTTCTTTGCATGCATATTTGTATGAGGCTGAGGTCTGGAAAGCCTGAGTTGGCCAAAAGACAACATCAATCAATGAAAATGGCTCACTGTAGACCTTGGGTTCCACCCAGCCTTATAGGGTAAAGGCCAAATCTGTGAAAAACATGAGTGACATGCATATTAGCTGATCTTTATAACATAACGATCAATTTAGTTAAAAAAAGTGACACATAAATTACGTTTGGGGTTTTAAACTAATTGTTGGATATTTTGCAAATAATCAAATTAATTTGCTTCGATGGATGAAAATTAATACTCATGTCCATGCATTAAATGTAAGGCCGCAACCTGTACATGCCAGCAACAAGTTTAGCTTTAGCTCAAAGGCTGAATACAAAGGGGAACAGCTAACACAGGAAAAACAAACTCCGCTTATCATCTCTGAGTCTCACAGATTAACATATTAACCACTGATAGCACCGAAACATATCTTTAGAGATGTTGGATGTTGTTACCACCAGGCAGAGCCACACATCTCTCTTTCCATCTTCAGTGTGTGTGCTAAGCTAAGCTAACCAGCTACTGGATGTAGCTCCATTGTACAGATAAGAGAGTGGTATCAATCACTACTGCCATGTTTTCCCAGCTGTGGAAAGTAACTGTTGCAACTGTGAAATGTATCTGTTTGAAGGAGAAAATTGCGAACTGCTCATATTCAGAATCTGGTAAATTGCCAAGTCTGTTCTCAGATAAAAATAATTTGCATTGGTGAATTGGTGCATAACATAAACAAAGTAAAATAAATTCAAATTGAATAGGAAATAACTAGAAACATAAACATTTAATAAAAGAGAAATACAAAACAAATCTGAAAACATAAAGAATATACAAGAAACCAAACGTTAAAATCATAATAAGAAAGAAAAAACCTCAATAAATACTTAACTTAAATGTGTATCTTAAAGTGTATTGCAATGATAGTAATGTGATTGTATTTACTCTCAATTTATACAATTATTCAGCAAATCTTGTCACTCGGGATAACAAATAGGATTTTTACAGAGTGAAGCAAATGTTTGCACAAAAAATAAACAGATTTCATGTCATAAGATGGAGCACACACATACAAGACATGTACACACACACAAACACATCAGTTGGAATGTTGTCAGACGTACAGAGCACTGATCTGTCTGTCATTGCATGCATGCTCCATCAGTCATTGGGCTACACAGGGAGGTCCTGTGCTCTTTGTTGTTGCTGTGTCTAGTCCCTTGTTAGAGAATTGATGACACTGTCTTTGGAAAACAAACAAGGCGGGAAGCTAAAAAGGTGGTCACTCACCACAGCTCTCTGACCCAGAGACACAGAGGCCACCTCAACATGCGAGCAGCGTCCCCCTTGGAATGTGCTGCAGTGTGTGTGCACACGCTCCTGTTGGTGTTTCACTGATACCGCGGCTGGAATGTGACTGTCTTGTACCAGCGTCCTTTAGTAACAATGGTAACCTGGGTGCAAAAAGGAAAACACTGCGATAAAAGACACTTTGTTGGCACTACCTTTTTTTTGGTCATATTTGCATTGCGTTTCTGCATGCCAAAATAAATGTTCCACATATCAATGTCAGGGAAATGCTGAGAAGCTGCCTCTGAATGTTTGGCTGAATAACTCTCATTGATCTGGATGTGACACTCTCTCCCTGTGGGCACTGACTTGCCAGAGGCGGCTGCTGTCACTTCTGGCTCTGACTCACACTTCACATCACAGCAGACCGAGATCCCGGGGCCTCCCCAGTACGTACACACCAAACCCTGCCCTGGGCCCCGAGCCTTCTTCTGGGAGCTCAAATCCCATAATTGCAGGGCTGACAGTGATAGCTAACATACAAGACACCCTCACCTGGTCGTAAAGAATGAAAACATCTACTGTCAAAGTGAAGCGAGGAGATGAGTGGGGGTGGTACAGGGTATGGGGAAAGTGAGTAACCTCTGGGGGTAAACATGAGGGTAAAATAATAACTGAGTGTTCAGTGATAAACCAATGGATTAAATATACCACTGGTTTCAGTACAGATTCTTCATTGATAGTAAATAAATAGTTTACACATGGTCTATGAATACAAAGTTTGCGGATGTGGGTTTACCACATTGTGCAAATACATTAATATTCATTTTTTGAAAGCATTTTTGTTTTGGCTTGCTCTTTGATTCATTAGGGAAACCACTAGTTTCTGTAATAAAACTTTGTTTTAAATCAGTTTATTGGCAACTTTATCTCAAAAATGGCAAAATAACAAGCCTAACTGATTCTCAACCCTATACTGAGCTATAAATAGTTCAAGATGTAATACGAACATTGTGTTTAAAATAGTATTCTTTTTTTGGCCATTTTGGTGCACTGGAACAAGATGTCGTATAATCACTATGTAATTGTAAACGTAGCCTATTTAAATGTAGCAAGATAAGCACTTATTAAAATGTGTGTTTTCCGCTCCTCTGAGGACTGTGAATCCCATTTTGACACTCTTTAGCTCTTTTGGTGTCCACCAACTACAATGATAAACCATCTGCCCCTTTAGCTGTTTAATGCTCTTCTGTTTCTTTCTACTTTGACATTGCCACCTCCACCTTATTGCATTGATGACATACTCAACAAGAGCTGTAAGCTAACATTTTAGCTGGTAGAAGTTGAAGTCATTTGACTACTTCATGTTTTGTTCAGTACTTCAATCTAAGAAGATAGTACTGTCTTTTTGTGTTCCACCATCACTGACTCTATATATACATAAACTAGGTTAAACAATGCAGCAGCCCCTTCTTTCTCAGACAGAAACATTAAAAGACAGCACAGGGGCCTCAGAACAGGCTGAGTCCTGCCTCCAGAAAAGCCAAAAAGCTTTCCAACAAACTCAGTCCTGGTCGGGGAGAGCCGGCTGGAGTGGCCCTCGTTTATCAAGTACTCAGTTCCTGCAGACAGAGCACAGAGGAGCCAGCGTGTTTACACCACAGCTCAGCAAGGCCCTCAGGACTGAACAGATGAAGATGCTCACACATACTCATTTACATATCCTCACATGCACTTACTCAAACTGTGTCGAGCCCGAGCATTCAGCTGTCTTTTCAGCAAGGAATACAATTTACATTTATAATGGGGTGCACTGATATCTTGTCTTGTCTATTTTGACTACACATTGAAGACATTACTATAGAAAAAAAACTACACTATCAGTGGTTGTTGTCAGTGCCAGGTGATAACATCTTTATCGAGGCTGCTGCACCATCTTGTGGATATTCTTTGTATTGCAGTACAATCCTGAACCATCCAATTCGAACACTGGACGGTATAGTGATGTTACAGAGTCATTCATTGGTCAACTGCCCCTGTACGTGTGTTTTCTCGAACTTTGACCTGACAGAGATCAATGCTCTGATTGGCCTGGCAGACCCGTCTCGTTTTCTATTGGTTAATCCGCTCACGCCCAATTTACATCCTCCCATATCCAATTTGAAGGTGAAGTCCTCTGCCGTCCCGTTACTTTTCACGGTAACCGTTTGTTTTGTTGTCGCCACAGTCTCTCGGTAAAATACAGCACCATGTCGGTGTTTAGTGAGGTCGCTTTAGCAGCCCCTGTAGCTGTCTTCAAGCTATCACAGGATTTCAACAACGACCAATTTCCCAACAAGGTGAATCTTGGAGTAGGAGGTAAATTATTATGTAACTATACTTCTATAAAACAGTGACATCGTTTGCCATAACTATCTCCAGCCGGTTAATGTAAGGTGGTGATAGGAGGAATCAGGATTCAGGAATCACAACCATTCTATGACCTGTTTATTATATCCATGTTTATATGATGGTGGCCACATGCTGTATTTTGATAAAAGTTGCTAAATGATGATGCCTGTATGGTTTTAAAATAGTGACACATATTCTAAATGCTGTTACTATTCCAAAACTGTGACTCTCTAATACAGTATCGGAAAAGGTTTATTCATTTTAAATATAGATTATATAATAGATGTATTGCTCTGACGGCATACATCATGTATGCAGTGGCGTAAAGTAAGTGCATTTACTCAAGTCAAGGTACTTGTAGGCTAGTTGAGTGTTTACATGTTACTACCCCTACTCCACTACAATTCAGAGGGTAAATAGTGTACTTTCACTCCACTACATTTATTTGATAGTTATAGTTCCCCTGACAGATTTTTTATTTTTTATGCAAAGTATAAATCAACTATAGCCTACATTATGATGAATTTCAGGTTATTCTACCCAGCAGTATACATAGTAATTCAATTTAGCTTCATCTTTACTGACTACAATATTAAATAAATATGCTTTATCGTAGTGTCTCTAAAATGTCTGTTCCGGTGTGACATTACGGCCATGGGAGAAATTATAATGACATTATTTAATATTTTATTTTTACTGTCACTGGTTTGTGGAGATAACTTGTGAATCAGAGTAAATACAACTGATTGACCATGTTAGCTGCTGTTCAGTCATTCTACTCTAACTATACTGAAAGCAGCTTTATTGATAATGTATCCTTGTTATGTAAAAGTGTGACATAGTGGAATCATTTGTGCCTGTCCTCTTTGGTTTCCTCTTTGCTTTTCGATCTTGCTGCAGCTCTGATTGGATTACTGTTCCCTGTTGCTAGCTATACTCGCATGAGTTTACATATCTATGGCTTAGTCCTGCTTCTCTCCTGAAGCAAGCAAATGGCACATTTTAGACTTCAGTACAACTGTTTTTAGTGTTAATCTTATTAAAAGCAGTAATCCTTGCTGCTTACATTGCTAAGGACATGTGTGAGAAGCATTGTTTGGCTCTGTTCTGGCAGTGTGTAATGTGTTCTGCAGGACGAGGCTGCCTGAGTCCTGTGATTAGGACCGGAGGCTGAGGCCTTATAATCCCCTCTCTATGTAACACACAGATGGTCATCCGCTACTGGGCAGCTGGGAAATGTAGGCCACACTATGTTTAGTGTGTTAAACGTCACTAGACCTGAAACAAGTATTACATTAATTGATCAATTCAATGATGGAAAAGGAAATCTGCAATCTTTTGATTAGATAACATTAGATACACTTTTTTGATCCCTAATTGGAAGTTGTTTAGATAATCCAATATAATATACCAATTGCATAGGTAATTATTATTATAATTATTATAATGACATTTTTAAAAAAAAGTGAGGATTTGCTTCCTCTTCTTATAATAAACTAAATATATCTGGGTTAATGAAGACGTTAAATTAGATTTCAGAAACTCTCTGATCTGCATTTTCTTGCATTTAATAGACAAAATAAACATGCCTTTCATGCCAGTGGGAGAAAATAAAATAAAAAACTCCCATATAATGATATTAAGCCTGACACTTGTTTTTGAGTTGCAAAGCAAGTTGAAGGTCTCTCTTCTGAAGATAACAAGGCTATTGTATAGTTCAGTCCTTATCAGGTGTTGACGGAGTTCAGCTCACTAAAGCAAACAGAGAGATGAAAGTGCATGTCTGCTTTCCAGAGTTAGTGTTACACTCTTGTTATTTGAGCCAGGAAGATTGTCCTGCCTCAAACTCATTATTGTTCCTATCTAAAATCTTTAGGCAATACATCAAGGCCTCACTGTTTTCTTTCTTGCAGCCTACCGGACAGACGAGGGAAAGCCATGGGTTTTGCCGGTGGTGAAAAAGGTTGAAAAGGTTATTGTGCACGATGACAGTCTTAACCATGAGTACCTGCCCATCCTGGGCCTGCCTGAATTCAGATCCTCAGCCTCTAAGATCGCACTGGGAGAAGACAGTCCTGCCATCCAGGAGAAAAGGGTTTGTATAGAGAAAGGCGGCACTATCTTATTTTAAATATATTTACGTATAAACTGACTGTCTGTTTCTTTTTGCCAGGTTGGGGCTGTCCAGTGTCTGGGTGGCACAGGGGCTCTGAAGATGGGTGCAGAATTTCTCAGGCGTTTCTACAATGGAAACAACAACACCAAAACACCCGTCTATGTGTCCTCACCTACCTGGGGTATGCACGCACACACACACACACACACACACACACACACACACACACACACACACACACACACACACACACACACACACACACACACACACACACACACACACACACACACACACACACACCATGTATACATCACTTCAGGGGACTTTACATTGACTTACATGCAGTTCCTGGAGACTTATCCTAACCTTAACCATAACCAACACATGCCTAACCCTAACCCTTACCCTTAACCTTACTCTTACCCTAATCCTAAACCTAACCAAGTCTTCACCCTAAAATGAATGATTCCCCTCATGGGGACCTCCAATTTGTCCCCATAAGGGAAGCCAGTCCCCCACACGTGACTATGTAAACAGATTTAGGTCCCCACAAGTATAGTAATGCTAGACCACACACATACACACACACACACACCACACACACACACACACATCACACACACAACACACACCACACACACACACACACACACACACACACACACACACACACACACACACACACACACACACACACACACACACACACACACAATCAAACAGGGGAGTCAATAGAGTTCAGATGAACATGGGAAGTCCTCATTCATTCTTTCATTTGTATTGACATATAAACAATACAATTAGAACACTGGTGAAATCATTTTTTCTCTCCATTTCAGAAAATCACAATGCTGTTTTTGCCAATGCTGGCTTTGATGATGTCCGTCCATACAAGTACTGGGATGCAGCAAATAGGGGCCTTGATTTGGCTGGTTTCCTTGGAGACCTGGAGGTGAGCAGTGTGCAAAAGGATTTCTTGTTCTATTTCAGTTCAGCCATGAGTCATTTTATTAGGAGTTTAAATCACTTCTTCTTATTTCCCACAGAGTTGTCCAGCACACTCTATCTTTGTCCTGCATGCCTGTGCGCACAACCCAACTGGCACAGACCCGACACAGGAGCAATGGCAGCTGATCGCAGAAGTTATGATGGTATTATACACACACACCACACACACACACACACACACACACACACACACACACACACACACACACACACACACACACAACACACACACACACACACACACACAAACACAACCAATACTGTGTCTCTACGGCTGTCCTTTTTGTACACGTTTGTCAATGCTGAACATTTATTACAGTATGATAATTGCTTGACCTTCTTTCTTTCCAGAGGAGGCAGCTGTTTGTGTTCTTCGACTCGGCTTATCAGGGTTTCGCCTCAGGCAATCTGGATAAAGATGCCTGGGCGGTCCGCTACTTTGTCTCCATGGGCTTTGAAATGTTCTGCGCTCAGTCTTTCTCCAAGAACTTTGGCCTCTACAGTGAGTGACCCCTGTGTTCCTTAAGTTGTACATTGCTTGCTTTCAAGAGAGCGATAAAGAGTGATAGTCTTTGTGCTGTTACTAATCACAATAACAGTCACAAAGTGCTTTATATAGCAACATGTTTACAGTGGAATTAAGGATAAGAGCCCAATTTAGATTGTGTTATCATACCTCACAGCTCTCTTACTTTCAAACATGACAAAATATTGTACATGATCGACACAGCTTAATGTTCTCGTTTACTATGATAAAAGCACAGTGGGTGTTGTCAATGTTGAAAGTTGTAGAAACAAGGGGGGTGGGTTTAAGTTATATAAGTATCACATTGCTTATCTTTTAAGATTCTTAATCAATTCACAGCTTTAAAAACCTGTTTCAATCATTTGCCTCTACCTTTAGACCAAGTCAATTTTGTGTATTGTTGCAGTTAGTTCTATAGGAGTCTGCAAAGTGGACTTGTTGAGTAAATCCTGAAATTCGCAACCCTATATAATTAATTGAAAATCATTTAGAAGTCAAATTGTGACCCCAAGAATCACGATCAAATGTGTGACATGTGTGTGCAAACAGATGAGCGTGTGGGCAACCTGACCATCGTTGCTCGTGATGCAGACAACCTGAAGCGAGTGCTGTCCCAGATGGAGAAGATTGTGAGGACCACCTGGTCCAACCCACCCTCTCAGGGGGCTCGCATTGTTGCCGTCACTCTTACCTCACCTGAGCTCTTCAGTGAATGGTCCGTACAAAATACCAAAGCACTGTATCAGGTATAACGGTTATAATAATGTATTATTTTGATATAGAGTTGTTTTTTACATTTGTTTGAGTGTAGGAAGGACAATGTGAAGACCATGGCTGACAGGGTCCTGTTGATGAGGGCTCAGCTGAAAGCTAAGCTCCAAGCTCTGGGGACAGCAGGCACCTGGGATCACATCACAGAGCAGATCGGCATGTTCAGCTTCACAGGCCTCAACCGTGAGTAAACATTGTTTCAGTTCGGAACATGTTAAGATCACAAACACTTTTATCATCGGTACATAAAAAAACAACATGTAGAGTGACCAAACTTATCCCGAATGTATCTCCTTTTTGCAAAACTCAAAAGAGCTTGCATTATATCATTTTTTTGATTAACACACATATCTTTACAGGCTCTGCAAAGTGTCACATTATTAATCAATGAATAATTAAATGTGGTTATTTCCTGCAGCCAAACAAGTGGAGTACATGGTGAAGGAGAGACACATCTACCTGATGGCCAGTGGGCGCATCAACATGTGCGGTTTGACCTCCAAGAACATAGACTACGTGGCAGAGTCCATCCATGAGACTGTCACCAATGTCCAGTAAAAGACTACACTACCCACAGTTCTTAGTACTTCCTCCATTCTGACCTCAAGTCACCTGATTACAGGGAAAGTATTTACTTTCTAGCTGATTTCTTAGGGCGATCATACATTCTCATTTGCACAAATATACAGACAGCCCTCACCTTTCTATAGTGTTTGTGCTAAGCTATTTCAACACACAATTGGGACTTATTCCGTTTATTATTTGTCCACTAGTTGTCTTTATGTTTCCTACTTATAATAAGTATTTCAGTGTATGCGTCACCACTCACCTTTTGAGAAGGTTGGTACATCTGTGTGACAATTATCTCAGCAGTGCTGACTCAACTTCTTGTTTAATGTCATACTGCTATGATTCATTAATTCTAAGTGTTGATAACGCATTTCCAATTGTATTTAACCTGCCGTTATTAGCCTGTGTGATTACAGTTAAGAGCACCTACCAAACTGACTAAATGTGTTCAATTAGACAAACAAATTATAGTAAATGTATTTATGTTCTCTATCATGAGTGAAGAGGTACGTTTAATGATGCCGCATGAACAAGAGAAGAGTGTTCTCAGGAAGATATCTTGAGCAATGTAATTTATTAATTAAACTGTACATCGCCGAAAGGGGTTGTACTAATTACCTAAATTATAATCCGTATTTTTGAAGTGTTTTATTTGTAGTTTCTGCTCAGTTAGCACAATGGCACTGAATTATCTTAACAGGTTTTGAGAGTCATCCCTGGTTTGGGCTCACAGCTGAAGGTTGTGAGGCTTCTGGTTAAATCAGGCACCTGCAGGTTTAATGTTAAGTTTGCACAGCGACTGCCTGTTTGTATCAATAGTGCACTATTATGTAAGACCCTCATGTCAGTGGCAAAAACACACTAATGATCAACCAGTTTGCTATCGTATCACTGTGCACAGTACAGCAATAAAGCAGTCCTATTGTTTAGCAATTGAAGCAAAACATACTTTCCAATGAGATGAATGAGTTAATCTAATAAAGAACTATAACTCTTATGTTTGTTTTGTCACATATGTTGGAATTGATTTAATGATAATGTTTGTATAAACGCAACGGCCTTTAGAAACCCATGTGAGAGGTCTTAGAAAAATCGAATGCAGGTAACACACTCCATATTCGAAAACAAAGAAGAGTACACAAGAATAATATTTCAGTCCATTTATTAATTATTTGAAATCCCTTTTGTCGAACATTATGGTATGTCTTCTCATGTATTTTGGTCACTTTTTTTTTTTAGAAATAGAGATTTTTACATTAGAAAATGTATCTTTGCCTTTTTTTAAGTAAAGTATATAATTCTTCACAAATATAAATCAGTGTTAAACAACTGCAAAATCTCTGTGAGCATTCAGCTGAGACACTTTCTGATTCACACAAATCCTCTTTCACTGAGTCAGTCTGTCGGATCAAATGACTTCCTATTGGATGTTCAGCGTGCAAAGAGGGGTCGATGTGAATAGCTTAGCAGTGCAGTTCCCTTTGTACTCATAAAGCCTTGTGTGTGTGTCAGTGTGTTTGACGGGAGGTGGTGGCTTGACGTCAGTGTGCGTCATATTGCTTGCCTCTTTCATATCTCTGTCTTGTTCTTGCGTACCTGCCAATATTTCACAACGCAGAGCAGCTTAGTGCAGTCTGAGCTGCAGCTGCTACTGGCATTTTGAAAAGGATCAAATCATTATTTCATTATTGCAGTAATAGATGATTTCTAGAAAGATGGCTTGATTTTTTTTCCTTCAACAAGCAGCGTTGTATGGTTTCCCCCATTAAAACTGCAGACTTCTATTATCTCAAAGATCTTAGTATTACTGCAGATCTTCCTTTGCATGCATCCCTTTGCTTAAGCATGCATATGGAAAAACAGGGCTTTCTACAGGGGATAGTTCTACAGTAAAAGCAGCATTAACAAACATGCAGGTAGCAACTACTCTTTCCTCGAGAATACTCATAACATCCATTTGGATCCCTAACCGCAAACCCCCCTACCCCTAGCTTATTTTTAATTGGTGTATGCTGTTAAAGTGAGATGAACTGTACATAGAGGATTGGCTAATGGTAGCTAATGGTAAGAGTTGATCACCACTACTTGTTCTGAATGCAAGAAACAATAGGCTGATTATTTGAAAGACGGTGGTTACAGTACATCTAGAGAGAAGGGAACGTTTTAAAGGGAGAACAGACAGTATGTAGGGCACATGCAATAATGTGTGATGTTGAAGCCATTTACAGTATGTTGGATAACTTATATATATATTGCTATCTTCCAATTACTTTTGGTAATTCTAAAACTTTTTATATAAAAATTGGGTAATAAATGGTTTTATTTCAAGCTCAGGTCTTTTTCAAAATTGCGCATACCCCTTTGAACTTGCTCAGAGGTCAGTGTATACAATAATTCAAGCTGATTTATGGCTTTTTTCATAATTGTGTTCTTAAAATCTGGCATAAAAATGGTGCTCTTGTCTTGTGGCTGTTTCTTCATAGCCGATGGCTAGTGTGTCTGGTATTGTTGGCAGTATGTGGCACCCTTATGGCAACATTAGGAAAGTTCCCTGTGCAAATAACTTCATCAGTATGTGGGAACTTCCTCATAATAACAAATAAATAATAAAAACTCTTGTATTAATTGTTTGATCAAGTAAAGCTGGCTCAGATATTACATTAGGACCTTGTGAGGCTCCATATTGAGAGATCTGGTGGAGACCATATGGCTTAAATGAGATGATAAAATTGTCACATTATGGGTAAAGCTACCATAGAAATATCTTCTCGGTTTACTACTTGAAAACCTTGATAAAGTCCAGTGTAAGGCTGGAAAAATCCAATAGTATATTTATTCGATTTTTCCAAAAGTAATATTATATTAAAGTTTTTTTTACAGATCTGTTCCACTTATTATAATGTTAAGGGTGTGGAGTCAGGCAGTGGTAGGACCATGTGTGAGTGGGGTCCTGAGTGTTTCTACATCTCATGAGATGGCTCAGTTGTTCAGGAGCACAGAGGGAGTCTATGAGAGGTTGGTTGTTCAGTAATGAAAACCCAATGAGTGAGTGATAAAGAGGAAGAAGCTTCATCCCTCTTCCTCAGCGTCACTGTGCTAGCTCGTCACTGGTGGTTGCTCTGAACCTTCCTCCAAACAGTTTTCTCCATCCCGAGACTTTTTCCTCCTCTTGTTACCTAGAAACAGGAGGAACCAAGGTCATTGCTTGATAAACACCTTCCTTTAACTGTAGTTTCATCCATTATATCTTGCTTTCCTTATCTTTACATTTGCTATATATTGATTGTTTTTAAACAAACTCATATTTGCCGTTAACTTAAATAACGTCAGCTGCATCAGGCAGCGCAGATACTGCCTTGATGAGTCATATCTAGACCAACAGATGCATCCGGAGAATCTGCTCTGCTAAAAAAGGTTGGAGCGAGGGACACGACACATCACCTGTTGCTAAGATACACCACTTTGTCTGAAAGAGAAGTTTGGGCACATCTGACGGTGAGTGTGTGTGTGTGTGCTCTTCCATCGATGTTGGTGACAAATGTCTTACTCACTCAATTTACGCAATAGCTTCTTCCCAATGTTCTCCTCCGAGCTGGACAGAGACAGAGAGCTGATGAAGGGAGAGGCAAAGGGCGGGGACTCTATAGGCACGTCTGAAAGAGAGGATGAGGATAAAGAGGGGATACAGCAGGAATGACAGACAGAGCAGATTGACTAGAACAATTCCCCAGACCTACAATGATATGAACAGTTTACAGCCTAGACGTTAAAATATAAAAACTGCATTGTTAGGAAAACTGGTTTAGAGTAAGCAGACTGTGATAACAAGGAGGAAACGCGTTCTTCTGTAATAAAACTATTTTAATCTGACATGCTAAAATTAAGTGTAGTAGTGAAGAAGAAGTACGGTAAGTAGTCATAAACTCAGCAATGTGACTCTGTAATGTTGGTATAATGTAGTATAATATTACCTTGCATAAGCAAATATAATTAAATAATTAAAGCTGTAGCAGCTAATGAGAAATTAATGTGTTGCATGTGGATTAAACTTTCATTTGGAAAAGGGAGAAGGTGCTATATCTTCATTAGAATGTTTCAGAATTATTTATGAGGCTAAATTGCACTGCCTTAAAGGGATATTTCACTATTTTTCATAAAAAATGAGTAACGAATTGTCTATGCAACTTTTTTTTAACCGTTTCAGTCAATGTAATATCTCTATCGGCCTGCCTATGATTAAAATAAAAAAAATAAAAACTTGTGTACATTTGAAAAGGAACTAGCTACTAGTCATTTTTGAGTTTTAACTGAGACTGAAGAGATTCAGTTTTCTGAGCTTGTCTCCTCCAGGTCAGGATCCATGCAGCAGCACTCACCATTCTCTCCATACGTTTCCGGCCGATCCTCGTGGATGTAGGGAATCTCGTCCAAGCGGAGGAACACGGTATCATTTGGACTCCTCTGCCCGTCAGATTTGCTGCCTGTAAAGATAATTGGACCAATCAGCCTTCAATGTACTACAGGTATCCAAATAACAGCAGCTGGTTTCTAGCTCTGCCTGTAGAGGGAGGTAGAGAACTTGCTATGTATCAGTCGTTGTGTTAATGCAGATCCAACTCAAAGTGAGCTACAGCCAGTGGAGGAGATTTAATTGGTGAAATAAGATTGAACATAAAACCTGGCTGTTTATAACTGGATGCTGCTGCTTTATTGACAACCAACAGAGCCATCTGTGCAGTGTTTTTTTTTAATGACACAACACCAAGACACACAAACTGGGTGGCGTGTTGCTCAGTGTGAGACAGATGGTATACAGGAAATCCTTTAAGCTTTGAAACCAGTACAGATTGGTTGATGCCACGTTTGCACCCAGTTGTGAATGAGTCATTATCAACATATGTAATTCATTATTTACTGATGTTAAAATTATAAAAAGTAATAATTAAACCTACTATTTTGACAATATGCTGTGTGTAGCATTTAAGCTAATTTTCATAAATTAAATCAGATATTTTGGGTTTTTTAAAATGTCTGTGGGGCTTTTTTACAGAATGTATCATCATTCGACACGCCAGTCAACACATTATTAATTTTCAGGTTGCCCCTGACCCGTCAGAGTATCCCACATTTAAGTGAATCATGTATTGCTCCTGTCAGGCAGGTGTTTGGCTCCTAGCCCACACATCACTCCAATCAGTGTGATAGATCCCCTGAACCTCCTTTTTTCTCCTCTTCAAAAGAAAACACTACCACTCCAATGAATCCTGACCTTCATCTTGAGCTTTATTGAGCTCAATCTTCATTTACATTTCAGAGCTCTGGTGTTTCTTTTATCCAGAGTGATGGCAATGTTGGGTACTAAAAGATTGCATCCCACACATTGAAATGTGAAGGATATAAGAAGTGGAAGCTAAAATGGAAATTAGCATTTGAGTAGCAATTTTCATTCTTGCGTCAAACAACCTCTAAAATAGCATTGAAACATAAAAAGGATAATTAATAGAGAAAGTAAATGAATTTTGGGTGAAATTGACCCAACACTAATGAAACATTTTCAAGATTCAAATCGTACAAGAGTGTACTTACGAACAATTCGGTTCCTCGCATTGAGCTGGGAGGTGTTGCGAAGGCCACCGTGGGGATGGAGATGTGCAAGGCGGGCCAGCCCCAGCCGAGTGTGTGTGTGTGTGAGGGGGAGGGCAATGCTGTGTGAGCGGACCTCTGGGACCGCAGGCCTCCCTTTAGCATCAGGATCCAGGGGGTCTGGAGTCTGAGGGGAGCTGTTCCATCCTGGTGGCTGTGAGGGCGTTCTGGTAGTGGTTCCTGGTGATCTGTGGGGAACAAAAATCTAGTTTTAGCTTCAGTGGCGGGAGGAAACATGGACTGTAATGCAGAAAGGGGAGGAGAGGTGAAACGAGAGGGCATAACCACCATTTATTCATGGTTGAAAAGGAGCTCAATTATCCCCAGTGATTAAAGGAGAGAGGGTGTGTGGAGGGGCGAGCGAGAGACAGGATGTCTGTGTTCAGTCAGAATCAGGGATTAGGACATTTCAAAGGCACACACTGCATCAGAGGAAGAGTTTCTGGGTTAAAAGTGCAGTTCCTTGCTTTTGCTCCAAATGTTTTACTTTAACTGTGCAGGAAATGATACATTTGATTGAGATTATAATACCAGCAATTGATGTTTTTTTTTTGTTTCTGTTTTGTGTGCGTGTAGCTGTTCATGTTTGTAACCTTGATGATCTGCAGGTCTGTTAGCTGCCGGACTGAGTAGTCTGGCAAGTAGACCCCCCCTCCTGTAGTGAGCTGACCCGCACTGCCTCCACTCAGCAGTGATTCTGAGTGGTTCAGACCACTGCCCCGGGAACTATATCTCCGACCTGAAAAGGACAAGAGGGCTGCTTTTAGTTATGCGTTTCAAACATACGTCATCGCTATTACAGTAGGTTAAAAAAAACAAACAGTGAGGTCAAAGGGTACAAAAACAGTTAACACGCCAACAATCCTATAAATCCTCCTTCATTCATTATCTATAGTCTTTTTTTCTTTATATACTTTAAGGTGCCTTTTTTTTAGTGGGCTTAATGTTTACTTTTAAATAAAGCTATAAGAAAGCAGGGGAAATGTTGGCAGCAACTAAAGACCTCCAAAGAAAATATATTTTAAAAGATGATGTGTGGTGTGAGACATAAAAGTACTTTGTGTGCAGTTGTGACAGGTCCTTTTTATTTGCTTATATTATTCTCTTTGAGCTGAGCACTGCCTAGCTGAGTGGCATAACATGCTGTCAGAGAGCGAGAGAGAGAGCAAGTACTTCTTCAGCTGCTTAAGAGAACATTTCAGCTTTGTAATGCCCTTGAAGGGAATTTTCTAAAATGTAATGGGGTCTTCCAAATTGTTTTAAGCTCACCCTGAACATCACACATGGAAAACATGCAAAACAACCACAGCAAGAAACAGAGGGAGAGCGATTGGGAGACAGGCTTTCTGCGGGTTCTGCAGTCTTAGCAGGATTTCATATAATCCTGTGCAGGTCATGTCCTTCCACTGGGAAATTCTCTGAAATCACTTCTTTTAATTACTTACTTCCCACGGCTGCTGCTGCTGCTGCTGCTCTTACAGGCTGACGCTATACAGATAAGAAGCTGGGTGGGATTTAAGACTACAAAAACATGTCCAGCCCTGCATTAGTTCTATGATTATTATTCTTGAACTGTCATTACTACCAGTCTCATGGTAATATTGCTCTGTATTGCTTGATTTGTACTCACCAATAGGCAGGGGCATGATGACTGCTGGCATGCCATAATGTGAAAAAGCTCCATTTTCAAAGTGAAGAGCCTCCTTTCCGATTTCTACCTCCACCCGTCCCTGTAAGATCCACACAACAATTGACATACATTAGCATGATGCTCATGGTAGGACATTGATTACTCATGTAATGGAGCCTCCCACACAGGAAATGAACACTGTAATTATAACATCCAGATACGGAGTGATTATTGCTGTGTTTCATAATTCTTCTGCAACATCTGAATTAGTATTATTATCTGGCATAGAGATGGTGATATTTACCTGCAGAACGAGGACAAAGTAGTCCACAGGTTTGTTTCTCGTGAAGAGGTAGTGTTGAGGAGCGTGTTTGTTCTTGGGGTTGAACTTGAGTTCCTGCACAATGCTGGGATGTTTGATGAGACGCAGCAAGATCTTGTCTGACAGGTGACATGGCCTAAAAGGCTCCACCTCTATAAGATAGATGCATATACACACACACACACACACACACACACACACACACACACACACACACACACACACACACACACACACACACACACACACACACACACACACACACATACACACACCACCACACACACACACACACACACACACACACATACACACACACACACACACACACACACACACACACACAAAAAAGAACATCAGGTTCCCAGTCACCTTGTCCTCAGTTTATCCTACAATCCACTGTGGGCACCCACGAATACTCGGCATACACTGCATGCACACATCCTGAAACACATGTACGCTGTTACCTGTTGCCAGGAAGCGGTGTGTTGCGAGCAGCAGCTGGGGTGAGATCTTCACCTTCAGCTCATTTTCTGCCAGTTTGAAAATGGAGAAATCCTGTGGTTTCCTCTCCTGGTGGGACACTCGCCTTTTGGTCCGATTATCAGCTATAATTAGAATCAGAATCAAGTTTATTGCCTGGTAGGTTTACACATACTGTACAAGGAATTTCCTTTGGCATCTGGTGGTGTGAACATAAACAATCAAAAAATACAAGTTGCAAAGTAGGTAAAAATAAATAAATATATAAAATAAATAAATAAAAAATAAGTATTTTTACAAAACAATTTAGCATAGAAAAGGATGCTAAAGACAAGTATGTACACCAAATGTAAATGTATATACAAATAACCTTAAAAGCTAAAAAACACACTTAGGACAATGAGTATATCATTATGGCAAACTAAAGTGTATTATATTTTAAAGTGGAGGGCTGTGCAGACATGTGCAAAAAGCAGACAGATTGCAAATCCTTAAATGCACGGTATGCAGTTCAGATTTCACATTGTTTTATATACTCTATAAATAGATGAAATGAAATGTGTCACTCATTCACTCGTTAAGTTTGCCTAACACTGTAGTTATGCTTTACAGTATACAGTATTCTTGCTGGCACTACAAGGAATGAGAAGCTACTTTAAATTGCCCCTGACCTCATTAGTTGATGCCACTAAGAAACGCTACAAATATATTAGTTGGATTATCTATCCCCAGCTGCAGATTGCTTGATATTATCCAGCATTCATTGATGAATTGACTTATTCTCAGCAGAAGCCAGAAGCATTACATGCATTATATCGCATTAAATACATCGTAGCTGTAGCAGGAACAGCTGGTGCAATGAAGCCTGAGGTGCAACGTCTGGAGAGTTGAGCTCCCCTGTTCTAAATATACACACACATCATTATGCACAAGGGGAAACACAGAAGAAAGGAGTTTATGAAGTGCATCCCTGACTGTTTTACACACTCTGCATGTAATTAAAATGGCAGCGCACATAAAAATGTCATGGTCAGAAGTTATTCTCCCAAATGTTGGTTAGTAAACTTCAGTGAGTAAAATGAAAGCACCGATCTGATTAGAAATATAATGAGGGGAGTTTGGCATTTGACTTCCTTTCTGTGGAGAGCCTTGCGAGCCAATTAAAGATGAGCGGATTAAAGAGATTATCTGTGGGACTGGGCCATTTACTCTCATTATTTAATTATGCAGCAGCGCGGAGCTGTGAGCAGCAGGGGAGACAACTTGGGATCAATAGTTTAATAAGAAGCAGGATATAGGGTGGAAAGGAAATGTCAATGTCCTTTAAAAGCTACCTTTTAATAACCCATCAAATGGTAAGATAGTGCATTAGTTGTTGAAGCATTTTCATATGATATTGCAGACCACACAGCTGAATAAACTCTGTCAGTGGTTTTGACAAACTGAGGGAAAATCTATTCCATGTGGGAGCTGGAAATATAATGAAATGGATTCACAGCTAATGTAACAGTGACCCAGAGATTCACAATCAGCGTGTTTTATGCTTCATACGTACTAAACAGGTCTGTCTCATCCACAATCTCAGACTTGATGATCTCCTCTATGACGTCCTCCAGGGTGACGATGCCCATCACTTCATAGAAGGGGTCTCCTTCACCTTCGCTGTTCACCCTCTGCACCACGGACAGGTGGGACTTCCCTGCATTGGTCAAAAGAGAAACGAGGTGAGTTCAAATGTTTTCACAACGTAAATTCAAACTAGCGGCTACTGGATAAAAAACATCACAAGCCTCCAACCGGATGTGGGCAGTCAAGAGGAAAATGAATACTAGAGCTGAGAGGCCATACATATGGGTACATCTATTTTTAGTATTAAATTATTCCAATGTCAGGAATTCACTTGTGTGTGAGTGTGAGACTAGAAGAAAGTGGGCTTTGGGGGATTATTCTGGAGACAGTTTGACAGTTTGGAAGACTTGGGCCCCTTACGTAAACACAGATTATGCAATCAGTCTGGGGATGCCTGCGTCTGCTGACTAAACTGCCCATGCCTCTGCCACCCCCTGTAAACACACACCAACATACACACACGTTACACATCCATGAGCGGACCCAGCGCTCCCTCTCAGGCAGAGTTAGGCTGAACGTGACAAGCCTGCCAGATACAATGACACAGCTCGCCAACAGCATCTCCAGTCAACGAGTCAATAAAACCGATGTGACAAGAAGTTAAAGGTGCCATCACACTCCAACATCACCAGGGGAGAAGAACAAATTAACATGAACACGTCAACCATCACACTATTAGTTGTTGTATAAGATAATATAAAACTATTATAATGCTCAATGTATTTAACGTTTTCATCATGACCGTCACTGTCACTATTCTTCTTACGTCAAATAAGTTATCTAACCGAGTGTATGACGTCACTACACAGATTTCAACAATCTCCAACCTTACTTTGAACTAAATCAGTGGCTCATAGTAGACGGGACGATTTAGGTGGGATCACTGCCAGGGGATAAAATAGATCAAACGCTTTAATCCACTGCAACAAGACCAACAATAACCTGATTGACCGAC
The DNA here is from genome assembly GCF_902827175.1 of Gymnodraco acuticeps. NCBI lineage: Eukaryota > Metazoa > Chordata > Actinopteri > Perciformes > Bathydraconidae > Gymnodraco > Gymnodraco acuticeps. The sequence continues at coordinate 320,322 of NW_022992130.1, read as the reverse complement.
ATGCAGCCATCTCCAAACATGAAACTCTGGCTGAGATGACGCGGATGTACTCAGGGCTAAGGTCAACTTGTCTGAAAAGCTCAGGTGACTCAGTGAAGTGGATTTGCCATCAGCTGCTGATGTGCCTGGGCACTGCATTACATCATTCACATGTTACATAATACTCCAACAGAACGACACACACACATTCACCAGACTCACACACGCAGACACAATGCCCGTGGCTAGCATGGATGTCCCTTTTGCGAATGTTTCTGCTCCGGCAGTTTCCCAGGCTCCTCCAGTCTCTATGTTGTTTGAGATCATAATGCTTAATATGTTAGCATACAATTGTGCACTTGCTGTCTGGCATTCTGCAAACATTACACAAACAATACTATGTATGGAAATGATATTATTTATATTTATTCAGCTTTTTTTATCATGTTTCGAACACATGCACACACAACAGTTTACGCATTAATTTAGCTGATAGCAACTACAATGGCTGCCTATGATTTGTTGTGTGTTCACCTATATTTATTTTGTGCATTGTTTAGCAAGGTAAATGGTTTCTTTAGTCGATTTGTATGCAGTGGTAAAAGGTTCTCAATACATTTGCTAAAATGCTGCTCTTAAATCAAATGTTGGGTACTACTACGCTTCTACTCCACTTCAGTTTGAATGAATACCATTTGGTTGAATACATTCTGTCCGGATAAAGATTTTACCTTCAAAACATCTGATCAGCTTATCAAATGTGAAACATAGTGTTATTGATTAAGCTGTCAAACAGTGTACTAAGTAGTTACAATGAGCACCTTAACTACATCAATGCATTCGTATGTAATATCAAATTGCATTATACCGACAGGGGCCAATCTGCACTACTTTGATACTTAAATGACATTTTCTGGCTTATACTGACAATTCACAAAGTAGTACTTTGCTTTAAACATTGTTTTATGGCTTTATGGTTTTATTGTTTCAGTTATGTATTCTTCTTTCTCTGTCTCTCTATGCACCACTTATACCAGCGCAAATTCCTGTAAACCTACTTGGTAATAAAACTGATTCTTGCCTTGCTGTCGCTACTTTGCATTACCTGAAACATATTAAAATATTAATAGCAGATTTTGGGTTGCTCATAAAAGCATTGCTTGCCATATAAAGGTTAATATTTTACACTGTAGAGCACATTCGCAGTCATCCCTTACATTTCTTTCATTACTGCTGACATTTCCGTCCTTTCCTCTAACACAAACCTCACCCCAGCCCCCCAGCCTCCTCAGTGGGATGCCCCCACTGCTCCCAGCCAGGCTTCCTGACAGCAGGAGCCATTAATCCCTGAGAGAAAAGTAGGAAGGAGTCAAGAGGGGTCAAAGAAAAGGTTGGAGATGAATTTTTCATGGTTGCTCGGCAGGTTTGGAAGGCGAGGACCCACAGAGAGAAGGAAGCTTCAAAGTCACCGCGGGCTGACAGTTCGGAGCGCACAAACATTTTAAAGGTGAAGCCTGCTTTCACCTTTGAGCCTAACCTTATCTATAAATAACAGACAATATGGCAACACACAGGGTCAGGCAGGGGCCCATGGATCACTTGTGTCAGACTGAAGCTATCCTTCCTAATCCTGAGAAAAATAAAGATGTAGACCTCCTGGCCTGTAAGTGGCAATCTAATTTATGATCCTGCCAAAGTCACCACAGTGTCACCTTTCACTTTCTCATTTGACAACTGCTGCCTCTGCACTCCAACCCACATCTATTGAGCTCTCTTTGTCAATGAAGCAGATTTACATCTTAATCCTCCCCCCCAACATAAGCCAATGTCAGTGAAGTCCTTACATAACAGTCGTCCCTGTAGCCTGTCATATGTCTCTATTTTACCTTGTGACAGAATCAGTGGGACAGTTTAAGCTATCTGCAGCAGGGCATCGGTACATAATCATATTCAACGTTATCATCGAGACTGGATGAGGAAAGGTGGCACACTTGGTAAACGGATGCTATCAGCATGTGTATGAGGGACTGCAATACTGTGAAAGCACTCGCTAAAGAGTCTTATCAGACAAAAGATGTGTGAGTCAGAGGAATAGACATGATATTCATTGCCTCTACTGACATTTGAGCAAGCTGGCCCAGTTGCTTGATTCCTTTTTGAAATTAAAGTGTATATTTGATAACTGATACACATGGCATAGTATATAAAGAGGAAGCCAGCATGAGGGTTGGGGCACTACATAAATTCTTAAGATAAACCCATTCTGGTCTTTGGCAGCCTCTAACTCCTGGCTGACCCAAACTCACTGTGTGACACTGTATCAGATTTCACATATGGCTCTCACTGTTCTGGGGATCAAAAGGATTCTCTGGCAGGCCCACTGTGAGCCGATGATGTGATGTATACATTGATTTCTGCACTGAAAACATAGTATTTAAGTGCACACTCACTTCAAAAGACATCTAACTCCTAGGTGGCAGGAGGCAACCTTGAGACTGTTCCAAAACCAACATATGGCGCCTCACACACTCATAACTGACTGCTTGGCCAAAAGTTATAAGTTCTTGACTTGTAAAAACAAAGGACACGCCTCCCTCCTGCAGAGCACTTCTGAGGCCTGACCTCTGAAATGATTTAAAGTGGAGTTACCTCTCTTAAATTCCTCCAGCATCACATCCAACTTGGTGTCATTGAACACGCTGTGCATGGGATGCTTGTAAAACTGAGTGATCGTTTTTAGGGGAGTGCAATCGTCAGGATCCACGAAGGCCAAGTCTTTCACAAACAGGATGTCCACTATGTTGGACTTCTCGTTCTCGTAGACCGGGATCCGGGTGAAGCCGCTCTGCATCACGTCCGACATGGTGCAGAAGTCCAGGACGGCGTCCGAGGACAGCATGTAGCAGTCAGAGAGTGGGGTCAGCACGTCCTCTACGGTTTTGTTCCTCAGCTCCAGGGCCCCCTGGATGATGTTCAGCTCCTCTTTAACCAGGTCGTGGTACGGATCTGTGACGCGCAGCATGGCCACCAACTTCTCCCTGGTGTAAAAGTTGCTGATCTCTTGGTGCAGCATGATGTCCAGGATCTTGGAGACTGGATATGCGATGGGGAAAAACACCAGCATCAGCAGGCGGGTCGCGCAGAGGGTCTTTGAGGCGATGGCGAGACTGTGCCTTGACGCCAGGGAGTGAGGTAAAATCTCTCCAAAGAAGAATATTCCCAAAGTGCATGAGGCTGTTGAGAGAGCAGTCAATCCTAAAATCTGGCACATCCACACCACAAAGCATGTATTTGTAAGCACGTTTCCCAACACTACGGTGCAAAGGATGTAGTTTCCATGTTTACGCACTGACTCTATCTTCCGTGCATATTTCTGCTCCTTCTCTGTGCCACTATTCTGCAGGACCCTCAGCTCCACGGGGTCCAGAGCCAGCATGCTGATGTTCAACCCGCTGCAGAGGGCAGACAGTCCTATCAAGAGCACCGAAACACCCGCCTGGAGCCAAACATCTGCCTCCGGAGGTCTCTCCACCACCGCCAACCAGAAGTCTTTGGTGGTGAAATGTTCCCATTTCACTCCATCAAATGCGCACATGGAGTAGTATTTGATGAGCTCGCCTCTGCGCAGGTCTTTTGCGAGCAGCTCTACCAAAACTGAGTTGTGACTTGATGTGGATCTGAAAGAGCCCAGCAACTCGATGTCCGAGCTCCGGGCATCCTCGTCCTCGCACGGATTCCCTCTGGACCTGTCATTCTCCGTGTCCCCACTGTCCCCCCCTGCTTCCTCTATAAACGCGATCCACGGAGCGGCAGGAGCAGCGTCAGGTCTTCCGCTGATGTTCAGGTGGTTGGGATGCTCCGTAGCAGGGGCTGCGGAGTAGTACACCCTCAGTATGAAGCGGGTCCCCTCGATCGCCCTCAGTATCCCATCCTGGACGGACAGCTCCCCGCTCTGGGTGTCCTCCGGCCGGACACCGAGCAGCGCTGCTGTGGGGGCCGGCAGAGAGGAGAGGGTGACGGTGAGGAAGAGGAGAGAGAGCCGGCGCGGATGCAGGATGCAGCCGAGAGCATCCGCAGCATCCGCAGCCATCATGCTGAATGAACTACAGAAGGACATGGGAGAACTGGGTCACGTGGTCTGCGGATGGGATACGAGCAGCTGGGTGGCCATATCCATGCAGAGGAGCATGGGCACGTTACAGGGAGAGAGAGAGAGAGGAGTCCTTAAATACACATGACAAACCGTGACGTAGGCATGTCTTATTTGCTTTCTGCTACTTTCTAAAAATAGACAGCAGGAAATGCCCAGCCATGTATAATTAATATAATACACACGAGACCCACAGTTGTAGAATCCGCTTCAGACAAAAATACAACACATTTCCACAAATAGTAAGGCAACAATCAAACTATGATAAGGAAATTATTAAAGGCTCACCCAAATCTGTTTTTAGATGACATGAAATATCGCAGTGTGGACCGGAATGCTTTTTCGTTTTTGTTTCTTTACTGTTTTAGTGTGTCCACTAGATGGCAGTATTATCCCCTATTTCATTGCAGTCTATTCTGAAAGGTAACTGAAGCTTTCAGACTAATGTTAATACACGGGGTATTGTGCCTGGATTTATTTCATAAAATATCGGTTTTGGCTTCGGAATCCCCATCCCTTAACTTGATACAATAATCCCTCAACCGATTTTAAAGAGATACATTTTGAACCTGCACTTTTAAAATAACATACAACTTTTATATCCCAAGGAATGTATTATTCATAAAGATATTAAGGACTGCCATGGGTGAAGCGGGGTTGTTAATATTAAGAAAAGAAAATAAGTGGAAACGATTTAGGAGATTTGGTTATTTATCACACATTGATGAGCTGCTATTGTGAAGCCATTTACAGGTGACCACAGCCTGCGGGATTTACGAGTTAGGAAACTGAAGGTGAGAACAGAGCGCTGCCAAGTCTTAAACACGTACACTCTGCTCTCCATCAGCCACACATCCACCATAACATCAGGAGAAAACAGGCTTTGCCCACTAGAACAAAAACATTACGGCTACTTTAAACCCGTCTTTCCTGCACTTCTCATCTAAATGCAAAACAATTACCTAGGCCTATACGTAACACTATATTCCAATGTAAACATTTCAGGTAACTTTCAGGCAGAATCCTGTACGTTAGTTAATTATTTGTTAATCAAAACTATTTGAAAAACTTGGCCACAGAATGTATTCTTTATAAATTAATAAAAGGTTAATTTTCTCTTGTGAGATATTTAAAATGTTGACAATGGCAGATATTATATGTTGAGCATTGTAATAACAAAAAGAGGCATGCCAAAGACAATTGTCAAAATACAATAGCAAAGTTCTCTGTGAAAAATAACAAATTAGCCTACCCGAAATACGCTTGAGTCCTCTTAACCCTAAAACAAAGTCTAATCCAATTAAAAACAAATACTCAATGTAATCAAAAGAAACAATGACCTTTTTTTCTGAGCACAAGGTTTTGAAGTTTATATAAAATAGAACCAAATGGGGCAAAAGCTCTCCTTCAGATCGACTAATACTATATGTTTTGCCTATAAATCCAAATCCACTTTCTAATACAAACTTATAATTTAGCTTTCCAAATAACTGGTTTGGGCCATTGGGGTTGGACGTGTTTTCCAACTGAACATGTCTCATTAGACGGTTTTTGTTCAATACAATAATTGTATTCAAAACAGTAAGCCACGTTCAGAACTACTTATCTCTTATCTTATCTTATGTATTTTCTGTTTTACAAGTCCTTAAAATATGCGAGTCAGCTAAGTTGTTGGAAGGATCCTGTACTGCTTTTATTTATTTTCAATCTGATCCTCAGATCTGTCCAAATAATAATAATAAATAATTATGTGTGTGAGTGTGTGCGTGTGTGTGTGTGTGTGTGTGTGTGTGTGTGTGTGTGTGTGTGTGTGTGTGTGTGTGTGTGTGTGTGTGTGTGTGTGTGTGTGTGTGTGTGTGTGTGTGTGTGTGTTAGTCTGTACGTGTATGTGTTGTTTGAGGGTGACCTGAAAGATGATTTATTTTTGGTGTTCTGCTGATTGTAAGGATCCTGATTAAGGAGCGTAAAATGAAAAATATTCGTATGAGCGGACAATCAAGCTTAATATTATCTTAATGACCTTTGAATCGTACAATTATATTGATGTTTTGTTAAGGTGAAGTTTCTTAATCTTTAATTGTCTTAGAAAAACATCCCAAAAACTATCAGTCACATGCCAGATGGTTTCATATTTAAGATCGTATTCAGGAACGCGTATATAGGCTATAGCCTAGATTTAGTAAAGCACCTTTCGATTAAAATAATAATCGAAAAAAAACGGATTATATTGAAACCACATGTTTACTATGAATAATAGCTGAAAAGACAACACGAGGCAGCAGTTCATGATCTAACATGCATATCTGTGAATATGACGGATTAAGCAGAAACTGTCAGATTTAATGCCCGTTTCATCTAGTGTTTATGAAGTGTATCTGGCACTCAAAAGTCACCCACTGAACATTGACCTTTAGTTGAAGTATTTAAAGACACGTTTTGCAGAGGCGTCATTACAAAGCGAAGCCTCCTGGATTCTTTTAAAGCGTTTAATGGGAACCTTCGTGCGTAAACGCGAAACATTAACACCTTGGATAATTTTGCGGTTTATTGTGTTCGTGAGTAGGTCCTGTAGGCCGGGATGGAAAGATTACATCGGCCTTTGCTTGGTACATTCTCTTCTCATGTAGTTCGCTGTTCATCTGTTACACAGCAGTGACCTTACACGACCACTTATCGCTATGCTGACCGCCTGGAGAAATCACAATAGACTTAACTTTATTTGGGTTTTCTCTCTGGCAAGTGCCCCCAAAACATCTGGATCAGTCATTACACGAGTTTATAGGTGAGTTCCATGTGTAGAAACTTAAATCCTAAATTAGTTTTGAATGTTTTTGAAGAGGGTCCAATCTGTTCATGTTGCCATCTCCAAATGTTATTGGTCTTAAAAATGTGCAATCAATCGGTTGTTTGTCAAAACAATGTAAGCACGTATACCCAGGAACACGAGATATCCTTTGAAAAGATTGCGTCTTCTCTCTTTTTTATAGCATGCCTTTTGTTCTCTTGAAGTGTCTTGGCCGGAGACAGTTGTGGGCCTACAGCAATATTCTGTTGGATTATTTAACTTTTAACGTGTCTGCACATTGTAAAATGTGACGTCGTTTTTCAAATTGGGCCACAGCAACCTTGAGTCATTATTCACTTCCTTATATGATGTACATTTGAGTTTATACCAACAAAATGAATATGAACTAGTTATGAGTTTATTATGTGAGTTTCACCATGAGCTACTTCACGGATTGGCCTTTGCACAGCCTGTAATTGTATAGTAATATGTCATCATAATGACCTACAAACATAATTGTTGCAGTTACTTGTGGACTGAGCACACACACACACACACACACACACACACACACACACACACACACACACACACACACACACACACACACACACACACACACACACACACACACACTATATTTAACTCTGTTTGATTCAACTTTTTTCCAAACCTATTTCGATCGTTGTAATATTTACACATTTAAACAGATTTAAGAGCGATATTTATGCATTTTAGCAGGAAACACTTAAGACTGCATTGCGTCATCACATTTTGAGAGAAGCACTTTTTTACTAGTTTGTACTCATACCTCTGAGAACCTTGGAGGGGCGGTGCTGCCTCCTCTCCTCCTCCCAGCCTCTGGCTGTTCCGACCGGGAAGGCTGGCTCGGGGCGTGCGCTCTGGTTAGCAGCTCCCAAAAAGACTCAGAGGGGGTGAGACAACTAGACAGGAAGACCCATCCAGATCGATGGGAGCTAGGTAAAGAACAACCATCGAACTTAGCGACACAATTTGTTCTTTTTTTTGTCTTCACACCTTTTGAGCCTCATTACGCGCACTGATCCTCCTGCTCTCCAAATCAAGAAGATGCCCAAATCCTCACCGTGCGCCTTCTCATGGTCCTCCCTGTGGCTGGCATCTTTGGCTACTTTGGTTGTGCAGTCGGTGCTCTCTTCCTCCTACTCTTCCTCCTCTACATATCAGAGATCTGCAGCCGATGGGAAGCGACCCGGCTTCATGGAGAGGACGCTGGTTCTCTTGGATGTCAACACCCGCAGTCCGATCAGAGTCCTCAACGACAACTTCCTTTCTTTGCAGCTGGACCCCTCGATCATCAAGGACGGGTGGCTGGACTTTCTAAGGTACCAAGAGTTTTCCTACCGAAAGCATCGATCTGAATCTGTGTCCACATTAAATGTTTGATCGTTCTTTTATTCATTAGGCAGCCACGTTGTCTGAATTGTCATATAGTGAGCCAGCACGTTTCTCACTACCTCAAATGTACTGAGTGGTCTAACATAACTGAAGGATTACAACGACTTAAAAGGTCAAAGCCTATACCATAAATAAATAATGAAATGTTGAGTCAACGATTGGTTCAAAGACTATCGATTCCGACGTTATTGCTTTTATATGAAGGATATGTTGATAACGTCAGACACAAATGTGTGTCCTTAACCCATAGTCCATGCACAATGTCAAGTCATTAACTATTTTTTTTGAAGTTGTATTATTTTCTGTTAGAACAACAACCTCTCCATTGGGTATTATGCCATCCATGTTGTTTATGTTTCACCTTAAAGCATTACTCAGAACCCTCAGAGACGCAAATTATACGTTTTGGCCATGGATCAGATCATGACATTTTAAAATTCAGAACTTGGCAAAAATATCTCACTAGAAAATGACTTTTAAATGACAAGACTACTGACTCATCATGTGCTGGATTTGATTTCAGTAAAATATTCTTGAGTATCATTGTTTCTTTCAGCTTACATTATATTATTGTTAAAGATAAATAAGATTTGCTCAAGATTTGATATACAAATTATTTTCTTTAAATTATTTAATAATGTGCATTTTATGACTGAAAGACAGGTATGCATGTTGTACCATGTGTGCCTGTTATTTGTCCTATGTGTGTTTCCCCCCCATAATATAATAATATAGAATATATATTTTAAAGGAATCTGTACATTTGTCTTTTCAATTTCAGTAGGCCTACATCAAAACTGTATATTCATCCTTTCTCTTTGTTACTATAGGTTATAACTTGGTTCAATTGTTGTTTTGTTGCTCATTCCTTTTATAACAATATTGAATCAGTGAATCTTCATTAACCAGACATTGTATAACCAGAAAAGTAAATTATTGATAAGATTTGAATAACCCAACAATACTGCAGTCTGTATTACTCTCGGCCGTCACTGCATCTTCCGTCATGTTATGGTGTGAAGTTAGAGGCGCCTGCCACGTAGGCTGTAATTAAAAACACAAAAGATTAACAACAAGGTAAAGAAACTTAATCTACTGTCATTCGTTTTTTTAAATATTGAAATATTACAATCATATTACAATAAATCCCATTTACAACTGAATTGAATTTGTTTTCTGCTGCATGGTGTTTACATATTTAAGCTCAACGTTTTATTTTGAATTCCACACTTGTTATTGTAGACACTTGTTAATTACAAATAATTAGCCTCCATGTTTCATTGCAAAAAGCACAACAATTAATAAGTGCAAAAAATAAGTTATAAGCAAATTACGATTTTAGAAGTTCAGCTGGAAGTAAAACGTATAGCATCTACAGATTATAGCTATACTTTTGTTGGTCTTTATAAATAAGAAGTCATTCAAATGTATTGTGGAGAGTAAAACCTACACATAATTACATATGTGTGTTGTTTTAATCCTTTTTAGATACACTGTTCCTGTTGCATCTGCTTTTCCTCATAGTGTCGGGTGGAAGTTGTTTCTTGGCCCGCTGATGTCAAAGGGAAAAACAGGGCAGACGTTTTGACATGGGCCTAGGGTGTTTTTAACCGCCACAGCTAAGTTAAATGCCCTAATTTGCATATGTCTGTGTAAGGCTATATTTATATATTAGGCTATATTTATATTTTTCAAATATGGAAATATATCTCAAATAAAGGATATTGAGCTGAATTTCGCTTTATCGCTTTTCTGCTCCGACTATATTTGACCGCATTGAAATCACAACGCACAGTTGTGACCACGTAACATTTCTTTAACATGTTCTTTGTCCTCTGTCGGCAGCTCAAAGCGGCTTGTGACCCTAGCGCGCGGCCTGTCGCCTGCCTTTCTGCGTTTCGGGGGGAAGCGGACCGACTTCCTGCAGTTCAACAACCAGAAGAACCTCGCCAAGTTCAGAGGGCCGGGGCCAGACTACTATCTGAAGAACTACGAAGACGGTGATTGCACACGACATTTCATTTCCTCTACGTGTCTCCATGTATATTTTTGTCTTTGTTTGGACGTCCCTCGACTGTCTGTCTGATGTTCCTCTCTGTATGAATAGTCAGACGCACCGAGTCCATTTTACTGCAGACATATTCATTGTCCCGCTAAATGTTACATTGTTTCAGTAGCCTATTTTAGACAGGTTCATTTCCTTCAAAAACATTATGCTGCCCTAAATTCGTGGCACCCGGCTTAAACACCGGACCTATTAATTATCTAATATTAATCCTCTTTAAATGGGGAAGACACAATATAAGACAAAACTCGAAAATTCCACACAATTGGGTTACATTTTACTGCACCTCAAAATGCAGCTTGCAAAACCATAACCAAAAATCAACTATAATAAAGTTGATTTAACACCTCTTTTAAACATATATTTTGACTTTACTAAAGTGGGAATTGTGAAAGGCTTGTGTAATAGACTGTATTCATTTTAGCTATGGCTTATTAAACGTTAACTGAGTAAGGGGCACTTTTACAACAGTTTTACAAGCGTCTATTGACATATTCATATATCCAAATGTGTCTAAAAAAACAACTTAAAAAAAACAACACAACCTTTTAGGGTTCAACAGGTGGTCCAGGTTGAACTTGCAAATACATTTTAAAACACTTTTAGTTATTTTAGTTACAAAAATGATTTAATGTTGTGATAAATACTGCTTTTTGATCAAAATAGCCACACAAGTACGACATTGTTCAGGTCATGAAATAAAAAATATGAATGTTGCGTTTATTTTTCCATTTATGCTGGCTTGCAGACATAGTGCGCAGTGACATCGCATTGGACAAACAGAAGGGCTGCAAGCTGGCCAACCACCCTGACATAATGCTGGAGCTGCAGAGAGAAAAGGCCGCCACCACACAGCTCGTCCTGCTGAAGGAGCAACTGTCCAACATCTACAGCAACATTACAATAACAGGTAGGAGATCACTCACACAAAAACACTGCTCTCCTGGGCACACACTCATATCCTGAGAAACATGTTGTGCATGTTCACATAAGTAGTCTGGACCCTGTGTGTCATGCACGTTCATGCAAATGTGTACTTGCACACACACGGGCACTCGCTCAAGGTTCAAAGCATGCCAATGTAAACCATCAGCTTTCAGAATGACAAATGTAATTTGTAAAGGAGGAATGTGGGGATGGATAGAGGAGTGCAGCAGCGGAGGCTATAAACAGAGCACTGACATTTTCAATGGTTACAGTTAACTCAGCCTGACAACAGAGAGAACTCTGGAGTCCGCATTTTGGGTGGGCTGCATTTCTTATCTGTTACTGTGATTGGCTTGGATGGAAATTAGGAACTGCAGGAGAAGGGAGTAAATGAAGGATTTGTCTGTTAAAATCACTACAGTTTTTAGATTCATGGTAGTGAGTGCGTGCATAAAAGGAGTCAGTGTCAGAAATGATCAGTCAACTTTATGTGGTTTGAAAGAGCTGGAAACACAAAGTTATTAACTTAGTTGGCTTATTTAGGATATAGAACCAATAAAAGACTGACCTTAAAATGTAAGGAAATAAAGGAAGTAAAAAAAAATCTTAACCCTGAATAATACAAAACTGAACAGCATTATAAAACAAAATTCTCCACATATCCAAATGTTAACTGCTCTGTTGCATCTTTATACAAAAACACTGACTCTTAAACTCTTTTGGCATCTTAAAATGATAGTGGGTCACAAGTTGTTTTTGTGGGCTTGGTTTTTGTTCCAAAAAAAAAAAAAGATCACAACCCCATGTTCACTTTAGATCCAGATAAATACTTGGCCATGTGTTTTGAAAAGACATTGATGAATGACATAATACAAAGAATCCAAATCTACCTCAAGTGAACCCAGTTGGACGTGTCACTAATTCATTCGGTCATAAGGCACACAGAACTGGAGCTCTCGCATGAGTGGCTTCCCCATGTTTTCAGAAGGTCTCGCTTCCCTGAAGTGGCCGCCCTGTGAGTTTCCAATATTAGTGATAGATGTGGAACAACATGACTTCGTACATCATCTTCGTCTTGCAGATGCTCTCAAGTGCATCAGTCAAAACATGGCCTCGTTGCATTCATCATATGAGACTGCTCATGTGAGGGCTGAGTTCACAAGTTCATATCAGGAGTCTTGTAGTATAGCACCCTATTGTATAATTTGTATAACACTTAAGGATGTTCTTTAGGCCTGGCATCTTCACTTCGCTTGTAATACATAGAAACAACAATTTGGTGTATTTTGGTGTCAAATAGCTTAAAACTAATAAAACCATGGGCGAGACAAATAACCCCTGTCTACATGTGGTGTAGCGCTAATGTTTCTAAAAATTAAAACCACATTTCCCATAAACCCTGCTGCTTCCTGTCCCAAGGAGGATGTTACCGTTGGTTACTTTCCTCTGCTGCAGCGTGAAGGCCCACAGTCTTCTCAGTGATAGTTAAGTACGGACAGTTAAGAACAAACGTGGAAATTATTTACTGAAGGTTAAGTTAGCATACTGAAACTGCTAAATTATTTCACAGGTGGAAATAGGATTAAATAAAGTGAAAAAATATTGATGTAATAATAGATCACCACTGAATGTTATCTTCCCAATTCACTATTTGAACTATTTCACTGATTGATTCGGGCCCTATGGAGGATTTGGTCTTTTGAAATGTGAAACTGGTGTGATGGTTCCCATTAAGAGTAGAAGTGTATAAGAGACAGAGAGCGGTGCCTTGCTGTTTTTGAGCAGGTGCCATAGTTGTTACAGACTGGTTGGCTGGGAGGGGAAGGGGGGGGGAGCCAAGCAGAAGGACATTATTTACTTAAAGCTGATTTACTGCGTAGTTTTCCCACAGAAGCGCATATTCTTTCAAGCACAGACACTAACTGCAGGTTTCTCCCCTGGGAAATGTTTTAGTCTGAAGGATAGATTGTTTGTGAAGGTGGAGCAGCTGTTTTCTTCTTGTAGTACAAAAAGAGGCCTGGATGGAATCTAAAATAAATGGACTGTTGAAGTTACTCACCAGAAAAGGCACTGGCAATGCAGAAGAAGTCACGGGTGTGAACATGTTTGTGCTAGGGTCTCATTAGTACACTCATTTGAACTCTCCAAGCATGTTGTGTAAACTCAAAACTGTGCGCTCACATCTCAGTGGTGGAGGGTAACAGGGGTACGGAGGCACCAGAGATGTGTTTACATATGGTCTGGTAACAATCAGTGTGTGTGTGTGAGTGTGTGTGAGAGTGAGAAGGGTAGTAGGTGTTTAAAGGACATTATAATAGTCTCGCTCCATCCTTTTCCACTCACCACTGTCTGACCTTTAACCTAGGCTTGTTAGAGCTATCAATAATGGGGCCGCTCCGAGACAACACACACTGACACACATACACATGCACACACACATTCAGCTGGGATTCAAGTTGAGTAAAATTCCCAAAGCTCAGACAAGTTCATGGTCAGGGTGATCTCATGTCTCCCTGCAGGAGTTTATCCCTCTATCAGACGTCACTTCTCCACTTCTTCTCGTCTCTTCCTCCTCTTCGCTCTTCTCCCCACCTTAACGCCTCTCTCGCTCATTTTCTCTCTTATGTTTACTGTTGGTTTAGCTGTGTATATTGTGTCTCCGTGTGAAAGTCCTTTGTTTATTTGACACTTCAGAGAATGAGGCAATCACTCCGCTCAACTTGTGACCTCAAAGGCCTCATCCGTGTGTTTAAGGCTCAAAGGATAAACACAACTCAATTTAGGAATTCCTATACTGTGTTATTCTTGTAGTCTAAGGCCGGCCGATCAATATTTGAGAACATGGATTAGCAGAAAATCTCAAAACAGAGAAACTGGAGAAGCAAGAGTCAAACAGAGGATATAGTTAGTTATTAGGTGCAGTGTTTCCCCTAGGTTTACTGCTTTGGGGGGGTGCGTGATCTACCAAACAGATCACGCATTTTAGCCATTTGCTCTTTTCCAGCCCTGTTTTTGCAGGGGCTGATTCTGCTTTTGTGGCAGACTACAGCGCCACTTACAGGCCTGGCATATGTACTACAGCGTCTCCAGCGCTTTCGAGCGGTCTCTCATTCCCCTGATAGGTGGAGAGTTGCCCTTAAAGGCGGAGCACCCCTTTTCTGACGTCAGAAAAATTCAAATAATAATCAGCTCTGTTGCAGCCCCGTTTTTCGAGATTTGGGTATGGAGGAAAAGAGAGAGGGTTGTGTTTTCTGACACTTAGTGAGTTCCCTGACACACCGACGTACAAAAGAGCCTTTTGCATGATAGGTCCCCTTTAAAATGAAAGCATTTAGTTTATTTAATAGAAGAGCACATGTTCAATGTCAAAAGTGACAGGAGATATAGATTAGTTGCAATTTGGTGCTATATATATATATTTATCTATATAAAATATATATATATATTTTTTAAAACACCTTCAATTTCAGGTGGGCGTGGGGCTCCGTTGGCGGGGCTCCGTTGGCGGGGCTCCGTTGGCGGGACGCAGCGCCCGTCCAAGACAATGGTAGGGGAAACACTGAGGTCTGCAGCTGCTCCTCAGGCAGTGAATGGAAAAGTTAATGTTCTTCTTCTGTTGCTAGTATCAACCATTTCTTTTCAAATATGTTTTTTTATTCCAAAAATAATGATAATACAGTATGTGCACAATAAAAAAAAGTATACAGTATTTAATCAATTGGGGCAAAATATTAAATTAAAGGTGGGGTAGGTAAGTTTGAGAAACCGGCTTGAGATACACTTTTTGTTATATTCCATGGAATGCTCTCAACATCCAGATAGCATTGAATTGCTGTGTATTTTCAAATTCTAGCACACTCGAGCTGGTTTCTCCAAAATTACCTACCCTACCTTTAATTCTGTTAATGCATGTAGCTCTAATTTGTTGCAGTGGGAAGCTACTGTACAGTTCCTTGGAGCTTTTCTTTTGGTCCGGTGCCTTTCTCAGGTTCACCTCAGCAGTGCCGAGGCAGCAAACGGGCGCCTCTTTAATAATAATAATAATGCAAACTCAAATTTGTATTGGAGTTTGTATATTGGACCAGTTATTGCTTTTGTGTCAGTTATTTTAAGTTTAGACATAGGTAGCTACTGGACAACAGGGAACAATGGGGGGGATTGGGGAGAGGAGCCATCTGGAGGGGATGTAAATGCTAAGTAGGACATCATAATAATATATCATAACCTAGATCGTAGGCACAAGCTAGCAATGTGGGCGCAGCAGGCGGAGTTTGACACCACACCACACCACATGATGCAAAAGGTCGTCCTTTTAATGATATCAACATTAATGAGCATTATTCCAATGTTAGATTGACCAACGTTGGCTTCATGATCAGGCATATGGCATGCAGCCTGACATCACTCGGCCCTTTCTCTCTTCCTTAGTCTGATCTCACCGTGTGTGGTGTCAAGTGGCACACATGTTTACAGTTTCTAATCAGTTGTTTGGTTTAGGTAAAGATTGCTGAGAGTCCATGAGACACTAATACCTGAGCCCAGCTCTCTTTGAACTGACACAGCGGTGCAGCAGTCTCAGCCGGGAGCCTCACACTGAGAGCTGCAGGCCTCCATGGAAAGGAAGAATGACAAAATAGAAAAGTGTGAAGCAACACTAATATAACCCTGCTTTCACAACAAACGTGCAACGGCAACAGAGCAAAGCCATTATATAACTGCGGTAGTGGCTACACACTCCTGAGCAGCTGCACAAGCCAGAGAGCAGAATGGTTCTCACTGTCCTGATTTTATACCGGATTTTGTGGCCAACCTTTATCTTAAGTGAACTTTAACTCCATGTGCTGACCTCCAGGATGCGTGCTCTGGCATTGACATGAGGTGTTGGACGGATCTCAGATCAGAATGAGTGGTGGATTGAACTTCATGCAGTAGACTAAAGTTTGCACACAATTTACCTCAAACTTACTGTTTCGGTTTTCCTGACCTAACCAAATCTTTAGTTATTTGCCATGTAAACTATCCTTCCCTTATCAAACCATACTTTGCTATGTACACACGTAGTAGAAAGCAAGATTATAATTGTTTCTTTCCAGTGGACATTGTAACTGAACGTAGGCTTTTCTAAATTCAAACTCACCCCTGGATAATTGTGCTCAGTTGAGTTTGTGGATATCTCAGCTATTCAATGATCTCAATTGGCTAATGATGCCAAGTTTGAAAATGAATGCAGTGATGGTTTCCATTCATACTGTATGTAGTTTAGAGAATCCTAGATAGCTGCTTTGCAGGATTAACAATGCTAAGCTATGAAAACTGCAGTATGTCTGCATGATGTAATACTGAAGTTCCTTAACAGCACCAATTTGAATATTTTAAAATTGCTTTGGCTCAGTTATCACATGAGAATTTCAATGAGCAAAACGCTTTTCTGTAATACAATAATGGAGAGGACTGAAGGGAAATGCATGTCCCTGACAAAAACTATTATGAGTGACTAAACAGCACATAGAGAACGGCAGAAGGTTAAGAATCTGGCAAGACAAACATTAGGAGCAGGCTAAGAAAGGGGATTTTACTCAACATCTGTGAACGGCTGGAACATGTTTTCCTCAAAACAAACTGGCACAGCTGTCTGTAGTCAAAGCCTCTAGTTATAACTTTCTGTTTTTACTCATTTAAAAATCAAAACATATTTTCTTGCAACAATGGGGAAACATGCTCAATCCTTCCTATTAGTTCTGCCATACAACTCCTGCCAGCATTTGATCCACTCTTTCTTTCATTTGTTCTCCTTTTTTTAAAGATAAAGTAGAACTATTTCCCAAACATCTGCCTTATCTCCTGTGTGTGAAATTCCCTCAGTAAATATGAACGCTCATTCACACACAACTTGTGAATTGTGATGGATTCAGTTCCTGGCTGCAGCTTCTCCATTCCCCGTTCCATCTCCATTTCGCTGCTTAATGCAGAGAAAGACTTTCTCCTGCCAAGTTTCACACTGTAACACCGCAGTGCAGCCTTCATGGCAGGATAATGAATATAATCTGCTTTGATTTGTTGATATCCATAATGATATTATTGGATATAAGCAGTTATGGTGGATCTTGGAAAGTAATGTGGTAAAACTAAAAAAACATTAGGGGCTGTGTGTATGTTTGACTCATTAAGAATCGCCCCACTGTTTGTTTAACTGTATTGTTTTATGAAAAGGACCTGGGAACTCGTGCTTCCAACAACCGAGGGGGGTCGAAACGCATCAATGAGCTGCAAGCAGTACACCAATGTTTGTTTTATACAAATACACTGATAAAGTGATCTCAAACAGTGCTCCAAAATACGAGTTACTCAACACAGATGTTCCTGTCATTATGCTTGTCTTTAAAGAAGGGATATTTAGCCTATATTACTGTGTTTTTAAGCGAGAGGTTTTGGACGTTTTATATTTCTTTATCTTTGCTTTTGTACTATAGCGATAAATATAAGAAACCATATTATCTGAACAATTATCCGTGGACTTCGTCAATGCTTTTATAAACTTTTTATCCAAGAGTCATGTAGGTATTCTTGTTTATTGCATTTTTACAACGCTATTACCTTCATCTTTATACTCATACTTATTATTACTTGTGAAAATGTCTTTTTAATAACAGTAAATGAGTTAAATTAGGTCTTTGGTCATGAACAGAGATGTTGATACTAGGGATGTAACGATATATCGAATATCGCGGTACATTTTTTTTCTTTATTTTTCAATATCGCGATAAATATCGTACCGTGGACTTTTTATCGCGATATGATTGTACTGTGAGTTTTTGGTATCGTTACATCCCTAGTTGATACACATGGCAGCAAAGCAAACATTAAAATACCATGCTGACATTTAAATGACCTTTAAATGAGCTAGGCTTCCCACTGCAAATTGGCTTTGAACTCTGCTCAGCATGGTTTTAGTATTTCATAGCAATGATGTGCAGCCATACTGTAGATTAAATTATGCCAACACACCGACGATGGTGTATTAAAACCAGACCAAGGAGCAGCGTGGAAATAGCCAAAAGTCCTGCTGGCATGAACCAGGCACAGTATATTGAGATGTTGGCCTGTAGTGGAGGAACAGCAAAGATAATGGCTGCCTCAGTCTGGCAGTAAGAGCCAAACCCGGCACCTACTGAACAAAGCAAACACTTAGAAAGAAGCACAAATGCACTTTATCAATGTATTGTCTGAAAATTGTAACTCTTCCACTGAACTTTCCGGTAGTGAAGTTTTATAGGGTCATACATTTCTGGTTTTCATGGATTTAGTTTACTGCATTTGTCGTATTGTGCTATATTTAAACAAAGTCTCATTCGCTAGCTTTAAAATGCATCTTAATAATAATCATTCTTTAAATAAATGTAAGCCTGGTTAGTGTTGCCTGACTTTATAAAGTGTGTTTTTTTAATAAGTGTGTGGTTGCGTCACTAGTCACAGTTTTACACATGAAGTCTTTTTCAATGTACGCAGAGTAGTGGTGGTAGAAGAATAGGAGCTCTCTCAGAATGTGAATACATGTTAATGACATTACCATACATCCTGAGTGTTTGGTTAAATGTATAGCATGCAATTTATTAGGGCTTAGGGATTACCTGTCAGTTTAAAATGTTCAGCAGTGATGTAACCTCAGCTTGACAAACTCTTGATGGTCATATTGCCTGCCTTTTCTTCACTCTTTCCACATGGCCTGCACAGATCCAGAAGTGTCTGTTTTTCCTTGATGGAAAGGAAAACCTAGTGTTTAAATCATGGATGGACATAACATGTAATTCCATGTGTTTGCAATATGCACAAGACAAGTGCCAGCAACCTGCAAACGAATGTCATTGTAATAGCCTGATGCATGATAAATGTTTGAAAGCAGTCTTTCCTCTCCTATGATTGTTTGGCATGACATCCAACCTCCACATTTCCCCTCAGAACTCTAGAAAACATACGTTTTGTGTCAAATTTCAAATCATGGCACGGTCTTCTTGCCTGCTCTGAGCCCGTTCCTATACCGATGGGATGGACCTGTAGCAGGAATGCTGGTACCTCTTTAGTGTGTGTATGTGTGCACATGTTTGTGGGTACATACGGTGTGTGAGTGTGTGTGTGTGTGTGTGGGGGGTGTGTGTGTGTGTGTGTGTGTGTGTGTGTGTGTGTGTGTGTGTGTGTGTGTGTGTGTGTGTGTGTGTGTGTGAGAGTGAGCTCTATATGGGTCCAGATGAAGTTGTTATCCTGAGGGGAAACATGCCTCCTTCATTACCAGCGAGACACATTTTATTTCCTTAATTTGACTCTCAGGCTGTCATCCGTTATTTATGAGATCGCCCTTTGTGTGTGTGTCTGTGTGCGTGTGCATATGTGTGTGTGGCTGTTCATATGTATTCATTGTGTGTAAAGTTTGTAAAGTAGGGGCTTGTAAGGGGCTAAGGAGCTGTAACCACTGTTTAGGGAGGTGATTTGACCTGGTGTTTAAGAATGTTACGCTAATGTTTCTTCTTTCAACTACTTACACTGGAATTTAACACACTCATTAGCGTCACACAAATGTTTGCAGCATTTCGGCATGCTGGTGTGTGTTTTCAAGGAAAGAGTCTCCTTTCCCTTGTAAGTGAGAGAATACAGTGAAGTCCTGAGCTGATCGCTCATCATCAGCAAGGATCAAAGGAGTTCAGGTAGTCTTTTAGCGTGAATAGAATAATACAATTATCTGATATTGCATATATTTGCCTTAAAACACTTTCACTGAGGGATATGTTCTCTCTTACGGTTTCCTAGAAAACAGATGAATTCTCTGCATGTTTAAAGCATGTATCTGCTACATCTATCTAAGCTTAACCAGCTTTCATGCTTAACATTTTTGAGATGTATACTGCATTCTTTCTCTTTCATCACCATAATGTTCCTAGTTTGCGTCCAGCATCGTCGCTTTGTTAAGCTTTCGTTCATAATTTGAGTAATTCGGTTTTTGTCAAATAGATTGTTTCTTTCTTCTTCTTTATATAATTTCCCTGAATTTGTGAGTTTGCCTACTTAACTGAGGAAATGCCAGCCAGTCTTTAGCACTCGGGTCATTCATCTCACTCTGAAAGGCCCCCGTATATTACTCTAAACTCCAGCAAATGGTGCTTGCATAAGAGTTAGGCGTGTTTCTCTTCCTGCCACTTGTGAATCCTCTTTAATTCCTCTCCTTCTTTCCTTCACTTGGAGCATATGGCTTGTTGGATGTGTTGGACCTTGTCAGGGGCCATCTATCACTCCATGGAGTCCCGCTGAGTTTGGGATTCACAGTGCGGCTCGCAGCCCTCAAAATGTGAAAACAAGAGAGAGAGAACAAAGTTAGATTAGGAAAGAGGGAGGGGGTGGAAGGAGGGAGAAATTAAATAACAGCAACAGGCAGATGGGAAATATGAGGGCGTGAATAAAGCAAAGAAAGAACTAAATAAAAGAAGAGTAACTTATTTCTTCCTGAAATGAGGCCATCTTTTTCCCTGAACCAACCTTTTAACCCCCCCAGCCGGCTCTGGCAGTTCAGACCCGAGGACCCAGTCGACACCTGTGGTGTAAAACTCCTTCAAGGTTGAGCAGAGCGGTTAGTGCTCAGGGTTCAGTAGCTTCACTTGTGTTAGCGTTCCCAACAGCCCCGGAGCACAAATAATATCTTCAGAGCTCGCTTAAGAAAACATCTTTAATAAAAAGAGTGTTTCCAAATTCCTTTCACAAGCCGTTTGAACATTTGCATCAAATTTGGGTTACCTCTGACACTGACAGATGGAAAACAGAAAAGTGCATGTTTCATATTTATTTCATATTTCTATACGTGGCAGACTGCAGTTTCACTGTGTTTGGTGTATTTATATGAATAGATAAAGAACATATTCTCGTTGAATTTATATCAAATGTTAAATGAGATTTTATTATTGTAAAACTTTAACATTGTACTCTATGTTTGTTTAACAAAGAAAAAAACATGATAATTGAGACAACATGTCCGTCCTTGTTAAGGGGTTCGAGAAAAAGACTAAAGCTCTACCTGCTCCAGAGGCAAGGCTCCTGGCTCCTGGCTGTGAATGACCTCTGACCCTCACATGAAACGAGAACATGCATGTGCCTCAGAGGGAATTGTGAAGAAGCTACATCCTTATTATTCCGTGGGTGGTGTCCGGAGGGCTCGGAAAACATCCATATGCTACGACCGAAAGTAAAAAAGAATATTGATGAGCAAAAGCGCTCTTAATGGTGCCATAGTAACTTGTGTATTCTTCACTAAAGTTGCATTTAAGCTCAAAAGAAGAACAATAACATTGTTGAGATGTCTTGGACCCTGTGACCGAGACTCTGTTTAAATAAATCAATTCAGAAGTTTGAAGTGTGTGCCAGAATCAGGGTCGCACAGAAGTTCTGCATTAACTGAATGCTGCTGCTCATAATGATTGGCTGCTTCATTCAAATGGGTCCTGATCAACATGCATTATTCAGTCTGGTCAAATTACCATTTGGCGGATTGCAAATTGAACACATAGTCACATTTGTTTTCTCAGATTCCTTTCTTGCAACATGCTTATGCAACATCATGCCCAACTACAGAGGCAGCACATCGCTTACTGGTGAGAGAAGCTGCATATGTGTCTCACATATTGAACAGGGGATTCTTATTCCCTTTGGGGTTTATTATAAGGTGTTTTTGTTATTTAATTGTCTTTCTCAGCCACAACATCAAAGCCCTTAAGCATCTGCATCTGTTTCCTTTTGGAGACTTCGAACCTACAGGTGCCCAGCCACCTTCCAAAACAATGATTCAGTGCAGACTCTGTCAAGCAAACAGCCAAATAACAAACAACCCTGGTATCCAAACGACATCATCCAGAGTTCCAGGAAACAGGTGAAATGTAAAGTTGTAAAGGGGAACTGACCTCATGGCAGAAATGTCTCCTTGAAATGTGTTGCTTTTCTGTTTGTTATGAAAGATAGGGATTACTGAACAGCTTTAATTTGTAATGGATTACAGTGCGGCTTTTTTATTTTACACTTGTTTGTGTCGGATGAAAACATGTTGTAAACTGAAGTGAGAGAAGCATGATGGGCTTGGTATTTGTTTGTCTGTAAATACATCACAGTATGCGAGAAACTTGGCCGGACACATCTTGAAGCCAGTTTGGGCTTGGTGTTAGAGGGTAACCTACTTTTACTGAGACCAACAACAGATAGCGGTTTGGCTACATCTGAAGATCAGCCACCTCTGAAAAGTTTATTGGCTCATTAGAGGGGTAATGGAAGCCGAATGTTAGATGTGTGACCAAATTGTTTTCGTTCTCATTTGCCAAAGTTTCTCTTTGTTTGAGTTTTGTTAATTGGCTTAACTATCCAGTAATTGGTGCCTTGGGTTTTTATTTGGAGGTTTTATTAGATGTCAGTTGATGTATGGTTGCAAGATGACAGGGAAAATATGTAAACTATTTTATGGACTTTCATCACTCAGGCAGTGCAACCCTAATACCACATATTTATTTAACTCTTGATGGTAGCTGTTTACATGTCCATAAAGGGAAAAAAGGGATGGAAGAAATATATAAATACCTGGACTAGACTCGGCTGGGTCTCATGCACTGAGGCACTTTACCCATTATAGCTGGTTGCCCTCCAAGCCCCTTTACTCTGAAGCTCTGATGTGCGGGACACAGCGGCATGTTATTGAAGGTATTTTATGAGTCCATAAGTGTGTAATGAAATTTGCCTCGGTCAGAAGAGTGAAGCACGGAAAGGAAAAGTGGAATTGAATTTTCAGTTTTTGTTATTTTCCTTAGACCTGCATTCCCTTAGGGAGCGTACAGGACTGCTCTCAATGCCCCAGGCAAGATGAGGCCAAGTGAAACCTTTCCCTGAGGTTTTGAACCATTGCTTTGAATGGCAGCAGCCGACACCTCTAAGCAGGAGCAGATGTTTGGCCTGGTCCTTTTCCCTGGCAGAGTAGGAAACCCTGTGTTGGGTGCAGCCAGCATGCCCTACTCGCTACGCTAATAGCCTGGCTCTACATCACTTGTTCTCTCCTTGGTGAACTCCACTGCCTCTAAATCCTTCACTGTAGGTCCAGAACATGCACGGGGGCAGAGCCAAGCCGAGCAGAACTCTGCAGATTCACACCAACATAACCCTCTCAACACTAAAGGGATGCTGCAGGTGATTCATTTGTAATGTTGGACATGTAATAGTCATCACAATTGTCTTCCCTTTTTCCTAACCCTATTGTGAGCTACCATTGTGTACTGGGGTTTAAAAAGAGATGTTTTGCAGCAGGCAAATAATCACACGCTGGCAATTTGTTTTAATTGCCATTTATCGCCCTTACATACATATATTATTTTGTATTGCATTTAAACGTGGGGTAGGTAATTTTGGAGAAACCAGCTCGAGTGCGCTAGAATTTGAAAATACACAGCCGGAACAAATCTGCCACTTCCTTCCAGAGCCCCTCCTCCAACACACACGAACGCGCACATGACCAATGAAGGCATGAGATAAGTTTGTGCACAGATGGAAGGCTGACAGGCAGGTAGGCCATCCAGTTACTTTAGCCGGGCCGGCTAAAGTGATTGGTTGTGCTTTTTACAGTACTACGGCTTCCACAGATGACATTTTTTTATGGATTTTTTGTCAAAGCACTTAAGATATTCATTGCTATCGGGATGTTAAGAGCATTCCATGGAATATAACAACAAGTGTATCTCGAGCCGGTTTCTCAAACTTACATACCCCACCTTTAAATTATAATTTGGAAAATAAGAGTAAATGAAATGAATACTATTTTGTTATGCCATACGTTTTTAGACTTACTGTACGTTTGTCAAGAGTGAGATAAGTAGCCTTCTCCCCACACATTTATTCAAACAAATATATAACCTCACAGAAAGCGTCATTGATAGACAAATGTTGAATAATCCATGGATTCAGTTGATTCATATATTTTGTTTATTTATTGTGCACAAATAGAATACAGCTGTCTCCTGTGTTTAACAGTGTTCAACAGTAGACAAGATGTTACAGGACACTCCACCTTTTCATCTTCAAAAACCTCAGATAAGGTTCTTATCCTCCCAACATGAAACATTTTTTAAATCCTCCAGATGTAACATAACATCTTATTCTCACCAGATGTGAACCCGTTTCTCTGTACTGATTTTAGAACCCTTTAAACAGTATCTTATTATTTAAACTGGCTACTTCATACATTTTCATACGTGTTCTACTTTTATAAACTTGTTGAATGTTGCTTCTAGTGTGAGGACGTTGGTTCAGATAGCTTATTGCTGTGCTCCATGTTCAGCATATTTAAGTGATATGTTGTATCGTATTACCCTCATGACATGTTTGAAATATGTAAATGTAACAGTATCTTACCTCCCTCGGTGCAGATTGACCATAATCATAACATTAATCATGGACTTTCTTGTGTCATGAACTATTTCTTAAACTAATCTATGGCAGAGACTATGATCAAATAGGTGTAGTCTCACATACAAGCACTATATACGTGTTATTGGTAAGACATTTCAATAACCACAGTGTTCTTTACATCTAAATGTTTTTTATAATACAAAATACAAAATTATCTAAATTGTGAAAATCAAATTAATGAAACAAAAGCTGCTTAAAGTGTTGAAGAAACAATTTGACAGATCAGTGCATTCTTTTGAGGGTGTAAATTAATTGGAATTTATTTGTAAAACTCTAGAAAATACTTTTTGGGATTGCTTTCAAAGCTATAAGTAGGGCTGTGCGATTATGGCAAAAATCATAATCACGATTATTTTTGGTCAATAATTGATATCATGATTATTAAAAACGATTATTCATTTACTTTGAAAACATCCATTTATTGAAAAATGTGAACAGTATGTTTTTAACAGTTGATTACCCTGAACTTTAAGTATAATTCAACTGAAAAACCAATAAAACAATTTTTTTTAGAAGAAACAATTACATTTTATTTATTTTTTTTAAATAATAATCGTTTTATTTCGATTACGTTGTTTTCGTAATCATTGCAAGCCAAAATCGTAATCGAGATTAAAATACGATTAATTGCACAGCCCTATAGAAGCATATACTTGTTTCTTGCACTTATTGAAAAAAACACCACAGATGTTAAAGCAGAATGTCATTTTGCAAACATCCCTAACAAATGAATTGAACAAAACAGAATATGCGACAAATCAAGATCTTAACTGCGTGCAAATGTCTGCTAACGTGTCTTAGTGTAATGGAAATCACAAATGGTGAGGAGAGCCTCAGGGAAACTGCAGACTGATCAGGAGACAGCTTTGAGACTTTGGGAGATATTCGTTAATGTGAATGATTGAAAATAGTCCCATTTTCATTCTCCACAAACATCTGGCAGGGATATCCTTCACAGCGCTGGATGAACTCCAGTAATGGCATAACGACCTGCTGCTGAAACTGAAATGGGATTTTAAAAAGGCATGAGTTATGGGAAGAGGCTAACTGAGAGAGGTGCCCCCTGTAGTGTTCGTCCTGGTCGCTCTGGAGAGGGTTGATCCGATGTTTTACGTTATCTGCATTTCTGTAGCACCAAATCATTATCCTCCACAGTCATAAAGTATTAGCATCACTTCAAATAAAGGTTCACTTTATAAGGCTTTCAGAATGGTTTTTGATCATCCTAAAACGTTGCTTAATTTGTGGCTTTGTTAGTTTAAGCTTTTACACAAATGTATTACATGCACCTTTTTAAGTCAAAAAGGACTTGTACTAAGTCCTTAGAAAGCTAAATATGAAAGTCAAGTCCTTTGCTTAAATGATTGGCAAATGTGTGTTAACATTTGTACATGTCTTATTATAGATTAAATATGAAATGATAACATAAATGTATATAATGTCACTTTATAATGAATTCAATTGTATTATATTTAAACTACAAAATAACCAATACCTTGTGTAATCGATGTGGTCTATACTCTAGATCAGTGGTTCTCAAATGGGGATACGCGGACCCCTAGGGGTACGTTGGAGTACTGCAGGGGGTACGTGAGATTTATTTTATGTTAATGAAAAAAATAACATAACATTTAAACAAACTACTAATAGTAGATTAACTACTTTATTCAAAGTTTTCCAGTAATTCTGGATAATAAAATGGGAAAAATAAACGGGGTGCTCTCTTTTCCTCTCCCTCTCCTGACAGCTCTCGAGTCGTGAAGCTCGCTGAACCTGTAATAAGTGACCCGACAGTAAAGAATACACATATGTATAACTAGTTTAGCTAGTTCCAGAGTAGATAAACTAGCTAAGTGTGTTAGGTCTAACTCTTAGTGTATTTCATTTTGCTCCACTCAACGGTCCGTCACAGCGGCGGAGCTGTGATCCGGAAGAGCTGCTTGTTCTCCGTCAGAAGCAGCTGATCTGATCTCTCTGATCTATCTCTCGTGTCCGGTTATACTTCACTCGCGTTTATGTCCAAATCTATCAGATCTAGCTAGTTCTAGTTAATTATATGACTGCCTGCTTATCAAAGGACACCTAAACAATAAGCCTTGCTTGGCAACGGCGTGTGGCCGCAAGTATAGTGCAGCATTATGCATATGAGGGGTCAAAATCCCATGCTCATAAAATGCTCATATATTTTTTTCTCTTCATTCCCCACGCCCCAAAATAAATAGATATACCAATTTTAGGAAAAGTAACGAAGTTTGAGCAGTGTGCGTTTATATTAACAGAGTTACACATATTTCAAAACGCAAAGTGTAATAACTGCAGTAGCCTCCCTGTCACTGAGAATAACACATTTCCTCAGTACAACTTATTAAAAAGATCAGTTCAATGCAACTAATGTTGTCTTAGTGTTATTGCATGATGTTAAAATTGGTTTGCCATGAATTTAGTGATGGATTGTAAACATTTGAAAGGTAGCATTTAAGTGTTTCTCAGTTACAATGTTGTTGTTTTAATAAATGATGGTGCAGCACTGTAGGCCTACTGTACTTAGGCATTTTTTCCTTAACAAATTGTTTTTGCGCAGATCAGGGGGTACTTTTCTGAATCTTTTTTTCAAAGGGGGCACATTATTGAAAAAAGTTTGAGAACCATTCTTTTAACATCATAGTATTTTTCCCAGCATCTGATATTATAAATGTATAATGACCTTTGATCATTCTGTAACTGTTTAATCTGGCTCGGCTGCTCTTTTAGCTGAGGACAGAACCTGCAGTTTAAATGAACCATAAGTAATGTGTGTGGATATAGTTTGAGAGTGGAAGATGATTGCTGTGATTATGGTGATTATTCCTGCAGTGAAAGGGAGTCTGGGGTACCGTGTGTTTGCTTTGCTGCCCTGCTTGGGTTCTGGTCTTCATAACTCTCATCCATCACACGGCCTGGGATCAAAGATACACGTATGAGCTGGGAATGTAGCAGATGTCCTCAATACCCCATAAACAAATGTTTTCTTTGATCTTGGTTTGCCAGTCTTACGATTTTTTAACATGATGAATTTCATGGTGTTAAAAAAGCCATCAGTTATGGTTTGAGTGGGCAGAGTATTTTGGATTATTTGTTTGTTGAAATATTTGTAACATCTCGATCGCAATCAAGGAATGAAATGCAAAATCATTTGGAATCTGTGGCTGCCGCAGGACTCTAATAAGTCCCAACAACAGCCATGTTCCTTGTTCACATCATCGTGATCATTTGGGGGGAGCGGTCTTTTAGGAATGCCTTAAACAGACGGGTGGTCAGTGTTACCACCTTCAAATTATTTCACTGGATTTAGTGAGTTATGGTAAAAAAAATCATTATTGGGCTGTTTTTTTTGTGGATAATTTAAAACATCTAACTTACTCTTGTTGGCTTCTCCAATGTTATATACCCCAGCTTTGAGAACTGAACATTCTTCCTGTGGATGAATAATGACTGATCTGCGCTGTGTTTGCAGCCTAAGCAGGTGTTTCATGGGAAGGGCCGCAGCAGACATTGTTTTAAATCCAAACTCTTTGATGGTTCAGGGGCAGTGAAGCCCTGGGCTACTCTCCCTGTTGTTTCACTCGGTCTGCCCACAGGAGTCTTGTTTCTCCGCAATTACAGAGCAATAAGAGCTCAATTACAGCATCAGCAGAGGTGTGTGAAGGGATGGCTAACTGGATAGGGGTGGAGGCTTTACAACCGCCCTCTTTGGAGGTGACGTGTTAGTAATCTCTGGTAGTAAAACTGTCAGGTGTGGCTCTTGGTTCCCTATCTTTAACATCTCCTTTAAAAAGCAATGTTAAAGTCTCACTCATCACATTGTATGTGTCTAAAGGTATAGTTAAAATACAGATCTACTAAAGAAATATTTGTCTAATTCTATCTGCTGGAATTCCGGACTTTTATGGCCCACATATACTTAACAAAGTTTAGTGGTGGACTGAACCAAATCATAGAATAATGATTAGTGCAGCATTAAGATTATAAGTTTGTTGTAGTTCTTATTCTTCAACACCTTTAACAATATACGTATGTACTTGTCTTTCAAGCTACAGTCACACAAGTTGGATTAGATTCTGTCTCTGCACTGCTGCTCGCACAGCTGACAATCAAGCATGTACACCGTGCTGCCCTCAAAGAGGCTTGAATGCTCAAGGGGCTTCTTCTTTTTGATAATAAAATGACATGACGGCAACTTTGAATATCACTTTGTATGGATATCTACAACACAATGAAATATGCCTTCTTACTGACTAGCCCCAGCTCGTCATGCCTTGTAGTCCCTCGTGTTCCTCCTGAGGCGATAGTGAGTCACCATAGGGAGATTTGATAGTTATATATTGAAGTAAACCCTAAGAGGCTGAAACGACTCACTACATCGCCTCGTACTCCCAGGCAAACAAAAATAACTTTGCCACACTGAAAGCGTTTAGAAGCTCCAGGAGACTGACTATCGGCTAGCAGTTTGAAATTGAGCCAGTGCAAACCCAGAACCGGGGGTCTATACTGGGGTACTGCCCCAACACCCACCTGGTCAGCAGACTTTCTCTTGCTATCAATTTCACACGTTTTATTCAGTGCTCCACCACCATGCGGGGACTCCCGGCCCTGGAGGTTAAGCTAGCTGATTTTGGAATAGCTGCGGCCGCTAACAACTTTCGACAAGACAAACAAGCGGGTGGCTAGGCATTACTCATTGCTCCTTATATTTCCTTCTCCTTTGGAGGTGTTTGGTTGTGGTTTGTAGGTGGCTGCACAACGCAAACAAAGACGGGGGACATGGTGATGTTTCTCTTCCTGGGATACTTCCACACACCTTGTTTTTTTTACAAGCCAAACACAGTGAGATCATTAGTATGTAAAAAGCGTACTTTTCTCATTAGGGAGTGATAGACAGCATCCATTGCCAAACAGATGTGAAAAACACTCACACCCCATACACATTTCCCTCAAACCCTGTTCCCCTAACAAGTGGTTTGAGTTACATGGCCCAAAACCAATGAAAGGCAGTCGATGTTATTTTGTCCACTTCGTTGTCTTTCATTTGTTGTCTACGACAGTCTGTTGCCAAGGCTCTCGCTCTCCCCTCTCTCTCCCGCTCTCCTCTCCCTCTCTCTCTCCTCTCTCTCTCTCTCCTTCTCTCTCTCTCTCTCTCTCTCTCTCTCTCTCTCCTCTCTCTCTCCCTCTCTCTCTCTCTCTCCCTCGCTCTCTCCCTCGCTCTCTCCCTCTCTCCCGCTCTCTCCATCTCACACTCACAGAGTAGCAGAGAGTGGATGTACTTTACATAGAGAACAGTGTATGTTAACATACCTCTCATCTTACTCACCAGCTCGCTCTGCATCTCCTCACACTGGTGCACAGAGGAGGGCCACACGCAAGTCTAGTCCCACAAATTCACAGATTGAGATAATCTCTCTCTCACACTCTTGTTTCCACACACGCATGTGCGCACGCCGCACACACACACATATCGGTCCCCCTCTACTAACAGAATTGAAAGCAGGTGCCCGCCACATATCTTGCATTCTTCCAAAAAGCCAAACAGTGGTTTGACCTGAATGGTTGCGCTGGAGTGTAGCCATACTGTATGTAAGAAGAGTCCATGTGGAGATGTGTGTGTGTAAACATGGATGCTTTGCAACACGCTGGTTGAGCAGCGGAGAGACACAAAGTATTGGAACCACATTTATCCCTCTGCGCAACCCTAAAATGCAGTGTCAAGTTAACGTCAGGATAAGTCGCAGATACACCATGCTAACATAGCACACCACCGCATTTAATAGCTTTCGATACAGCGACCGTAACAGTACACCGGTCTGGCTTTATATCACACTGTATCGAAAGCAGTTCTTAAACTTTTGACAATCTTTAAAAAAATGGGAATTTGAAAAGTCAGACTTTAGATGACCTTGCTTTAGTCACAGTGTGCTTTCTGCAGCCACAGAGGATCTGGTTAGTGGAGGAACTCGGCCAATGAGAAACAGAAGGGAGAGAGTTACTATAAAAGACTCCATGGAGCTTGAGAGATTGGAGCCATGATGAAGGAGCCGATGATGAAGGTGCCGCACTTGGGTTTTCTAGCAGTTTACTCTTAGATTGTTCACGACTGCTGATGCATATTGTCTGCAATTGCATGTGTGCACATGGTGTGTGTTAAGTAAATGTGAAATTACTCTTCAAACCATCTAGTAAAAACCTTTAATACTGTCATCAGCAATTGTTCACAGCATGTGGAAAACAATCTGATAGATGGACAGTCTAAGAGTAGCCATTTCCACCATGCTCCTTAGGCGCATTCACACTGCGGTACTTTTCCCACAAAGGTTCATGTGAACTTAGTTCATGTGAACTCTTTTATCGCGTTCACACCAAAAAGAGCCGGTACTAAAATTAGTTAATGTGAACCTTTTTACCCCCACGAAAGTCCCTGCTAGAGAGCAGGGACTTTCGTGTGGCTCTCTTGTGAGAAAAGAGCTATATTTCTGATTGGCTGGGCAGATTGCAAACCACGCCCCGTAAAACTCCCAAAAAGTTTTGTGAAGCCGCCATTTTATTATCCTCGCATTAGCATTATTAGCATTAGCATTAGCCCAGCGCAGAAACGCAGAGAGACTAACTTATGGCAACACAAAATAAAACATGGGAGCGGTGGAGATGAGGAGGTGTCGGCGTTCTGGCGATTTACTCGGAAGGCTTCAGTAGAAGCTGCTGGGAGTCCCAGCAGCTTCTACTGAAGCCAGTCCCCAACTCCGGGGACTTCCGGCCGGGGACTTTGGGCGGCAGTATACGCCGTGAAGTGGTTTGCGGCCTGCCAGTAAACCCAAAGCAGAAGAAGAACAAGTGACGTCAGCGGCTTCATTTGCCTAATCCACCCCCAGGGACTTTTTCCAGTGTGAACGCGATCTGTACTTAGTTCATGCGAACTAAAGAGTTCACATGAACTAAGTTCACATGAACCTTTGTGGGAAAAGTACCGCAGTGTGAATGCGCCTTTAGTATATGTGTGGGTGTGTGTGTGGTTGTGTGTGTCTGTGTTTTATTGCTCATTTTAGGCTGACGTAATGTGAGTTGTTACAGCAGACATAAAAACATTACAAGCCTCTATGCTCTCACATATGGGAAACAGTGTTTTTGCTTCAGTTTCAATGCTATTATCCACAAAAATGAAATATTTTGACATTTGACATTTTCTCTCATATTACAAATGTTACGGTATTTTTTCTTAGAACCTTTTCTGAAGAATGTAAACCCTAACAATGAATTGTAAGACCTCTGGAAGCTTGAGTGCAACATGTGCATCTTTAGATATGGAAAAACACATTGTATCCATAAACAGGAAAACAGCCTTCTGCCCTGTCTGCACATGTCTCTTGACTATTCGGATTTGATTAGGCTTTTAAAGCAAGCCAGCACTCAGCTTGAGTCTCAAACTTGCGTGTGTGTTTGTGTGTGTGTGCCCGAACTTGAACGTTCCAGACTGACTTTGATGCGACTAAACATCCAAATCGTCATTTGCTATGGAGGTAAATTGTGTCTGGCCGCACGTCAGTATGTTATATATTGAATGAAACCAGACACACAAAACTGTTTTTTGCTCCTTATTTAATTTCCAAGGCCAAATTGATGGGGAATGTAGGAATATATCAACATTTCTTAACTGAGATGTTGATGTCAAGAATCTCAGTTTGAAAAGCTTTTCTCTTTTCTTTTTGTATCTGAAGACTTTCCTAAAGACCCAGAAGCAGGTCTGTCTCATATTTATAACAATGTGCAATGCAACTACGTATTCCATGAGGAAATATGATATGATGAAAGGGATTTTTGTAGCATACAAAACTATATAAAACTGCACCAGGAGAGACTTTCAGATAAAAATACACCTGTCTTCTCTTGTCAGACAGTAACTCGCTAAAGGTGCAGAACAGAGCAAAGTGTTATTTCATTGGAAACTGGGCGTCTTGTTTATGTGGGTGGTATATAAATCAGAGTACGAGTGCTTACAGGCCAATTGTACATAGACCTACGTGTAGCTCAGTGTTTGAGGGAATATGCAGAGCTGCAGAAATGAGGCATAGCACTGACTGATTCTGCCCTGCTTCACACAACTGGCTTTTCTATCAGATAGACAGCTTGACAATAACCAGACCCCACTCTTTCCGCCACACACACACACACACACACACACACACACACACACACACACACACACACACACACACACACACACACACACACACACACACACACACACACACACACACACACACACACACACACACATACACACACACACACACACACACGCACACACACACACACACACACACACACACACACACACACACACACACACACACACACACACAGTTTGCTGGGTTTGTTCTGCTTGTTTCCGACTGGACTGTTTGTAAGATAAAAGAGAAGTTTGTAGCTGAGTGAGTACAGTCTGACCTCTTAAACAGGCGTTCATTGTTTTATGCAGTGCATTGAGACTTGTTTTAAAAAAATATTACAACACAAGAGACATCTTTCTTGGAAAAAATCTGCAAATGAATAATGATGTTGACTTAGAGCCATGAATCAATGTCATTGGGATGATCTCCATTCCTTATTGTCTTAATAGTTTTAACTGAAGTTAAGGCAATGTAATGTAGGCTTGATTGATCGTTTATGACTGTGTTTGTAAAACAGTAGATCATCTGTATTGTTCCCATTTGGGAGAGTTATTTTCCAATCAAAATAAGTGCTGCTATTTCACCTTATATTTCACCATTTGCCCCAATATTTCATTAAATCCTGCTACATTTCATTTTTCTTCATAACACAGATGTGACAGTAACAGCTCACACACACACACACACACACACACACACACACACACACACACACACACACACACACACACACACACACACACACACACACACACACACACACACACACTAGGGATGGGAATTTGAAAGCAAATGTATATTCGAATATTCGACCCCCCCAAAAAACGGTTAACCGGTTAACCGAAATGTACATATCCTATAAAAAAAAAATTGGGTAAAACATTTTTTTCCAAACTTTTTGCAGAATTTTTTTTTTGACATTTTTTTTTACCCACTTTTTTTTCAATAATTTTTTAGAAATACATACATGTTCAAATAAGTATAGAAACCAAGTCGAATTTGTCAAATGTATTGAACTGGTGATCACAGTTTGACAGCTATAGCCCTACAGATTTCATGTGTGGAGGCGATTCACAATCAGCCCAGCTGTAGAGAAGACCCTCTCAGCTGCAACGAAGGTTGCGGGTATAGCAAGGTATAGCATGTATATATAAGTTTAATTTGGCATAGTTTGACCCAGGGCCGCCCCTGGCCAACTTGGGGCCCCAAGCGACATTGTGAGATGAGGCCCCCCCCCCCAACCAACAGGAGTGAACATTTTTTTTTTGGAAACAAAGTAGGCTACTTTGCAAATATAATTCCTGTTTATTATTATTATCAACAGTTACTTTTTTATACAGTGAGGTAAATGGTAAATGTGCATGTATGTCGTTCAGTATGGGTTTACAGGTGAATTTTGCATTTCCTGCCAAATACTAGCCTCAAAAAGATAAAAACATAATTAATGCAAATAAACTACTTCTACTAATAATAATAATCATAATCAATTCAATAATAAAAATACTATATTGTTTTATTATAATATAGTTGTAATATAGTCAAGACAAAACATGCTTATGACATGCTCAAAAACGGATATTTCTTAAATCTGTATTGTAGTTCCCTCTGTCAGCAATGTATCAACAACTACACACACATTTCTATCAGTATTTCTCTGTGTTGTGGTTGACATGATGATGACTGCTAGGAGTTAAGGGGAGAGGCTGAGCGTCACCATGAAATGTGCAAATTGACATACAAATTAATAAGAGGGGAACAAATGCTCCATGTTTTTTAAGCTGTAAACTTTAACTGTTATGTAAGCCAAGTAGACAGACAGTGTATCTCTCTTCCTCCTGTACATCAGCAGATAAAAGGCATCACATAATGAATGAATGGTAAATAAAGAATGCTGGAAATAACTGCATCTCCATTAGCCTATGCTCTGCAGAGACTGCCTTCTTCATGTCGTGAATTGCAGCTGATGTTTTAAGATGGCAATTTGACTTATACAACATTCGTAAGTTGTACATTTGACTCATTCAATAACCCACCTTCGAGTGATGCGCTAGTTTCTTCATGTTTTGTTTTTTGCGCCGGACTGAAACTGTCTTTTCACCGACATCTCTTCACCTGCACTAGTGGCCGTATCAAAGCCGTGATTGGTCAGATGTCGATTCATTGCAACGGTGTCGGGTTACAAACGTGCTCCTCTTGTCACCTCTCACGGCCCGTTCACACAGCGGCGTGCGCCGCACTCTCACTCTCGCGGGGGTTGCGCGGAGAACTGAGCGGAGAACTGAGTGGAGAACTGCGCACAGCAGCTGAGGCCCTCTGGGCGGGGCCCCCTGTGCAAGGCGGGGCCCCATGCAGCCTGCGTGATTGGCCTGTAGGGAGGGGCGGCCCTGGTTTGACCTCTACACCGCACTCACTAACCTGGTCGAAATATTTCCACACATTACTCCTTTTTGACGCCATGTCTGTTGTGTAGGACTCTTCTTAGAGTGTAAATAATTACCGGACTATGACTGGTAAAATATGTTGAATACCGGCAAAACTAAATCTCTCCTGTCAAAATGTCTATGCACTTGAGAGGGGTCTGCCTGCAGACCTCCACTCTCAGGACAGTTCCGGTGCAGACCTCCACTCTCAGGACAGGAAGTGCACGCTAAGAATTCCAAAATAAAATCACCACTATCAGTACAGTGCCACTTTCCAAACAGGAAATGCACGCAAATACACAATAAAATCGTAGGCCTACTGACACTTATTATCTATATAGATATATATATTTCTTTCTTTATATATATAAATACAACATCTTGTATTTTAGTTACACCCGCTAGACAACAGTGGAAGGTTCGAGAAACAACCGTGTTTGCCGGGTGCACCGCGGCGGAGGTGGGGGTTCCAGCTGGGAACCTCCACCCCGCTGCGGGACCCGTGGGACCCGTGGGACCCCTGGACGGTGCGTCTTGGTCACGCTTCATATCGGCCGGCCCGGGAAGGAAAGACACGCAGAGTGGGGGAAGTCCCCCACCCCAACGCAGCACACCCTCCCGGCCATCAGTCGAACCCGCAGTTCGGATGAACCGACCGCCAGAGCACCGGCACTAGGCCGGGCCGGCGTGGAGGCCCTCCGACAGTGGGTCGCGTTTGCCATTCAATCAGTGAGAGGAGAAAAATGCAACTAAAATTGTCAAAATCCGTTAATATATGGATGAGTGGGGGGGGGGGGCTGGACGCACCGGAACTGTCCTGAGAGTGGAGGTCTGCAGGCAGGCTCCCATGATGCACTTTGCCGCCACACACGGTTGCCAAGCAGCGCTTATTGTTGTTTAGGCTGGCCACTCATGTGTCGCGAGTGTTGACAGGGGGCGGGGGAGCACGCTCATGAACTGTTAGCGCCGGAACCTCGCAACGGCAGTGTTGCCAACTTGGCGATTTTCTCGTTAAATTTGGCGGCTTTCCAAACCCTCCGGCTACTTATTTGTGTCACTAAGCGACTAACGACTAATCTAACGATTTATAATGGTGTTATTAGGGACTTTTCTGGTGTTTGGAGACTCACGTATTGTTCTGCAGTTAACGAGCCGCGGGTGCTGCCGTGAGCCCCGCCTCCCTCCCATAGTACAGTTGCCTGGCCGCAGCAGAGCTGCTGCTGCAGTCAGAGCAGAGAGGAGACAACCACACTCCCCCGCGTCGAGACTGCAAATGAATTGCGCATGCGCCAACTGCCAAGCCGTCCTGGTTTTGAGCGGGATTTAAATGTAAAATGTAAATGTTTCTTCACTCACTTTCACACTATAATAAATAACTGCCTTTGCTTTGCTTTGCTTCACACAGCCTCAGTCACTCAATCACCTCGTCCACTGTGTGTGTGCCTCTCTGTGACAAGCTAAACATCATGGCACAGTCTAAATTGTATTTTCAAAAATACAGAAAGGAGTGGGAATCAAACCCTGAGTATAAAGGATGGTTGAAGCCATTTATTGGAGATGACACACGGGCATACTGCCTTTATTGTAAGGGGGATTTCTATGCCAAACGGTCTGACATCAAGAAGCATGTTAAAACCCAAAAACATACTCAAAAGGCCTCTACCATTCCTGCCAATCACACACATATGTTTTGGTCATGCCCCAGCCTGAATGCCTTCTGGTCTAGTATTTTCAAAACCCTTGAGCAGGCCCTTAACACACCCATATCCCGTAACCCTCTAACTGCCTTGTTCGGCGTCCCCCCAACACAGAACATGCCCACCACGACTCAGCGGGTCATCGCCTTCACAACCCTGCTGGCCAGGCGTTCCATTCTTCTTAAGTGGAAGCACGTCTCCCCACCCACACATGACAGGTGGATACAGGAACTATTACAGTGTATTAATCTCGAAAAGATACGATTTTCACTACAAGGATCCCTGACACTCTTTCATAAGACCTGGACTCCCTTACTACTGCTAATCAATGACCTTACAATCAACCCTGATGCTGATGAGGTGTGAGTGAACCCGGTGGGGGGGGAGGAGAGACCTTCACTTCCCCCTTTCCTTATCTCCCTAATACCATTACTTTTTTTGTCTTCTCTGTTTCCTCATGTAACTTGCAGTACCGTTATTTCCCTGGTATTTATTTTTACTGACTATTAACATGAAGAAGCACCTGTATTTTTATGTAATTTTCAGTTATTGGTCTTTGTATTTCATGTAATTTCTACCCCTCTTTTTTTTTATGCTGGTGTTTTATGTTTTGTAACTTTTTGATTTATGTCTTGTTTATAATGTGATCATAGCCCATAGGGGTGGGGGGTGGGAGGGAGGGGTGAGGTAACTATTTAATTTTCCTACAGACCATCTTCTATACATGTGTACCTACTGTATTGCCATTGTGATGTCTGTCAAAAAGCCAATAAAAAGATAAAAAAAGAAAGAAAAAAAAGGCCTCTACCATGCTCTCTCCTACAGCCGCCATTACATGATATGCAAATTAGGCGATGACGTCATTTAGCGACTTCTGGCGACTTTTCGGACAGCCAATAGCTACTTTCCTTACTATGGAGTTGGCAACACTGCGCAACGGCTGCGGAGCTCATTTGCGCCACATTTGGGCCTAAAATGAGGTTTGAGTCTGCGTGATCTGCGTGTAGGGAGGGGCAGCAGCCATATCATTAGCTAGAACTAGCTAGATCTGATGGATTTGGACATAAACGCGAGTGAAGTATAACCGGACACGAGAGAGAGATCAGCACCTGCAGCTCTGCCCGCTGTGAGGGACCGGTGAGCGGAGCAAAACACACCTTTAGACGTCACCTAACACATTTAGCTATGGCACAGTCGTATATATACATTGAATGATTCAATTTGATAATATGTAATCAACTTAGGCCTCACTCCCAAAAAAAAAATTCTAAATTTTTTTTTTTTAATAAAAATATTCATAACTCATATTCGAATACCTGAATAATTTCGAATATTCGATTAATCGTTCCCATCCCTAACACACACCACACACACACACACACACACACACACACACACACACACACACACACACACACACACACACACACACACACATGGTATGTGTGCATACATACACAGATTCACGGTGTCTTGGAAATGTCATTACTTTCATCTGATTGAGATTACAGATTTGTAGCTTCAGGGCTCGCGAGTGTCTGCATAGGAGCACTTTCATGTTTGGCCTTAGTGATCTGCAGATTTCCTAACAGCAGGAGGGTGAATTTACCCAGCATCCCTTTCTCTTTGGAAGAAAACATATGATGACCCTCTCTTTCCAGGCTATAAATGAGAGCTTGGCTACGCTGGCTAGTAATACTATACTTTCTCCTCAGGCTACAAGCTGTTGTCGGTGTGTGCAACTGAAACAGAAACTGGCTAACTGAGGATTAACCTTAAAAGGATAGACCGTTCCCAGGGAATTGTGCTGTTGTTTGTCCTTTTTACCCTGAATAAGAAAAGCTCTTGTCTAGCTGTAGCTTTGCTAAAGTATTTACCTGCCCCTCTGAATAATAGGGATAGCCTAAAGTGACATATTCAAATACCCAACCCAAAGATATTTAATTTACAAATATATTATGACAGTGAGAAACCGCACATTCTGTTATTGGAGAAGTTGCAACCTGAAGATACGTTTCATATTATTTTGTTTTTTAAAAAGGTTTTATTTACTATAATAATTGCCTATTAGTTTTCTATAGATCAATCAACTGCTCATTTCAGCTCCATCTACTATGATGAGCCCAGTTTTTATATCCATTAATTTGTTTGATATTAACAGATAAATTATGTATTTAACGGCCAGCATTGCAGTTTGATATTTGATTTGTATACCTTTGATCGTTATGAATTTGTCTGCTGTTGTTTAAGAAGGATCACCAGGGACTGAACACCTAATGTATTTATGCGTACATGTTGCTCTCAGACCTGCCAGCAGAGAAACAATATTTTTAGCAGCTTGCGGCGTCAAATGATTCCTTTATGAATGTGTGCGGGCTGCTAGCTGTGCTAGCCTTCTGCTCAGGTCTCAGGTGAGGAAAGGCCTGGAATCACTCACCCTGACAGCCACATCTGGCGCTACTTTCTCTGTCCTGTTGCCCTCAACGTTGCTTCTGCAAACAGACACCACTCTGGTTTAACCACAAAGAAAGGAAGTTATAATAATAGCAGTTAGGATAATAACTTTATTGGTGCTTATTAATGAGATGAAGAACAGACAGTTTATTCCCAAAGAGCACTTTGTGTAATAAAACCATTGTAACTACTAGCATTTCATTTTGTTTTCAGCCTTTGGCCTGCCGTTGCTGGAAAACGAATGAATGCCAGGTGCAACATGTATTCTTTCTGTTCTCGCTGTTTGCTCCGTAGATTATACATAACCACTACTCTATTGGTATAAAGGCTTACAGTAAATGCTGAATATAAAAAAATACATTTGCACAAGGTGTGACTTAATAAGCATTGTTTTATGTTCCAATGTATTTTGACTCTGTCTTAAAGCCAGACGTTTGTATCTCTCACATTCAGTTATTAAATATTAGAGAACCTTATACGGTTCACATGGTCGTAACAGCTCCATATGTATCCAGAAGACCTCACATGCACCCTGGTCGGCTCCACCTTTCTCTTCTTTCCAGTTAGGACAAAGCGAACAGTTGGCAAGCTCAGCTTGTGCCGAACACACCGTTGAGGGCAAATTCTAGCCAGAACCAGACCTGCACACACACTTCATCTGTTTCCTGTTGAACCTAGGAAGTAAGGGTCGGACATAGAGGTAATTTATACATTAATGGAAGGACTCCAAGCAGATAACATTTCAATTCAAGAGCCTGAGGTTCGAGGACAAGCCTGCAGTCGCACATAACATATAAACAAACTCTTTTGGCACTTTCACCACATGCCAGCATCTGTGGTAGGGCTCCCTATCTTTACTGCACAGTGAGAATA
This sequence comes from Gymnodraco acuticeps, assembly GCF_902827175.1. Taxonomy (NCBI): domain Eukaryota; kingdom Metazoa; phylum Chordata; class Actinopteri; order Perciformes; family Bathydraconidae; genus Gymnodraco; species Gymnodraco acuticeps. Next base: position 279,867 of record NW_022992130.1, on the reverse strand, counting down.
ACGTGATGTGATGGAGACAGCAGACATTAACGTGAGTGAGTGGTCAGCTGCAGAGGAACTGAATGATCCTGTGCTCGCAGTTTGAGGAGCACAAGATCATTAAGTTCGCCGCAGGAGTCCATGATGGGAAAATCGTTTTTTCTGGATTCTCACTGAATGTTGCTGAAGACCAGACTCTGCTGTCATGTGCATGACATGCAGATGCAAACACAAAGTTCAATACCTGGCACACGACAAATGTTTGTAAAATAAATGCCGGCGGTGTCTTGTAATTTATCCAAAATACAGTACACATACTTTCATGAACATTACTTCTGAGAAATCTAATCTTCTTTAACTAATTGTATATGTTACAATTTACTGAGGTTGAAGAATTCAGAAGAAGTCACTCTTTTTTTCAAAAGGGTCACAAGAGAAAGAACTTGTTTGTTTAAATGGACAAACCCAATGTTTTTCCAATAAACGTATTTTTTCATTTGTAAATTGTTTACTGTTTCTCAGAATTGAAATCTCTTAAGTGCTTCATAACAGACCAACTACTGTAGCTTGTAAAATAGCATCACAAACCCACTCAAAAACACTGTGAGGGCAGTTTGTACTCAATAATGCAAACTACATTTCATCACATGTTGATATTCTCTTTAAAGCTGCAAATATCGGTGGTTATGGTACAAAGAGCACCATAAAACAGGATCGTGACATGGTTTTAGAAGAAAAGTAGGGGGCTCCTACAACACATAGATATGTACAACAGCACATCGATGAGTTGCACATGGTCTCCATGTAATACCAGATGCATAAAAAGAATCAAAGTTACAACTGCTTTGTGGGTTTCTCCCAGCCAGGTCTTTAGACAAACTGTACAACTTTGCCGACTGTGCTGGTCTGCACCTGATCCTGGGGCTCAACGCGCTGCACAGAAACCCAGACAACTCCTGGAACACCTCCTCCACCCTGAGCCTCCTAAAGTACGGCGCTGGAAAGAAGTACAACATATCCTGGGAGCTTGGAAACGGTCAGTACACATACACACCACATGCTGCATACTAAATAACATGATAAGCTGACGTCTGAACAAACACATATACTCTATTTTGAACCCAGAAACACTGTATGACTTGCATTGTTATGTGTAATACAGCATGAAGGACTTTCACTTTTACTGTTAGATTAGTCCAAAAAAGTACTTGTTTAAAGTCCTGTGCTATGAGAAAGCAGTTACACATTTGTTTATTAAACATTTACTGGTTATACCAGCTTTGAATGACAACAAATGTAGAGAGCAAGCTGTAAGTGAGAGTAGAGCAAGGGGTTAATTCAGGGATCAAAGGAACTGCATGCTCTCATGTCATCCTAACCATCTGTGTTCCTGGGGAGCTGCGCTGCACACAAAGCCTGGTGTTCCCCTGCTGCACATCACTTCAGAATTAATTTAATTTCATCTGCAATTAAGCCCACCATAGCAACTTTTATTTTAGACTAAGCCTATAAGTACCATTGAAAATCGGTTGACTGAACCATGTGTGACTTGGACCCCAGCAAAAGCACAGTTAAAGTAAATCACGCAGACAGTGCAGACACAGAGGTAGTTTTGAGAGGTGGAATGAAAAGTTAATCCTCTTGAATTTGCCAATAATATTTTCATTAAATACACGGAACACAGCACAGACACAGCTTCATTCACACACAAAGCAGACATATTGAAAGATATATTTTAAAGCCCAACCTGGCCAAGACAATAACAATACGCTTGTTGTTAAAAAGGAAAGTGCCTGTAACATTGTATTTGTATCCATTTGGGGAAACTATCTCCCTCCGTATCTTCTTTTCCTGGTTCTGCTAGGCCACCCTGTGTGCTTGGACCATCCATCTCACATGCAGTCCATCTGTCTCTATCACTGCAAATTGCCCAATTACCCTTTGTTCTACTGGATGTTTGGTACTCTCTAGGAAAGCAAGATCAGACTACTACAACACAAATGTTTTCACCTTGACCTCCTCAATGTTGCTTTTGTAAAATATATCTCTGGCTCAGTGTACTGCATCTCTTCTTCCCAGAGCCTAACGCGTACCGCAGCATGGTGGGTCGAGCGGTCAACAGCACGCAGTTGGCTCAGGACCACACCAAGCTGCGGACCCTGCTGCAGTCTGTGCGCTACTACCACCGAGCTCACCTCTACGGCCCCAACGCAGGTCGACCCCGGAAGAACGCCATCCTGCTGCTGGACGGGTGAGTGTCAGCATGCAACACATTGATAGAGAATGATATATGTCCTTGTTAGGCTATCCTGCAGGGGAACAAAGGGCTAAGGTAGTGGAATGTATGCTGCAGGGGTTTCTGACTCTGACTGAGCTTTACTGTGTTTAAAGCACACACACACACACACACACACACACACACACACACACACACACACACACACACACACGCAGACACGCACACGCATTGCAGAAGTGTTCTGTGTTTATGGATTTCCAGGTTTCAGCGTCTCAGCTCCAGTTATACCATGTCAACCTAAATAAAGTGTCATCTGATTGATAACGTGACGGCACAACGTCCCACCTGCTGGTTTAACCCATAAGCTCCACCAGCTTTGGTCCGACTCTAATAGATCTCCAACAGCTCTCTCTATGGTCATTTCATACTTTCTAGTTTTATTTGGACTGCAAAAAAGGCAGCTTTGTATTCTGCTTGTTACCTACAGGTCAGTAATACTTTACTGTTTGCCCTTTTCAAATGCAAACATACTTTTCCTGATTCACTTCTGGATTCTACTGTACTTATATTATTTTAAAATAGTATAGTAGTTATGAGGAGGATCATAATTTTGCATTTAAGGACTTATGAAAACACATATCTTTCAATACACATTTGCAAGATAAGATCATCATCATAAGATCAAATCATAAGAGTTTGCAAGCTTTAAGTTTAATAAAAAGTTAAGCTTTTAATGTCAAAGTCATACAATTGACCGAAAACAGTTTAGTACAGGGAAATAATGATGGAACTGTATAACAAATTGCACATTTTTAAATCAGACGGCCCAGTTTTGATATCCCAAAATGTCATTTCTCGATGCAACACAAGCTCTGGCTCTTGTGTGATCATATGAACTCAAGCTGACCCCTCTGATGAATCAGGCACTGAACATATGTATGCTACTTTTGGATGTTTCTGCCTGTCTTAGTTTGTTAAAACACCTTTAAGACAGAAAAACTCTCTCAGTTCTGTTGACCAAATAGATGACGCAGCTCTCAAACGTATTCATCACTTCCCAAAAAGTGAAGCCACTCTGCTTTGGGTCTGTTGAAATAGAAACAAAGTTGACTCAAATGGATGCTCCAGTGGCCCTGTACAACAAACAGATTGAAAATAAAACATGGACGGATACACACGGCTCTGTCACTGCTCCAAATAAAGCGGGACCTTATAAAGAGATGTTTCTGTTACCCTGAAACGGAAAATGGCTCAGTATTATCAAGAATATTAAACTTGAATACGGAATTTAATCTTAACAAGTGGTACCACTTCCTATATAAACATTTTATAGATGGTTTATAACATGCTAGTCGTGAGCAGATCTAACCTTTTATTCATGTATTTTCCAACCCCTATAGCTCCTCCTCCGCTGGTGCATAAACAGATAATGAATGACAAAGTAAAGTACAACTGTAATTATATATAAAATATGTCTCATGTAGAGAATTTGTCATCATGTTTGACAAATAAAGATACAAAAAACACACTTTTACCTGCTCACTAACTAACTGGTAAACGGTTTATAAAGTGTTAATAGTGCTGTTCAACTCTATAAGGCATTACCAAGTCAATGTTACAGTTTGAATACTTGATGCAGGTGTTCAGTGGGATAATACACAAATGAATCAATTCAAGATGAATACCCTCATAATGCACTATAGATGTGCTCTTCTTAGAGATATCGAGATATCTTTTGTTGGTGAATGAATACAAATAAACTACTGATATATATTGTATGGATTTTGAGTGGAAAGGTCAGCGTTGGAGACACTCAACCGTTAACTTGTCATGCCCGTTGGCTGAAAGAAAGCTATAATCAATGCTTATACTTCTCTGTCATCATATATGTATTTCTCTCCAGAGGTAATGAGTCAATTTGAAATGACAGAGGTGCTCTCTGACCTTAACTGAAATGTTGAAAACAGTAAAACGAGAAACAGCATCTCATGAAGCAAAGTACAGTCCATGAAATTAAACTAATGTCGGCTAAAAAGGTTTGTGTGCAGAAGCATACAACAGTTTAATGTCTCTGTATATCTCAGCCTGGATCTGTCTCCAGCTCCTCTCTGCAGCCTCACACACTCTGACAGCTAGTTGGAAGACAGGGGGGAGAGAATCATTTGATATGGGTCTCCCCCCTCTAGGTACTCGAGCTACTTACATCACAGGAACCATTATGAGCCGCTGTTTATCTCGCTGTGCTGACAGATCAAATTTACTCAGGAATAAAAGGTGTGTGTTTGTGTGCACCAATGTGTGTGAGTGTACATGATGTGTGTGTGTGTACTGATTAATAAGTAGTGGACCTACTGGAAAAGAAAGATGCATTGAGAAGCTAAGAGGGAGAGAGTGGATGAAGAGGAGATGGATGGAGTATCTGCAGGTCACTGGTGACACGTTTAACGACAGAGTGATCCTCGTGTGTTTGACACGGTTACGAGGGGGTGGCTCTTGTGTTTGACATCCCAACTACTCTACTGCTCTCAGGAAATAAGATGAATTAGACACTGTGCTGCTCAACAGTCCAAATATCAGAGCTGGACAGACTAAACAAGCCAGAGGAGTGAAAGTTTAGAGAGACACATTAAAGCCAAGCTGTTACCCCCAAATATGGAGAGATTTGGGTCAGGTAGACAAGGAAACACACACAGATGCAGAATCCCAGGAGGAGGAAGGCGGACGAGTCACTGGGTGTTTCTCAATCTCGAGTAAAGCTGCTCCAGAGCCACCATTTCAAGCATACTACGTCATCGAGTGCCGCCGAAGTACTGTTCCAATATCCAGCATACTTGGAATTCTACCAAGCCCGGCGTACTTTGTTTGGAGAAATTTCGAGGCTTCACATGTGTAGACTCCGCGGTCTTAAAATCCCCACAATGCTTTGCGCACGGACCAATTTCCCCAAATCTGTGGCAGAAAATGTAAGGCGGGGCCTCTCATATGACGCACACCTGCACACTTGCCTGTTCCACTCTTCGTTTTCCGAATGCCAGGAAGGATTCTTGCCTCGCTTCTGAAGCAAGTGACTCGGAAGACATGTGCTACCAAGCAAGCGTACTCGATATTGAGAAACACCCAGTGTGTATGTGTTGAGTTGTTGTTTGTGTGCAGGAGTTTGTATTTAACATAATTAAAGCAAACTGAACAGGCTGCGGAAAAAGCTCAAGGAAACACGGTGTATTTCTTGGCTTGAACAAAATGTGGTGTATACTGGGCTTCAAATGGAAATCTTTCTATGTCTGTAGGTTGACCGTCTTAATTAAGCTCTTACTTCCCCTATAGAATATTGAATTGTCTTCACTTAATCTAACCAACACTATGACATATTCCATTAGACGTACATATCAACCAAGAGTAGAGTAAAGTTATTTTGCTCTTTGAAAACAGTTTGACTTACTCCACATAAAAGTAGTATCTTTTTCACATCCTGGTTTTCAAATCTGTTGTGTTAAAACAAGGATATTGCACCCTGCCTTCCTCTCTTATATTCCCATGTGTTAGCAGATACGTTGTAGGTTTAATGTTAAAATAACTGTGAAAATGAGTTTGATAACACCCAGTTTTTAAAAAGAGGTCCACTCATGTGACGATAACTCTGTTTTTCTGACTTTCAGGTTCATGAAGAATGCCGGCTCTGTTGTAGATGCAGTTACGTGGCAACAGTAGGTATTTTACCCTTTTTTTCTATTTTATTATTTTGTCCATAGTTTACCCCCGAATCCATGTGCATTCTTCTCATACCGTAGACTTCCTACTGTACTTAAAAAACCTTAAATATAACCATGATTTGTATTATTATCACTCAATTGCACAGTAGTAGGCAGCAACAAGCAATTCAAGGCGTGTTACTGAGAGAGACTGAGAACTTTAGAGAGAGAGAGAGAGAGAGAGAGAGAGAGAGAGAGAGAGAGAGAGAGAATGTGTTAAATTAGTAACACCTGCAATTTGTCTATTGCACATCCTGTAGGAATGCTTAGTATCAATGGTTAGCTCTTTTGTCCCATGTTTTATCAGTATGTCTTTAAACACGTGTTAGATTAAAAAGACACACCCTCTGTACGCTCAGACACACCCTGTGCGACTGAGTGAATGGTCATTAAGGTGAAGGTCAGGTCTAATTAAGAGAAGTTAGAAGAAACGGAAGGAGGCAGGGCTGTCAGTAAGGCTTAGAAAAACACCACCCACACTGTTAAAATCAAACCATATGCTCTGGCTCATTCCCTCTGTCAATTAGCCCGTTTTACTCAGAGATCCAGATTCCTGTTTAACCAGCCTTCCTGACGGCAACTCTGACCTCTACAAAAAAAGCCAAACGTATAAAAGTAGGGACCACTCATTAACACGTCTACAACACGGTGTTTACTCCTTTGCAGCTGGCTAGTTGTGTGTGTATCAAGCGTAGCAGGTTGGAAACGCAGCGTTCATTATACACTTTAGAGAATCATGTGGATTTTCAAGACAGGCTGTCCATGGCTTACAGTCTGAGGTATTCTGTTGCAGAAAACATTGATATTATGGTATTACGTTTTTTCCACAAGATTTAAGTTTGACATTTGGAGCATCTTGTCTCAGTTACTGCTGCTTATGCATTTTTGGAATCACAAACAAAACATGATCTTTCTCTTTCTGTCTCTCTTCCCCCCCTTTCCCATCTTTCTGCTGTTTAATGTTATTTCAGACTTTAGATAGTGTGCCCATTGTTTCTCAAGATGTTTGCCTGGTTGTCTGGATGTACACATTTCTATCAGTTTTTCCTGTTGATATTTAAAGTCAAATTCACCCAAATGATGAGAAAAAACATTTGTCACATACCTCTGGTGGTGTGTAACCATGCAGACTGTTTTGAGTTTGTTTACTCAGTATTTGAAATATAGAGGTCTGAGATTTCTGCCTTCAGGCCAATACAATTGTTGTCAATATAATTTAATTTGTGGTGCTCACACCACATACTCTGGATAGACCTCGCTGTGCTCCGTGGCCCTGCTCAGAGCTGATATTTAAAAGAGTGTACATCTCTAAGTCCAGGTGTTAATGCACTCAAGATGCATTGAGGACTCGTCATTGGTCCACGCTAACACACCTCAACACATATTAGATTGATATAGATTTATTGTCCACAGAAGATGAATATTTGGTGACTTTTCCTCTGGTGGTTCCATGTTGTGGTTTTCAATGAAACGTCTTGACAGCTATTGGTTTGATGGTCGTAAACTTTTTTGCTAAATTGTTTATTTTGTGTAAAATGATTGATAGATAAGTGCAAATTGTTTATATAACATTACTGTTATTACTATCTGTAGGCCAATATGTTGCCTAGAGAATGCCCTTTTTCAAGAACCTGGTGGGTTTTAAGCAAATTCTCCTTCAAATTCCCTTGCAAATGTTGTCTTGATAAAACATTGTATGTGTATGTAAAGAACGAAACATGCTTTGCAGCTACACAGCCACATTTTAAAGCCAAGGTTACATCGATACTCACATCTTTCTCGTTCATTGTCAGCATGACAGCAGTGCTGCATGTCAGAGAGCAGGCTGTGCGTGCATTGACAGCTGAGGCTAGAACAAATACATGTGAAAGGTTTGTGATCCCATCCTTTCTCATGTGAGACTCACAGAGGCACTGTAAAATCACTGATGGCATTCCTGAGGGAAACTACACATCGCTCAGCTGGGTTCAACCTGCTGGTCCACATCAAGAAACACATCTTCTTACTTTTTTACAGAATAGAGGTTAAAAGGATGAGGAAAGGAATCCATGCAGAAGATGGAAACATAACTCATCACGAAAAGACTTTTTGACATTAAAATGTGCAGCATAATAAAACAGATACATGTCTAACACACAAGGCATTTGACTTGGAGAAGTCCTGAGACTGCTACTATCAGACAATTTAAAACAAGTCCTCTGTGATTATTATCTAACAAAACATTCATGTGAAAGGAACTATTCATTTTTAGTATTTCTCAGACTTCATTTAACTCTACATTTCTCAAAAAAGAATTTAACATGTATGAATTTTTGCTTGTTTGGTATTGATATTCTTTGTCTGGCATTTGATCACATCCACTTCTTCTGTAGTCTCTGCTATCATTTGAAATAGAGTGCTGATTGTTTTATTAGTGAGCTGTCTTTAGTGCAGTCCTGGCACAGTGAGAGCTAGAACCTAGTGGATCTTTGTATGAAAACATTCAGACCCCGTGTTGTTCTTTTCTGCATTTTAGTCCGGTAGCTGAGTCATGCCAAATATTGGATGAACAAGGGAAAAAGTTATTAGTTCTGTTTTGGGAGCTTAGACCTGGGCAACCCTAAGAATACCGAGCTGAAATCCCCTCAATTCTGGTCAACATACTTAAACTGTTTCCTTATATTCATTCCTTGATGAGTTTTCTAATGAACCAACAAACTTAAGCAAAGAAAGCAAATGTTGCCCTTTTGCCTTGCTCTCTTTTAGACTCTGACCATAATAGCTTTATTTACATTGCACGATACAGCTATCAAATAACAGTTTTTGATTCTGTTTCCATATATGAACTGGAATTTCTTTCTCTGGGTTCTGGTCTGAAGAGTTATTGTGAGCTCTCTGGAAAGATGACAGGATAACCAAATAATTTGTGTAAAGCTATGACTTAATCCACGAGTTGTTTACAGTTTGAGGCCAGGAGTTTGGGACTTTTCCAACACGGGGACAACATTTTCAATGAGGTTAAGCTCAGATTGCAACACTGCTACACCCCACATGCATATAATTCAGCTGTTTTCTAAGCGATTCTATTGACACATCAGACTATTGATGCTGCTGTTATGATGATATGGTCTATTTGTCTATTGGCCTTAATATTCTGGACAGAGTGCAAACCTCCCTTGCCTTTTCACCCTTTAATTGTGTTTGAGACTTTGATTACTAGCATGGAACTTGAATCCCTCATACCAATTTACAAGTGTTTTGTAGTAATTCTAAATTGGAATAAAACTTTTACTGAGCTGATGTGGTATTTGATTAATAATATTTGTTGTTTTCAGAATAGAAATCTGCTCTGCAATGACTCACAGATTTGTTCTTACATATCTAATAAACACGTGTTGTATCAGTTTTCGTTATTTTCTTTTGTCATGGTGCTGTAAAAAATAATGATTCCACATGAGTCATTTAATTCTCATACGTGTCACTTTTTCCATTGCTTATGTAGCGGATGAATGCATTTATATGACATTACTGGGTTATTAAACTTTTAAAACGTTTTTTTCATCATATCCATAAGTAAGCATTCAAATCCTTCTGCTGTCGACTACAACATTGAATTATAAATATTTATTCAAGTGGTAATATTCCTGACTAATGTAGATTAGTTCAGCAAAATGACTTAACCAGACTACTGAAAGAAGATAAAAAAAGATGTTTAAATATATATATTAAATTGTTGATTTTTTCACATTCGTCACTGGAAGTTTGAGAATCTGGGATACTGTTAGGAGATATATCTTTAACTATCATCAATTCAACACTCATGTTGTCTTCAGCAGTGCAGATACACTGTGCATGTGTATTATGTGTATTATGTGTATCATGTGACCTGAAACAGGAGTGTGTGGTTGTTGCTCTCTGGTTTTCCTCTCTTGGACTCTTGCAGGGATCTTGGAGAGGCTTTCTGTCTGGGTGATGTTCCTCCGGACTTTGGCTCTAACATCCATAACATTCTTCTTTCATCGCGCTCTCTTAACATCATCTCTCATTATCACCTCTCTTTGTGTCTTTATCTCTAAAACACATGGATGTCTGCATTGGTCAGTTTGAAATCTCAGTGCTTCCAATTGCTCTTTGATGCAACCCAAGAAGGAACCGCAGCTACGTTAGTATAGCATTTGTGAAGCTTCTTTATTGTTGTTGTACAGTTTAACTTACCATTGACCCGCCTGTTTGTGTGATATGTTATTATGAAATATAGAGGGTGTCTTACCAATAGGAAGACACCCTGGTCCATTGTGTTTGGTGCATGGAACAAAAGTCTTTTGAAATATGGTCCAATATGTAGAAGGAACACAATATATAGTTCTTATCAATCAATTGAACTTAAGTTACACACACTCATATTTGGTGTGTGTTTTGATGGAAAATCAACATACGGCTTGTACATTTCACTTTTCTAACCATTCAGTGCTGTAAAAATGTGACGATAATGATTGTTGCTTATTGTAAAGCGTGTACAGAGTGTTTCTCTCACAGCATTTTCTTTGCATTTCCATTACAGTTATTATATGGACGGCAGAGTGAACAAAGTGGAGGACTTCCTAAAGACCCGTCTGTTGGACACACTGACAGAGCAGATAAATAAAGTCACCAAGGTACTTGAGTTTGACTTAAAGTCTTGAAATTGAACTTCTACGGTGAAAATATTTACATCAACTATTTTGATTGCTTGCTCCTCGGTGAATATCATATGTCAGTTCTAGAGCTGTACTGTAGATACAACATGTATTTGTCTGGTGTATATTTCAGATGTCATATCACAGGTCGTTCACAACACCTCCAGGCTGGATAGGAAGAAACAACTCATTTCAATCACAAGTTATATTAGCATTTTTGAGTTTGCAAGGTGCTGCATCAGTCCTCAGCTAGCTTTTGTAATGATACAGCCACATGTGCTCACCACAAGACGAGCCCTCGGGGTAAGATGGTTGTCTCCACCGTGAGGTAATATTATCAACACTGGCTGATATGGCAGACTTGCTGAGTTGTAAGAGATGGACAGTGCCAAAGTGCCTCAGGGAAAAATAAGCAATCATTGCCAAGAAAAAAAGTTACAACATTCAATGAAATGTATCAAAAGTGAGATTCTTTTTGCAGTACCACTCAGCCAAAGTCAGTGAGTTCAGCTTTTTGTGTAGCTTTATTTGTATTCTGTGTGCAATTATAAGGTTCAATCTCTTTGCACATGTAGAGTTTGTTAACTACTACTTGAAATGACTTTACATTAGAGCAGGGGTGGGGAACCTTTTTCCTCTCAAGGGCCATTTCAATGTTTTCAACATCCTCCGAGGGCCGTACAAATTATTGACCTCTGCTTAAAAATACTAAAATCACAGCCCACTCATTTCACCTTTCTTTCATGCTGTGCAAAGAAAAAGCAACCTCTTAATCCAGATATCTTGCCATGACTCGCGCATGCATGCACGTGCAGAGTTGTGGCATGACCACCCAAACAGAAAGATATGGACACAAGATGTGTGCAAATGTATTTAGACTCCTATCCATGTGAACATGATTTAAGTGGGGGGGACCTAACCTCCTCTAGGGGAAGATTTTTTTTTAAATGTTGAAGTTAAAAGCATCAATCTGGTGCACTTTGAGAGCAACATTAGTAGATCTATGGATACATCTCTCAACACCCAGATGAAACAGAACTGTAAGCAGATTTTCTTTTTCTTTATGGATATTTTACAAATCACTCCCCTTTCAAACTGTATTCTTGTTTATTAATAATAACTTTTTTTTACTGTCATATAGTATTTTATACCTGTTTACTTTATTCTCTTATTTTTTTATAACTATAATGATCATATAAAGATGTGTCTTTACCTCACTGGTTGTAGAAAAAGCTTCTTATATTCGTTAGCATAGCTATAACCAGATGCTAATAACAACAACGTTATTGACTGTATGATCAGTATGACAGATCGCCACTGGGCTTACAACTAAGACACAGCCACGCAAAAGCTGCAGCATGTGTACGGCTCCTTATGGGTACTGCAATTTTTGGAAGTGCCGGAGCGGAGCTGCGTTCTGGTGCTCCCCATCAGGTCAGAACTACACCCCTGTCAGACGAGACATATACCACGTGATGACACGTTAGGCTTGTGTTGTGTTCAAGGACCCTGACCTTGGCCAGGAAAAATAGGCACTCACTTGTTTAATTATTTTGCGGTCTAGATTTCTTTAATTTTTTTCTTTTTTGCGTGTGTTTATAAATTACCTCGAAGGCCACACCAAATGGTCTCGGGGGCCGTATACGGCCCCCGAGACCATTTGGTGTGGCCCCCACCCCTGCATTAGAGTCTTGAAAATGCAGTCATTATAGGAGAAGCATATGTTAGTACAGTGACAGTTTAACTGGTAAAAAAATATGTATTGATTCAAATGACTTTTTTTAGATATCATAAACTTGATTCCATGGTTGACGTTGCTGATACACCTGTGTTTCTGTCCCTCTCCATGCAGGTTGTGAACACACACTCTCCTGGTAAGAAGGTATGGCTGGGTGGGCTCGGGCCGGCGTGGGCAGGAGGCATCAACAATCTCTCCGACACATACGCTGCTAGCTTTCTGTGAGTACTGCTATCATACTGTCGCTAAATCCACCGCAATGTGTTCTGTGGATGATGATAACTTTAATACTCATAAACTGATAGGAAAAAACATATTTATTTCCAATGCTTTCTGTGCTAGCTGTATCACAATGAGAGGCATCTGCTGTTGCAGGCCTAATTTTTCTCTTTGTGTATGTGTTCATATGTTTTCCAGGTGGGTGAACGCGCTGGGAATGGCTGCTGTGCAGGGGATTGATGTTGTCCTGCGTCACTCGTTCTTTGACTACGGATACACACACCTTGTGGACCAGAACTTTAACCCTCTACCTGTGAGTCTCTCAGTCCAACAAGGATTATTGCGTCTTATTTTCAAGGCTTCAATTCCCCTTTTTTCCTCATGATAACAAGGTTCTGACCTGTGTAGTCCTGTTACTATCTGGACCTTCTCTGTGCCAGACCCAGTGCCTCGATAGCACCTCTCGCTCTTTCCCGTGGGAGCTATTAGGCGAGATGAAAGGCGTTTAGTGGTGATGAGTGCTTAGACGTGGGGGCGAAATGCCATGTAACCTTAGCCCTTTGTCAGAAACTCAGGACAGTGTCACTGCTCCCGTCAACCCCCATCACAACTGTGCGCTTCTCTGTGCGGGACAGTCGGCCGGTGATAGATCTGCAACCTGAGATGCTCATACACAGGCATGTTAGTGAAAAAGCCTGCAACAGTGTTTAAAATGGACCTGCCCAATCCCAAGTTCCTCAAGGTACAGAATACAACAACAGTATTAATCATCTGACACACATTGATCTTTTTACAAGTTGTTCATGAAGATTTTTTATTTAAACAACAAGCATGTGTAGGCCTAATTTTAAGGTTATAATGTTCCTTTCTTGTACTAAAAGCTAAACATGAGATGCTTCTTGCTAGGTAAAACAGAAGATAAGTAGGGACTTTAGTCTGATTCAATTTAGCTGGAAAACAAATTGGAGTTACAAAAGTCTACCATGAGCCAAGTTCATACAAAAAAAAACATTACATTTTTAAAGAAATGGATTATATTTAGCTGAGGCAGGGCAGGATGAGAGGGTTGCATTAGGGGCCTGTATCGTAAATCATTGCTAATACAATCAAGTGGAATATGACGGAATCAAACATTTGTTATCATTCAAGATGACTTTATTCCTGTTCTGCTTATAAGTAGCTGCCTGAATGAGTACTATTTTACCCACTAATGTTATCGCGCATCTGAAATAATCAATTTCTACAAAATCGTAAAAATGTTTCACTAAATCCTTTGTCCTCTTTACCCGATATTTTTGACGCAGAGAAAGATGGAGGAAAGGTGAAAAGAAGAAAATAAACTGGCGAAGCCGCCTCATTTGTATCGTTTAGCTTCATCTTTCTTCTCTTTTCCTCTCCATTATTTTTCCAGGAATGTCGGCGTCCCGCTAGGATCACAATGCTTTTAACATGGCTGGATGTCTAGAGGTTGCCCCAGCCTACCTGCTGAGAGAATTCACTGCAGGGCCAACCTGTCCTTGAAATTTATGACCTGGCCCCTTCTGCTATAGGACGACTCCTCCAATGGGAGAATCCATTTGAACCCCCCTTCCCCCTCAAAGAATCAACTACCTTTCCTTTTAACACAGTTCTGCCTTTTCTTTACTTGCGCTTTTGTCCCAATCTTTATCAAATAATCTTTGTTTTGTTTACAGTCCACACGCCTGGTTTGTAAACTCCTACACTAAGGTGAAGTAAGATTCATCTTTGAGAAACAGAAATGCCAGTATTTAGTGTCTGGCAGTGTGAAGGCATATTGCTCCTGTTAGAAAACATTGCCCTTCAAATGCTTTGAAGAGAGACAATATTTCAGGAGATTAAAGGCAGTTGCAAAGCACATAGAAATCAGGGAGATGAGGTTGAACCTCCCCAACTAGCAAACCTTAAAGGCAGCATATTGTGGGTATACTTGCATCTCTTTTACCTTTTCCTGGATTTGTTTTTCTCCTCATTTTTTACAGCTGTCATCTTTTAGTATATTTTGGAAAGCTCAATTAGAGCTTGCTGAAGATTGTTTTTTAATTGACAACACCCAAATGTTTTAACTTGCCGCTATATGCAATGTTATAGTATGACCTCATACTTAATGATCTCATGGATTAACAGCGTCTCAGCCAAATAGTCTGACTCTCATTTGGCCTATTACAATAAACACTAACGGTTAATTGTGTTTTCTCCTTGATATAATCTGCATATTCTGGGCAGGTTGGGTGTTATTGGTCTCTGGTGCATGGATTTACGTTTCCTCAGTCCATGACCTTATACTAGGTAACTTGTTCCTGCCTGTTATTAACTGCGTTTCTTGGTTTGTATATTATCTGGATGTTTGTTCCTCCACTTGTTATCTGAATATTTGGGGGCAAAAAGACAGGATGAGAAAGACAAGCACTTGGACAGGGAAACAGAAAACAAAGAGAGGCCGTTTAGGATTAGGACCATATCAGATTTTCCTCTAAAAATGAAATGTTATGTCCGCACAATTCCTGTTCTGGTTGGGGATTTAAACGCAGTCGTAGTTTAAAGTATACCAATTCATTGATGGTTTCTCTTACTTGAGTTGTGAAATGTAAACCCCAAGCAAGAGTATAGCATCACTCCGGCCATCTTGCTCAAATAAAGCTTCGGACTCATAGCTGTTCTTTGTTTTATACTTCATGTAATAATCATAGATCACAGTTCTGGCCATACATTCACCCATCCATCCCTGTGCCTGTGGCCAACACTATACAGTTCCATGCTGTGCTCTGCTTCTTCGATGCCTTGGCAGCAAATTAAGTTAAAGTCTGCATGGAAAAAAGAAGCCCTTAAATGTTGCCATATGCAGGATTGCATGGGAACTTCCTGAGGAACACATGTTGTTCTGGGTCTCTTGGAGAGGTGTTGAGTCTGTGTAGTCTATAGACTGAGACACAGTATGGTGGACCACTCGACAATGATAACAGAAAACAGCAATTCACGATGGAGCATAATATTTTGTAAAAATGTCATATTTAAGATCTGTCAATGTGAAAACGGTCAGCGCTTGCATTTATACTACGTGACATGTTACATGTTACAAGTGCCAATCAGCTCCAACTAAATGGCGGCTGTCAAAATGTTCAATAAATCTCTACTTTCACTCTGTCACAGACCAGCTGCTTTGCGGGCACATTTGTACATCTCAAAGTGTATGAAACTTAAACCGTAATCACCAGAACATTTCATGGCTGGACAATCAAAATGGAGATTTCAGTAATATTTCCTTTCATGGGAATCCAGAATCCAACAAGGCTTCTTTGTGACAAATGGTCTCTTTTAATAAAACTTTGTATATTAGATTTAACCTTGCATTTACTTACAGTGTGGTTTGCAGTGCTTTTAAATTGTGTCAATGCCAGCGTCAGATCAAGACTTTCTTATAACACTGGGACCATGATCATGATCATCCCTTACTTTCCTCAAAGTAACGCTAAATGGGTGTCTGTGTGTCTCTCTGTGTGTGTTTGTGTGTGTGGGTCTGTGTGTGTGTGCAATGGTTTTGTTCTTACAGGATTACTGGTTCTCTCTGGTCTACAAGCGTCTGGTTGGTCCGAGGGTTTTAGCCGTGCGGGTGGCTGGACTGCAACGGAAGCCACAACCAGGACGAGTCATACGGGACAAGCTGCAAATCTACGCCCACTGTACCAGCTACTACAAGTACGTGCTACAGTGTGACTCCCTTAACACGGCATCAGTATGAACTGTGATTTTGGTCTCTTTTGTAGCTGACAGATGACGAAGCACACATCCTCTCAGCCTTCCAGTGAGGTGTAGCGATACTTAAATGTCCTTGAGGATTTAGATGGAAAACAGACTGCTGCGGTTTTCACTTTTTCTTCTTCGTGTCCTCATGCAATCACCTAAGGCTCAGTGTCTGGTGAGGAAGAACAAAATCCCAGGCCGGGCCATTCGGCTTCCCATAAATAAGCAGACCACAGACACCCGCTCATTCACAGCTCAGAGCCTATAAAATGTAACGGGTATCACTTAGCAGGTGTGTGGTTCTGTCTCCCTGCCGTCAAAGAGCCGCTGAAAGGTGTGCTAGGCCTTTATCCCATCTCGGATTGGCTGGAGGGGGGTATTGGAGGGGGAGGGACAATAAGGCGGTCTGTGCCTGGAGGAGATAAAGAGTGCCATCATGGTCTGTTCAAGGTTATCATTTAACCCAGGCCAGCGGCTGTCAGCACCAGGCTAGACTTACGGCCTTACTCTAGACAGGCTGCGTTTACAGGTGCTGCATCTCTTAGAACAAATAGTGGAACGCTGCACCTAAAGATGGCCGATAACTGGGCAAGAGTTGCATAACCAACACACACATGAGGCCTGATGACATACACGCAAATATTTGAAATACTTCTCAAAGTAGACACCTGGTATGCATAGTGAATTTGGGAGAAGGAGAAGTGGCTTAGCTCCACTAATGCACCAAAGGATTAATTTGATCAGTCAGTAAGACACAAAGTTTCAGTTGTGGTTATTTCTGAAACTTTGAGGAACACGGTCAGCACTAAAAAGGACAAACCATTGTAGTCTTAGTGGTTTGTGTAAGACAAGAACTATTGTTAATGTGGATGTCCCTGGGTTTAAAAAGTCTTTGCAGATTAGATATGTGACTTTCACTGCACTTTTACCCCTTTTAGTGGTTAGCATGCCATTTCTTTACACTTTCCAGCGACGCTCCAACATCAAACGCCATCAACACATGTTTATGTTCCTGGTTTGGATCGCTGAGAACCTCATCATTTGAAAGGCCTGAGAGGTCATTATCTCTGCCTCCATCTAACCATCTGATCTATTATTCAGAGCCATGGTCCACAGTTTTCAAAAACAAGGCTGCAAGAGTTTAGCATGGAGCCAGACACACAGCATTCCCCTCAATACTTTATTTCTCTCTGTGAATATATTTAATATAGTCAGTCTTGTTGAGTTAATGAAATAAATGTCTCACCCTGATCCCAAAAGAACCAAGATAAACATCCAACCAAAAACCAAGATTTCTTTACAGATATAAGATTATGGAGGAGGGAACAGGGAGGATTGTCTACCAAACACCAAGGCGAACATGTGGTTTTCACTAAAGCTGTGTTGTCTTTGTCCTCATATCTGGGCCCTTATTAGATTTGATCATGTCTCGCTTAGTTATTTACCTCTGGCCATTCTCCCTATCAAGTTGAGTCCCCAGTGCTTTGCTCTCAGCAGCGGGACTCACACTCTGTTGTCTGTGTAACTCAAGAAGAGTTGCCTGTCGCATTCACACCCTTCATCTGACCCTGGTCTGTACAGCGTCAGATTCAAACATTGGACACTGTACACGAGAAGCAGATTTTAGCATCAGATAGCCTTTATAGGAATCATAAAGGCTTTGAAAATGAAATGTGGTTTATTATGGTTCAAACTAAATATAGATGATAACTTGCTGCTTAATGGAATTCCATTCTTAAGCATACTTTATCTTTCTGTATTATTTTGCTGCAAGCCTTTTGATCCAGTTTAGATCAAGGAGTTGTGGTTTGATCCTCTTTCTATGTGTGATAAAAATATCAAAGGCTTCCTTCTCTTTGTAGTCATCTTTAATTATGGAGAATTGTATTCAACATGGCAACGTAATATCTATAATAAATTCATATTAACAGATGTGGAGAGGAGCCTTTTATCTTCCTGATTGTCTTTCCTTAAGGTAAAGGAAAAGTAATGAGATTTTCATCATTGTCTTTGCGCCACTAGCCATAACTATGTGAGAGGGTCCATAACGATCTACATCATCAACCTGCATCGGTCGCGAAAGAAAATCAAGTTGGCGGGGACATTACGGAACAACATTGTCCATCAGTACCTGCTGCAACCCTACGGCACTGACGGACTCAGAGCCAAGTGAGTACCCCCCCTCTCACACACATGTGCACATACACACTCAGCGGCATCGGGTTATTGTTTTCTTTCCCGAAAAAAGAGTGGTTTTCCTTTAGAATATCCTGGGCAATTCATTTGGGAGAATCAAACAAGACAAATGCACTGAGGACAGAACCAGGTTACCAAAACAGCTCGTATTTTTGCAAACGTGTGAAAGGAATTTAAATGAGGAATAGGGATAATGAGAACTTCTCTAAACAAGTTTATGGCTCTTTAATTGTTTTATTTTTTTCCACCCTTAATAGGGTGTTAAGCTGGCCCTTCAAACGCTGCAGTGAATGCATTTTAAGAAACCAGTGGGTGTTGGACTTGAGTGCTATAATTCACACTGGGTCAGCATGTTGTGTGAAGACACACCACAAACCTACAAGCATTTACTTCTTCATGCCTAACCCGACGGTAGATAGCTTAGGCGACTCAAAGAATGAAACAAAAAGAAAGGAATAAAGTTTGAACCCTTTTCCTTTTTCAATGAACGATTAATATAGACTGCGGAATGTTAGACTGCTTTCTTAAAACTTACCAACTCTATCTTTCATTTTTTTCTTTTTTTCTTATTATTTTGCCAGTATGATAGTATTAACAGGTTAGTCGGACAAAGGAGTTACAAAATATACACACATTTAGATCAATGATAGGTGTGTTGTGTGAAGGCCCTTTGTTGGAGTTTGTTTTCACAGCCTGCGACAGGTGAATCTTGTATGGGGTTTTATTTCCTTTCATTTTTTTTCTATTTAAACTTATAAGTATATAACTATGGTATATTACACTTCATGTAACAAGGTCATATAAGTCACATTTCCCAAAAGGTTTAGGCTCTTCCTCTCTCCTTTAAACCTGTTATTCTGAGACTCAGGCTTAAGCCTCAAGTCCTGGAATAACAGTCTCAGGTGTGTGCGTGCGTGTGTGTGTGTGTGTGTGTGTGTGTGTGTGTGTGTGTGTGTGTGTGTGTGTGTGTGTGTGTGTGTGTGTGTGTGTGTGTGTGTGTGTGTGTGTGTGTGTGTGTGTGTGTGTGTGTGTGTGTGTGTGTGTGTGTGTGTGTTATACGATACCGGTATTGGGTCCTAATGGTGGCTAGGCATGATCCTTGAATAACACCATAAGGATGGAGGATGTTTTAGGTGTTAGAACAGGATTGCAGGGTAATTAATAGGAGAGAAAGCTAACGATGGGCCTTTTTTAGGACTTAACTGCTTTCCTTAACCACACGCGACGCAGGGAAACTTTTATGAAGAATTTAGCAACACCAGATGTCTATAAACATTTCTGAGTAGTGAGTACAGAGGTACTTTTCAACTCTGGCCAAGTATTTAGGTCCATTGGGTGTTCCAGAAAGGCTTTGAGCAACTTTTCCTTATAAAGTACAATTTAATATGATATTTTATTGAATTTTGAGGTTCACATAAACATTTACAGACTATTGGCCTTAATCTCTACGTTATTGTGAACTTTATAGTTTAATATTTTTTTTTAAAACATGGTTACTAATAACAACGGCACTGTGTGGTTGGAAAGGTATGTGTTAAAGGTGATAATGTATACTAGAAATACAATATAAGGTGGTTATTTCTTAGGAGCATGATTTATTATTGAACTCTTACAATGACTTTAATATACTTATAAATATAAAGAGAAACAAGGCATATGAAATACTGAAAGTCTGACTCAAGGTGACTGTTGTGCAAAAAGTCTTATTAAATATTGTAGAATATTTTTCTAATAACATTACGCTTATATTCAGCCTATATTGCTTTTTACAAAAAACTGCACCCTTAAGTATAACTGTGATGTGTTGAAGCATCTCATTAACAATATGTATTCTGAATATGTTGTTATGGTAACAGGTCGAATAAGGATGTTTAAGTTACCTTTCATCATTCATCAAGAATTAACATTAATAGGACGTTATATTGATAATGTACTCACTAAACTTACAATTCATTTAACTTATTTTCTTCCAAAAGTTAATTATCCAAAGCCTCTGTACACCCCCTTCTATTTACATGTAATGGTTTGGTCCTGCCTCCAAACCCGGTGCAGCACTGCCGGCACTTTCTAGCAGAGAGTGAGAGCATGTGAGGAGCAGGGATGCTAGTACTTACATGTGAACCATGTCTCTACGACTCACAAAGTCAGGCTTTCAAAAGAAAAGAAAGGACAGAAAGACAAGAGAGAGGGACTAAAGGGCGACAGTATGTCACCCAGTTCAACGAAAAGGTGGGTGTGGTCTGAGTGGTGGAAATGTGTGTTAGCTAAGCTTAGTCCATTGTAAATAATAATTGTTATGTTTTTTTTTTACTAAGCTGACATTAGGTACTGTTAATATCTATACAGGTTTTTTAATTTCACTCCTCTTTTAGCTGACATTTAGTAAATGCAGGTAAATTTTTAGCAACTATTCATACTAAATCAGTTGTCCCTCCCCCTGGTGCCAGGACCAACATATCCATCTCTAGGCTCAGCAGCCCTGTCCCCCCATAAGTGTTATATTTTCACAGTGTCAGTAAATATTGTGCGGTTAGTATTGGACTACAAGATAGATGCAAGCCTGTACAGGTAGAGTTATTTTAAAGCATAAATGAGTGGGTTGGATTCTGGAGGTGTGGTTACAGCAATTGTGTTTGGTTGGCGTGGCCTGGGCCTGGTGGTGGGGCCCAATGTGATATCTTTCCATGGGGCCCAAAATCCCTGGCATGTATGGCCAGAGGGCAGGACCTATAACACATTTACTACCCAATAGCATTGTGAGGCTGAACAAAAGGACCTTTTGACTATGTAAATTTAGTCTTTTAAAAAACCAAAACATTTACTGACTTTTTTAGGATAGCTTAAAGTAATGTTGTAAAATTACAACCGGGGGCCTTACAGGGTTAAGGGCTATTGTTTATTGTTATTTACTTTAAGATGTTTATTCTTAACCAATCATTTAATTTAAAAGCTCTTATTTAAATGATGTGTGTGTGTCTCTGTATTCCTGATGATACACTGAGAGAATGAGCTCATAGGGCTGCTGATCACCATAAGCTAAACAGTCTGTATATTGCATTACATTTGTATAATGTAAGCTTTGTTGATACTTTGCCTGTGGGAATACAAAAAAATAGTTAGATATACTGAATATTATTTGATCTATTCCACCACTAGCTTAATCCCAAATAATGTAGAGGTGTGTTGTATGTGCCTTAAATAACCCCTTACTTTCTAGTGAGATGTATTTTTATGTTCATATAATAGTCATTTCAATGCCACCCCAAAATGATCACTGGTTCCATCCTGGCCACCCCACTGAAAATGTCCTGGCTCCGCCACTGATTGTATAATCTTTATTTGTACTGTTATAGTTTGTGTACCTCTATAAACATACTGCAAATACAAAAAGTGATTGTTGAGTATTTTCTGTTCTTTCATTTCTTTTAAGAGGATTGTTTCAGTGCTCCAACTGTTTGTAATTCCACTGGCAGATTTAAACAGTCAGTTCTAGTGTGTCGGTGTGAAATTGCAATTTTTTTTTACAACAGCTCCCCCACGTGGACACAGACAGAATCAAAAGCATTTTAGAGAGATGCTACATTTTGCTCCACTTTATTAGGGAGGTGAAAACCCGTCTTATCTTTCTGTCACATTTACCTACATATGTTTTGAATTGTTCCTCTTTAATCCTACAGATATGTCCAGCTGAACGGGGAGAAGCTGCTCATGGTGGACAATGAGACATTTCCCGAGTTAAAGCCTAAGACATTGAGGGCTGGACGGACAATAGCCATGCCTCCCATGACCATTGGCTTTTATGTCATCAAAAACATTAACGCATACGCCTGCCGAAGATAACACTGACCCCTCATCCGGAGCTTTAGGAGCACTGCTCAAAGTCACAGCTTTGATCCAAAGCTTCAAAAAAAGATGTGGCTTTTTAAATGTTCCCTTTTCTGCTGAAACACAGGGAGGTCAGAAAAAACTGCTTTTTATAATTTGCATGTCTTGCTCAAGGACACTTCAGTAGAGTGGACACTTGAGTACAGTACAATCATGTAGTCTTCATCATTATTCATGACTAAAGAAAGACTTGCCCAAAACACATACAAAAGGGCTGCACTGAACTCTTTTCAATTCTTTTCTCCAGCAGCTCTTTGTTCAAGACTCTAATGTTTGTGTGACTTTGTATGAAGTTATGCAATATCACAAAAGTCCACCTTAATGCAACTTATTAAGCTATCATTTCTCTGCTTGGATTGTAAAACCTAGAGATGTTATCTCTGTCTGCCCAGGGTTTCTTCTGTTTTTCATAATTAATCTTCTACTGACCGATGAAGAGAAACAAACGCAGCGTTTCTGAGATTACACAAGTCAAGAACATACAAGGTGTGTGTGTGGTGTGTGTGTGGTGTGTGTGGTGTGTGTGTGTGTGTGTGTGTGTGTGTGTGTGTGTGTGTGTGTGTGTGTGTGTGTGTGTGTGTGTGTGTGTGTGGTGTGTGTGTGTGTGTGTGTGTGTGTGTGTGTGTTGATAAAGCTACTGATGTGTCTGTCCAGTCTATTTGCCTCTGAAAGCGTGGTTCCTTCTCTGCCATTTCAAGGGGCTTAAAGGGAAAATATTCTTCTTCTAAAGGCTGTTTTGTGTGTCGTGTGTGTCGTTACGTTCCGCTCCCATCCAGCCTCCACACACAATCTGGGTTTTGTGCAGATGTAATGTCACTATCTTCATTTTGATGTAACGTTTTATAATCCTCTTGTGCTGCTAGAGTTTTTTGTACTAAATATACATATATTTTACATAATTTTGTACAGATTTACTGTCAAACTATTAGGTAATGTATTGTACATAAGAAAGAGTGATGCAAATACGTGATTTAAGATTGATATGTTTACTTACAAACAGTATACATCTAATTTATATGTCTAAATAATTTGCTTTGCTTTAACATTTCTAGTTTTAAATGTCATCGTCACAGACTGTGTTTTATTTGGAAGAAAAGGAAATACCTTAAGATTTAAAATGGTTCATTACCCATGTTTCCCATTTATTTTACTTAAAGTTCATAATATTTTAATCAACTTATTTCAAGATAAGCTTGTCATTTTCTGGACTGCAACCACATAGTGAGTACAAATGGGTCATGATGTGCTCTTAGAATAAGATCAATGATTCCATCTGTACTTTCCTACGTGGTGGAAGTAACACAGGAGCAGGTTCAGAGCCCCAACATGTTGCATATATATATACATATATGTGTCCCTTTAAATGTGTTCATAGTTGATGTAGAGATGTTCATATTTCTTTTGGAGAGTTTTGTTTTTATTTTAATATGTAAAGTGTGCCTATACATTATTTTTTCTTAAAAAAAAGTTTACATTGATAATAAACACTTACAAATACCTTGTAGTTGTATTTGTTCCATTTATAATAAATACATTTCTATACACTTTGCTTGTAAACTCACTAGTTTGCATACATTAAAGGATACTTCTGTATAAACAGTCCCATCATGTAAATAAACACTGAGCAATGCAAATATAGAGTATATCTACTTATTTAAGGAATAATAATCATAACATACAATTCATTATTTAAAAAAACTAGTACTCCTGCTGTATCATTTTGGTCTTGGTTTGATGATACCTTGAATCTCCATAAATCTATATTCAGCATTCACACCAAGCGTAGTCTTTGATATATAATTGCAAGCTTTTGCTGACAGGTTGCAAAATGAAGTTGCTTGGCTACATTTGTATAGTTATTAGTTTATATTGAAATACACCCAGCAGCCATCCCATTGCACACCAGAGGACCACCGAAATTAAGAACAAATGATTCTGAAACTGAACACATTTTAATTTCTTGGTACCATTTCGTAATAAGAAACCTCCTCACTCTCTATCAAATACAGAAAACAAACCTAACAGACTTCATTGTTTTCGTCCATAGCTTGCATGAGCACATGTGCACAATTCTATATTGTTATATCTTCAAGCCATTGTGAGTATTATGACATAAAATTACTGGACTTAATTTGTCAACAATTATTGTGACGAGTACCTCTTTTGTAACATGTCTTTGATCGTAGATTAATATTCTTCAATTGAACACACTGTTGCCAGTAAGTTATAACATAAATAATCAACATGAATGTCTAACAGTGTGCCGCAGTTTTAAAGTCACCGCTCTTGGCACTCTCACTCACTGTTACACACACATACATAACCTGTACGACTGTGGCCCCAGATGTGGGAGCAGCTGTATCAGGTTTTTGCAGTGAGAAGCTGCTGATGGGAAACATGAAGGCAGGATGGGGCTAAACCTGCAGAATTTAGCTTTGGCCCTGACAGACTGGACCTGGGCCAGACCTGGCTCAGTGTCTGCTGATGCAGAGACAACTGGGATCTGATTATGATGGGAGATGAAAGATTGAGGGTACCCTTTGAATAAAACGCTTGTTCCGTTTCCCCCAGACAAGCATGGTATGAGGAAACTCATACTGCCCTGAATTAGGTTCGATAAAAAGTGAACTGAAGTTGCATGACGGTGAGTCATTAACACTGGCAACGTTTCAGGGCTGATCCAAAACACAACCCTTAATTATATTTTGTTTTATTTATGGGAAATGTTCTTTTTGCTTTTATTTCATTTCATTTCAAACCTTTATTTATGCAGGTGAATCCCATTGAGATCATTGATCTCTTTTTCAAGGGTGACCTGCTGCAAGTAGGTTCCACATGAATACATATAAACATAACAGAAAAACAAAAAGGACATCATACAGCATATTTACAGCGACTACAGTTTACATAGCTATTAACATTTACAGGTTCCAACAGTTTCCGATTGGATAGCATCTATCCTCGCTTTAAAAACATTTAGTGGAACCAAATTGCTCAGCTTCCATTCCTTTTGCAGACTGTTCCAAGACATAGGAGCTGCGCATCTAAAAGCTATCTTCCCTAAGACAGTCCTAGCAGTTGGCACATTTAATAAGACCACAGCATGCGATCTCAGGCAGTAGCCACTTACAATTCGCCGTGAGATCAGGGAGCAGATGTAGGATGGAAGTTTCCCTAACATGGCTTTGTATATAAAAATGTACCAGTGACTGAGCCTCCGTACAGTAAGTGAAAGCAAACCTGCCCTTGCATACAGGGTACAGTGATGGGTTAATGCTTTACAGTTAGTAACAAATCTCAGTGCACTGTGATAGGCGGCATCTAACTTGATCAGGTAATGGGCAGGTGCATTCATATACATCAAATCACCATAGTCCAGCACAGGTAAAAAGGTCACAGTGACTAGCCTTTTCCTGGCCTCAAGCGAGAAACAGGACTTGTTTCTGTAAAAGAAACCTAGCCTAACCCTCAGCTTTTTAAGCAGGTTATTGCCATGAAGTTTAAAAGAGAGACAATCATCAAGCCAGATACCAAGGTATTTGTAACAGGTAACCACTTCAAGTTGTATTCCTTGCGTAGTTACAATATCTAAAACAGGCTCTGGTGTCTTTTTAGCTTTTGAAAAGAGCATTACCTTGGTTTTATCAACATTTAAAAGAAGCTTAAGCTCAGCAAGCTGAGTCTGAATAATGTTAAAAACAGCTTGCAATTTAACAACAGCCTCCTTAATGGAGGGACCTGCACAGTAAATCACGGTATTGTCTGCATAAAAATGTAAGGTTGCTCCATCGACATTTTCACCTAAACTATTGATATAGATGGAGAATAATAGCGGACCTAAAAGAGAACCTTGTGGTACACCATTAGTAATGTTTAACCACTCAGAAGACAGCCCATCAAAGTGAACACATTGGGTAGTTCTCTCTTTTAGTTTGTATGTCAGTAGCAGAAATGTTTGGTCTCTAAAATGAACTCAATCTCATTTTGCATGTGGCTCATTTCAAACAGGCCAACAATGTTGACATGTAAGAATCAAACCAGACTCGTTAACACCTGGTCTGTTTGATCGGGTGCTTGCAAAGAAATGAAATAGTATTCATCATATCCAAAAGACCATACATGTATGCACCTTTTGGATACTTTTTATTTGTTTTTAAAGCACACACAAACCTGGGAAAACAGAGTGAGAGAACAGACCTGCTAATGGACAGAGAACCTGAATGGGGCTGCTCTTTCTCAAGAAAATAGCTTGAAAGGGGTTGTCAGTGTTAGTTATAAAAGTTCTTAGATCAGCTACATGTTTTATCCATAGACAACATGTTTTAACTAGAGCCATGGCAAGTTTAAACCTATGTTGTACGTATGTTTTTGAGTAAATTCAGTATCTGACCTACAGTAAGTAATAATTACCAAAGAGATATCGATTAATGTGGTCTTAAGGATTTTCCTGACATTCCGAAAAGGATCTTATCAAGCCAATCCATGGAAATGGTTTTGGAAACTTTGGTTCATATAAACCTGTACCTTGTAACAAGAACTGCTGAGCGTCACTTCCTCTGACAAAATCTAATTGTGTTGTGATTTAGGCGGACTGGGCCGAGTCTGGCCACTTCTGCGTGACAGTGCCTCCTTAGCGGAGGTAACTGTTAGCCAGGCCTGCCTCACACTGTTTACACTCGGTGATCCATTTTGAGACATGCAAGGCCCCCTCACTCTGTTAGCGTACACTGAGGATTTCATGATGTTTACTCTGTATATACAGGAGTCAGCTTAAATAAGACTTTCATGAATGCTGAATCCCACAGAAAACTGATGGACTAGATTAAACTGCGGCCCACAACGAAGAACTCTCTTGGCATTTTGGACCATTTTGACCCGAGCAAGGTTAATAAAACATAAATATTTATGTTAACTATGGGGTTCTTTGCTCTGCTCAGGAGCCAAGCATACAGTCTGTGCTGAATATTGTGATACAACACAGATTTGTTATAGCCATCAAAACATTCCGAGAAACAGCCTGTTGTTTGGTGAGTGTGTATTTGTGTATATGCAGCATATGTAATGTATGTCTCCTACAAGTTGCTCCCTTGATGGAAAACCTGTTTATTTTATGTTTATATAGGAACAAATGTGGGAGGTTAGTAAATATTGAGTTTAAAGTTTGTTTTGCATTTCTTAATTCTCTTAGTAATAAATGTCTTTTAGCAATAGTAGTTACACCAGATAGGTTACATGTACATTTGTGAGATCATTTCTGGGACTTTTTTTAATTTAAAATGTCCAGGGCCATGTATGCAATAGGAAAGCTGTAAACAATTAAATGCATATTATAACTTCGAATTATTTATCAGAATTCTCTATATTCTCTATATATGTTTTCTATTATTATTAGGGCCGGGACTTTAACGCGTTAATTAAGATTAATTAATTACACAAAAATTAACGCGTTAAAAAAATTAACGCATTTTAATCGCACTTATTTTTGCACCGCGGAACGTTTCTCACTAGATGAGTTTCAGGCGTACCGATTATACTGGAGCACCAACTAACGTTCATGACTTCAGACAACAACAAACCAGAGCCATATAATAGAAGAGTTACGACAACGGAAGTCCAAAAACGGTTATCGTCACGTGGTTCATGTAGAAGAGGATCGTTCCCCGGAAGTTCATGGCGGGCAATGTGAATGCACTGATAACAGGAGATAAAACTACGATTTTTGGTAATTATTAGTGAATAAAGGTTTTGATTTGCAATATTTATACAACAAATCGATATGTGTATGTATTTACATCAATATGTTTTAAAAAATAAAATAGAATTTGCTAATATTAAGTGATAATATTAGGATTAGTGTGAACAACTAGTTTACATGGTAGGCTAACAGTGCCTTGGTTAAAGAGCCTGTTGCTGTTTATTTATAGCTTTGAATTCTTTAAAAACCAATATTATCTTCTTAAACTTGTATGGTAGTCAGGAGCATCACTTTCTAATGTTTATTGATATATTTAGAGGGAGGGGATCTAAAGTAATGCTTTAAAATTCAGATTAGATTAATGTCTACCATTTTCTTAAATTCATGGTAGTTTCAGTAATCCCATGGTAATTGAGGACACAAGTTATCTAAATGACTAATGTCATCTTTATGGCTTTCAGAAAGGACAGGAGACCGACAGGTGACTATCAAAGGACTAGCAGCAGCAGCATGATGATGATGATGATGATGATGTTAAATGTGTTGTTTTAGGAACATCCATTGCAAATACATGGAATTCAATAAACATTGAATAGCATATCATGCAGTTTGTCTGTGCCTTTTCCTCCGTGTGGTCCTGGTTTGCTGTGCTGCCTCCTAGTCGCCACCATGGTTTGCTGTGCTGCCTGGGGATGCTCCAATCGCTCAGAGAAAGGAGTACAAATGTACAGCTTCCCCACTGACACAGAGCGGAGGAAGCAGGAGCAATTTCACGACCAACAGCAAAAAAATATGTGATTTATATACAAACACTGCATTTGCACTTTTTCACAAAACGAAAACCACACCATTGGGAAAGCTTAATGTTTTGTTTAATACAAAAAACAGGGAAAGGCTTGAAAAACACTGGGAGTTGAGACTCAGGGTGCAGGATGAGGGTCTCAGTGCAGGTATTCAGGCTCCATTGAATCCCCCTCTGGTTCTTGTGCTGAAAGAGGGATAAACAGACAGGAGAAAGGGTTATACAAACCTATATAGCACACCTATTGGATGGGAAATTGCCTTGGGGAGATAAGGTGTGGTCTTTGTTCCCAACTGAAGTTATGGAACTTTATTATTTGTGAGTTTAACAAAGTATGACAAATGGTAGCATATGTGATATGAATTTCTATAAAGTTGTCTCACATTCTTGGTCATATTGTATATACAGTATGTAATGAGTATAACATGTCCAGTAAGTATAAAGTGTTTCCTAATACTGTGTATTCAACCACTATGGAATATGTATGTGGGCAGACAAAACTGAGTTGTTCTGTGTGTGAAGTAACCTCAAGTCACTCCGCAGGCACATTTTGATGCAGACCAGTTTGTCAAGACAAAAAAGGGCAAGGCTGAGAGCAGAGGCTATACCCACCATCTTCGTGCATCGCCCTGTGGTCAAAAAGAGAAGGGCCCCTGCACCACGATTCACCCCGGGACCTGTATCTACAAAGCCCATAGCTCATGATCACAGCGATAGTGTGAAAGGTGACACAGGTATAATAAGTATGAACTCTTAGTAACAAAAGTAATATTTCTTATTTTTAAGTGGTATAATATTTTAAATGTTCGAACATTTACAGTGCCATGTCTTCTACTTACATTAGTCTCAAAGATTGAGGGAAGAAGGGAAGGGATCACTGCCCTCCACCTGCCAGAGGAGTGCAAACAACAAAAACAAGCAAGGTGTCCCGTCATGTACCTGGAAGTTTGGGTTGGCAAAATGGAGTAAGAGAGGGACTTGAAAAACCTTGGTGGCTGTCTACTCATGTGGTTACAGTTGTCTTGGTTACAGCTCTCAAGTTTTTTTTTGCGCCATTTCCACATCTTTAGAAAATATGAAAAAATTGAAGTGAAATCAACCTCATCTCTGGAGAACAAACTTCGATTTCTCTGTCTTGTGAGTTTGCAGTCTTGCAGTTTTGCTCCTCCACCTGTAACATCACTGCCCCTCCACCTGCCATACAGTAGGTTACTAACAAGATTACTTATATAATACAGTGATATAATACATGTTTAGTATGCTTACTTATATAAAACAGTAGTATTAAACTTACCTTGTGTTTTCACTCACTTAAGTTCCTCTCCCTTTGCCATCAATCCAAAATCAGCTGAGCTGCAACATTATACACACAGGTAATAATCAACATAATCACAAGGACACAATATGGCTCTGCTAAAAACACTCACTCTTACACGCACCAAAGTTATATTTATCTAATATTTAACTCCCTCCACCCCCGCATACAATCCCGTTTAGAAGCCCATCTTCTCTAATTCAACAACGTTGGACCAAATGACATTAAGAGAACGGAATTTACAATTAAAAGGCTGTTCAACGTGTGTTGCTAACTTGCTTCGGTATCCTAGCTTGATCTGTTATCTGTAAACGTTCCCTAAATCTACTAATTTAGGGATAATCCACTGACATCCTTTAATACACATGTTCAATTGAATCAGATGTACGGATAATATCCGCAATATAAATCTTTAAACTTCTTCTTACCTTTAAAAGTCCGTCACGAACGGTCTATTATGCTGCAACTCCACAGCTCTGCTAGCCTTGGCGCTAACTTCCGGGGAACGATTGAGAGGCTCCACGATCCGCCATTGCTGTAAAAAAAAGTGGTCCATTGGAGTGAACGGAGATGTCATAACTCTTCTATTATATGGCTCTGCAACAAACCACAGTGAACAACAGTGGGACATGTTGTTTTAAAAAACGGACGGATGGAAGCGTCGATAAGAGCACGGTTGTGTGCAAATTATGCAAAAAGGAATTCGCATATCACCGCAGCACATCAAGCCTCAAGTATCACCTCAATGCAAAACATATAGCAGAGCTGGACGTTAGCCTCTTTTATCGCGTTCACAGCAAAAAGAGCTGGTACTAAAATTAGTTCATGAGAACCTTTTTACCCCCACGAAAGTCCCTGCTAGAGAGCAGAGCTGCTAGAGAGCAGGGACTTTCGTACGGCTCTCTTGTGAGAAAAGAGCTATATTTCTGATTGGCTGGGCGGATTGCAAACCACGCCCCGTAAAACTCCCCAAAAGTTTTGTGAAGCCGCCATTTTATTATCCTCGCATTAGCATTATTAGCATTAGCCCAGCGCAGAAACGCAGAGACTAACTTATGGCAACACAAAATAAAACATGGGAGTGGTGGAGATGAGGAGGTGTCGGCGTTCTGGCGATTTACTCGGAAGGCTGCTGGGACTCCCAGCAGCTTCTACTGAAGCCAGTCCCCAACTCCGGGGACTTCCGGCCGGGGACTTTGGGCGGCAGTATACGCCGTGAAGTGGTTTGCGGCCTGCCAGTAAACCCAAAGCAGAAGAAGAAGAAGTGACGTCAGCGGCTTCATTTGCCTAATCCTCCCCCAGGTTCAAAGAGTTCTCATGAACTAAGTTCTCATGAACCTTTGTGGGAAAAGTACTGTGGTGTGAATGCGCCTAATGGTATACTAAAATCCATGTGAAAAAAAATTGCTTCTCACTGTTCTTAGGTCAAATATGTATATGCGATTAAAAATGCGATTAATTTCGATTAATTAATTACAAAGCCTCTAATTAATTAGATTAATTTTTTTAATCGAGTCCCGGCCATAATTATTATTATCTTTTTCTACTAAATAACATTTTCTAGATTCAAAGATTTGAGATTCAAAGGCTTTATTATCATATGCACAGTAGCTACAGTTTAGAAATGGCAATGAAAAGTCCCAACCTCCTCCAACATTGCAACATAGTTATAGGACATACAAAAATAAAGAAAATATATATAGTAATATAGTGCAAGAAGAAAACGTAGAATAGGTTAGAATAAAATAGTGCAGATTACAGTATGTTACAAGACCAATGAGCAAGTGATGCAGATGAAGTAAGCTATATTCATGTCAAAATAAATAAATTCAATAAGCTATATGGGCCATTCTACCGAATTGGACCAGTCAGGTTGGACATTGTTTATGTTTTTTTCCCAAAACGTTGTCTAGTAAAAGAACCGTACATTTTTATATCGTATTTTCAGACTGTATTGGAATGTTTTTCCTCAACATACAGTAGTACATACACATGTAGTAAAAAAATTATATTATATATTATATTAACCTGTTAAGATTGTTTTACCTTCCCTTCTCTAAATAGTATTTTAACAAATATTTCTTGAGGGTTTTCACAATTAAATTAATATAAGTGCATTTTTAATCAAATTTCTAAGTTCAATTTATACAATTCATAAAAATCATAATGCAAACTTTCTTTGTAAAATGCATAATACTGATCATATTGATTCCAGAGTTGATGATTGTTGAAATTGAACATAGTATACATTAAACCAATCAGTATCATATCATTTTAGTTGATAAGTCAATATACTTAACTTTTTACAAAACATCCACTGTTTCGGTAGTGACTGCAGTATTTTGTTCTCAAGGTTATATCATATTCCCTCAATCTTATTGCTTAATCTGAACTCATAAGTAACATGCCTTATGTTGACGTGTGAATGTTTGAAGCTACTGACCCAGAATCAGCACTTTAGTAACAGGCTGAAATAGCGGGGGATGAGGCTAGAATGGGTGATCTGTTTGGTATTTTGAGCAAAACACTTCATAGACATGTTTTTTATATATCTGAGACCTATAATATATGCCTAACAATAGTATAATAAGAGACCTTTAACCCTTTAATGGCTAGACCAAGAAAACATCTATGGAAACATTATTTGTTTGCATTTTTGTATCAAATGGGACACAAATAACCACAAACAATTTAAATGTTTACTGACCTCACAGTTTTGTTTTTATGAGCCTCAACCAACTGGTCGAGCTGGCCTTTTATGGTAAAAGTGCATTTTCAACAATCATCATACAGTATGTGTATGCTATATGTTTACCATAAAAGGCCAAATCGACCGGTTGGTTGAGCATATTTTCCAAAAAATAATTACACCCTTGTTAAAACTTTTTTTGTGCATCAAGTTATCTAATTATGTTCAGTCAGTGCCCTGCCACTAAAATATGTCAACAATGATATGGTTACCTTACAAAAGTTGAGTGATTTCGTCAGCAGTGATTTTTAGCATGCCAACTTTCTCAGCTGAAAGCATAGACTGTATATATAAATGGACGTAGGGTCCGTGACGTCACCCATAGGATTCTGCAGAGTTGCCGTGAAGCCCTTAGTAGGCGGAGTCGGCCACTAACGGCTCGACAGTGACGCCAGAGTTCAACTCCCGCCTTCTCCAGCCTGCTCCAAATAAGGGCAAAGAGGCGGAGCCGAGGCGGGACCTGCTGCCACCGAGCTGGAAGTTCCAGAGCTAGCTGAAGCTACCAAGCTAAGCTAACATGCTCCCCATCTGCACGCTGCCGTCGCATTTTACGTTTCTAAGGTAAGCGGACATGAAACTATTCAGCAAAACTATAAATAATAATCTAAGTTATTGAGCTTTTAGCATAATACTTCAGAATCTTAAAACCCCTTAACGTTTGTATGCAATTGTACTCAATTCAACACTGGAATCAAGTAAATATTAATATGTTTGCATGACATTAGTTATTTATATTTTGATATCACTTAACTATACGTTTAATACATTTAAGTCAAGCTAAGGTACATACGGTAGCTAGTTAGCGCTCTTACCTGTGAGGCCTCCTCCAAACAGCATAATAACCAGACTGTATCATTAAAACTAAGTACCAGTTATAGATCCTTGACTTTAGATAAACAATTCAAAAGACAAAATGTATTTAAAGACCAATCTTTATTTGAATGTGCCTCTTAACCTGAGATATTGGTTATACAGTAATAGTATTGACAATCTAAAAAAACTGAGCAACTCAACAGTCAACTTTATGTTTCTTATTGTCTAAAGCATTTATTATTTTCATTTTCCCAATCTCATATTCAGTGTGGACGGATTGAGACAGCATGGTGTCCAGAGAGCTGCAGAGACTTCAGGGAGAAACCTCCATGTGATGGACGTCCTGTCTGTTGGTTTGGAGAGGACTGAGGGTCTTTCCTCTGCGAGGAGGACCAGGGCAGATGAAGGAGCCCATGCTGGGCAAAGCTGATACCAACTGCACAGGCCTAGTCGGTCACTTTATTTGACTAAATGTGTTTAATACATTTAATAGGTTTACACCTTCTGTCCATATGTGCTTTATATTTAAAACATTTGATTAACTTTTGGTTCACATTTCAATAAATTGTATTTGTATTTGCACTCCTTTTGTCCATTATTCTTACTGAAAATGTTAGATTACACATTCACATCTGACTGAAGATTGGCCCCATTTATTTGTGACGTTGCAAAACAAGGTACATGTTGTGAAGCTCATAAAGTGAGGCAAATAGAAATAATCAGCTGATGGAGTGTAGATGTGGAAATAGCTGCATTCGATCAGCTGACTGTTTTTACAATAAAAGTAGTTTCTTAGTGAATGTCCTGTACTGGTCTTAAAATCTCATAACATCAGCTTTTAATGTTATATGTAAAGTACCATGTGTACAAACAATATAACTGATTATCTTCTGTTGAACATGTTGGATTGTGTATTGTCCGAGTCAGGGGCCTTTTTATTTTTACTGTAACTTTGGAAGTTGTGTTACCAATGCTTACTGTTGATTTGATACCCATTTGGTAATGCAATTAATAAAAACAACAAGGTTTGGGTTCGTTCTTCAGATGACTGTGACGTTAACGTGTAAGCTCAATAATGAACTCCAGCTCAACCAACCATATTGTAATATCTAAGTAATCATCTTGAAATATGACATTAATAATTGTAATATACACACATCTTATTGTGAGGTTGATTTCACATACACTACTTCGACATTAGCTTGTCTACATACTTGAGCATAGCCAATTTAAATTAACCTTAGATGCATACAGTTCTACCTACATAATAAAATATCTCTAAGTTACAAGGATGTAACCTTATTTTATCAACCTCAAACAGAAGCCGTTTGTTCAACAGTATTATCCCACTTAACACTTGTCTATTTCGTTGTAACCTTTATATATACAGTCTATGATTTTAACTTGGAGGCTACGATTACAATCGTTAGCACCGATGTAGCTACCACTAGCTTACATGCTAACCCAAGCCTTACCATTCATTACGTAGCTGATTAAAATCATTAACACATAAATAAAGCACTAGAATTTCACTTACCGCAAAACCGCATTCATGCACTGTCTGTTTTAACCGCAGAGCGAGTCACAATAGTCCGATATATAAGCATGAAGAACAAACAACCACGGCCGGCTACAAGTTGTGTTTCCTGGATGAGCTGAGCAGGCAGAGTCCCTGTAGCTAGCTTCACGGAGCAGCTAGCAGAGAGACAATAAGCTAACAGCGGCAGGCACTTGACAGAGCCGTCACTCAATGTGACCACGCCCTAATTTATGCACAAACTTTAAGACCTAATATAAATAAAAGGGTCGCGTTAGAAAACAATTCACTCACAGATCCATAATCATGAAGGTGGAATCTAACTATATCGATAATAAAAATGTATGAAGCCTGTTATGGAAATAATTATCATAGACGCCAATTTGTAACATACAGGACAAACCTTGATGTCTGTTTACCTTCTTTAAGGACACAGGCTGCTTAGCCAATAATGTTATTGTTCCCATTCTGTGACCGGTCAATACTGGGTCACAGATGGTCTGTGTTGTGGGTACAGTGGGACACTTCCTTCTCTGTATTTGTGGACTCCAAGGTGAAATCTTCGAGGTCACAAGTGTCCGACGCAAGTAGCTCAGTGTTCCCACACTGTTTAGGCTATCTCCTCAAATATGTTGTTTACTCTCTGCGAAACCAGTTAGATGGGCTGGCAAGAGAGAGGCTCTCCAGAATTGACGTGGCAACTCTACCGTGAAGTCAGAACCTCTGACTCTTGGACTTGTGATGTGAATCCTCCGGCCGTAACTCCAAATAAACCATCAGTGTTTGACATCAAAGCTACTGCTCCTACCGTGTCTCCTTCCTGAGTCGGTGACTCCCACTGCTATAGCTACACAGAAGTTTCCTCTACAGAGCCAGGGGTAGAAACATGTTTTTTTCTGCTGTAAAGTTGGGCATTTTAACATGGGGGTCTATGGAAATTGCTCCTTTCTGCAGCCATCGCCTATCGGCCAATATATGAACTGCAGTGTGTGGCACTTCCGTATTGGCTTCCCGGCTCTACCCCACAGTTTGCCGCTTGGCTGAAAGGCATTCTGTTCGAACCACAGTGACATCTAGAGGTTGTTTTGTGCATAACATGTCAACCAAAGGGTAGAGCTGGCTGAATCAGATGGAGTTCAACTTTTTTATTTATTTTTTCAACAAGATATCAAGACACTACATATGCTCTACCAAATGATGGCGCTGTCTGTTAAAGGGTTAAAGTAACACACTGATTTTCAGACTTTAAAAATACATTTATTTCAAAACTATGGGATTTACCTGTTTACCATTCCATGTTGTCACTACCGAAACGATCATGTCAATTATCGAAACTTAACCTATATGTATCGGTAGTGACGATTCTAGCTAAAATTGAGCATAACTAAAGAATGCTAGCAAGTACATGGCTAGCATACACGTTTTTTAAGAGGTTTACACCTACAGTCTATGGTTTACACACATAAAAACCTAATACTTTGCATTAAAAACCCGAAAAAGGTAGTGACAATTCTTAAGGTTACACGCCGATTTTGGAACAGATTTATATCAAAAGTATGGGATATAGCTACTTGCCATTCAGCCATGAAGGACAGGTATGCAGTAGGCTTGTTTGAGACGCGTTGCGGCTCGCCTCGAAAGTAGACGAGAATAGCCGATCGCAGCCGGGGGAGGTCTCAAAAAGCTTGCCTGAAGTCGGACAGCTCGGAGTCGGCTTCGTCTTCTTCTTCTTCTTCTTCTCTCGGTTATTTGGCAGATTGCAAACAGCTAGAAGGTGCATACTGCCGCCTCCGGAGTCGGCTTGACTCGGTTTGCATTTATAAAGAATGCACACATGTGTTTAATCGTTAATGTCAGATATGTACTAAGTAAATACATTTGTTCCTGCTCAAGATTAGATTCAACTTTATTGTTATTGCACATATTACAGGTACTGAGACAACGAAATGCACTTTAGCTTCTAACCAGGTGCAACAAGCAGTAAAGTGAAAAGTAAACAATCTACAGAATAAAATATAGAATTAATTGAATGATGAATAAACAGTGAGGGGTATGAATACTAGATATACACAGCAGCCTGAGAGCAGTATGAACAGTGTGTATGAATATGCTAAGATATATAAAAGTATGAAAACGGTAAGCAATGCAAGTATAGTATAAAATATATGGATATTCATTTAATGATGATAAATATTGTGGAACAATGATGAAAAATGTGAATGGAAGTGGCGACGTAAAACTGACACAAAACAACAACAAACTTTTGCCCAGCCAGAGTTTCATCACCCGCACGTGGAAAAAACCACCAATGAGCTCGAGATACCAGCGAGTCGTTTCCCATCAAGCATTTCGCTTCCGCAGCCCGTGGAGAGGAACTGCGCCGCCTCGCCGCGCCTCGCTCTCAAGGCTGCGGGCGTCTTTGTCCCGCGAGGTTTCAACGTTTCATGAAGGCGGGCCTCCAGAGCAAGTCGGACAAAATGACTAACCATCATGCAACGCACGAGCAAGACGTTGATCGTAGGGGTGGGCGATACCACAAAATCTGGATTCGATCCGATACCAAGTATTTCAGGGCCAGTATCGCCGATACCGATATCGATACATCATCATAAATAGACTAAATCTGAATTCATTTTCATGAATAAAGACAGGACAGTTTTTATAGACAAATACACGTTTTACTTTTGCAAATTTAAAGTGCAAACATGAAAAATAACAATACAAAGTGGCCAAAGTAGCGAACTGTCTTCTTGCACACATCACAGTTCGCTAAGTTTTAATGGCCAGTTGTGAAATTGCTCCACACAACGCTGCTCTTTCTCTCAGCCATCATGCGCGTGTGTGTGTTGCACTCGCGAGTCGCTGGCTGCTGCTGTCCTGCCCTGCTGGCTGCTGTCAGTCCGCTTGATAATCGGCGTTCAGGCAGGGAGCCTCGAGGAGAAGAGGACAGCAGTGGAGAGAGAAGAAAAGAGCATATACTTGTGTTCGTCTGCACATAGTTTTTTGAAGAAATTGACGAGTAGAGGAGACGAGAAAAAAGTATAACAGTATCGATCCTATTGGCTCTAGTATCGATATTTTGAAACGTAACGTAATATCGGAGGTATCGATATTTTGGGATCGATCCGCCCACCCCTAGTTGATCGAAATTCCGCAGGTCTGCGCAGGTCTCGCTTGTCTCAAACAAGCCTAGTGTCACTGCCTAGTCAAAAATGCAGGGGTGTGGCTAAAAACCAGAACTTGTGTTTCGGTAGTGACATGGAAACTGGGGACATGATTTTTTTAGTAGGCTAAAAAATGTTTTAAGTAGGGCCGGGACTTTAACGCGTTAATTAAGATTAATTAATTACACAAAAATTAACGCGTTAAAAAAATTAACGCATTTTAATCGCACTTATTTTTGCACCGCGGAACGTTTCTCACTGGATGAGTTTCAGGCGTACCGATTATACTGGAGCACCAACTAACGTTCATGACTTCAGACAACAACAAACCACAGTGAACAACAGTGGGAAATGTTGTTTTAAAAAATGGACGGATGGAAGCGTCGATAAGAGCACGGTTGTGTGCAAATTATGCAAAACGGAATTCGCATATCACCGCAGCACATCAAGCCTCAAGTATCACCTCAATGCAAAACATATAGCAGCTAGCGTGGAAGCTAGCGTGGACGTTAGCCTCTTTTATCGCTTTCACACCAAAAAGAGCCGGTACTAAAATTAGTTCATGAGAACCTTTTTACCCCCACGAAAGTCCCTGCTAGAGAGCAGAGAGCTGCTTGAGAGCAGGGACTTTCGTACGGCTCTCTTGTGAGAAAAGAGCTATATTTCTGATTGGCTGGAAGGATTGCAAACCACGCCCCGTAAAACTCCCAAAAAGTTTTGTGAAGCCGCCATTTTATTATCCTCGCATTAGCATTATTAGCATTAGCCCAGCGCAGAAACGCAGAGAGACTAACTTATGGCAACACAAAATAAAACATGGGAGCGGTGGAGATGAGGAGGTGTCGGCGTTCTGGCGATTTACTCGGAAGGCTTCAGTAGAAGCTGCTGGGACTCCCAGCAGCTTCTACTGAAGCCTTCCCCAACTCCGGGGACTTCCGGCCGGGGACTTTGGGCGGCAGTATACGCCGTGAAGTGATTTGCGGCCTGCCAGTAAACCCAAAGCAGAAGAAGAAGAAGTGACGTCAGCGGCTTCATTTGCCTAATCCACCCCCAGGTTCAAAGAGTTCTCATGAACCTTTGTGGGAAAAGTACTGCGGTGTGAATGCGCCTAATGGTATACTAAAATCCATGTGAAAAAAAATTGCTTCTCACTGTTCTTAGGTCAAATATGTATATGCGATTAAAAATGCGATTAATTTCGATTAATTAATTACAAAGCCTCTAATTAATTAGATTAATTTTTTTAATCGAGTCCCGGCCCTAGTTTTAAGTGTTATTTACAGAAATTGAAATTTAGATGTCAGGGTTGGGAACAATTATGGCGCGTTTCCACTGCAGCGTTTAGCCCCGTTTAATCGTCCTTAACCGTCCTCAAGCGGCCAGGCCGGTTTTGGTGGCGTTTCCATATAGCCTAGTACCGGCCAGCGGGTACTTTTTCCCTCTTTTTCCGGCCTCATAAAATCGTGGTTCCCTCAGACCAGGGCCAGGGCTGAACTAGTGATGTCAACACTCTCGACTGCTGATTGGTCAGAGAGAATCGTCACAAGATTGCGCGCGAGTTCATCCCTAGCGTCGCATATATATATAGAAGCAAGCTTGCAGCATTTTTATGCACAGCATTTTGTAAACGGAGGAGCTACAAAAATGGCTACTTCTAAGAAAAGCACACCGTGGTCGACCGAGGAGGTGACGACGTTCCTACATCTCATTGGGGATGATCAAATCCAGCGGGAGCTCGACGGAACAACTCGAAATGTGAACAAAAACAAAGCCGATCGCCCCGCCTACACTGCGTTGCTACCCCAGGTCCTAAACTGTAATGGAAATGCGCCACGGCCAGAACCGGCCAGCGAGGCAGCCCGAGGCCAGAGCGAGGACGCTCCTTCCCAATAGAAAGTACCCTATAAATGATGTTTTTGTATATTAAGCTTATCTAATGTAATGCCTTGTGTTTAAATAGACCATAACATATGCTTAGTAAATATCTATGTCTAAATAGTTTTTCTTGTTGTGGGACTGCACTTTGTACTAATTCGGTAGAATGCCCCATATATGCCCCTAACCCCATATCTCTATTTCAACCAGTAAACTGCATTCCACAAATACCAAACCATTGTGTGCACACAGCCTCAGTCATGTGCCCCACTTTAGGCACTAACATGTGATTTTCACTGGCTCGCTGATCCCTCGAGGTGGACAACCCATTGAGATGAGCATTCACATTTACTACTTTTCTTTCTTTACCCTGGGCTGTGGTTTAGACGTTTAGACGCTCCTCAGTAACGCTTTATCTGTGTGTTGACTTCCTGCTGCTGCTCTCACATGACCCGCGTGTTGCAGGAAGAAGCAGGTTGGGCTGAGACAGCAGCCGACATGAACACTTCCACAAACTAAGGACTGCTGGAGTTTGGGACAGCAGAGAAACTGGACTGAGATGCAAGGGAACACAGAGTGAGTAGGGGCATGAATATAAGTTTGTAGGCTATTTGTTTTCGACATTGGCATTCAGCGTGAATTAAGGAAGTTGAAGTTTGGTAAGGGGAAGTAAACAAGTAAAACACGAGATGTAGCCTCATTAGATCGGAACAGAGCTACAAAATATTAAATACAGGCTTATATTATATTCAGATCATTGACTAAAGAAAAAGAAGCCTTCCAATACATAGTATAAAACTCTACTGAGTATGTCCTGCTTCAGTAAAAGTGAGTATAATCAGGAAAATGTACTTAAAGTAATACCAGCTAAAGTAGTACTAGATACAGAGAAAGGTGCCCCTTGCCTTTTATGCTATTATACTGTACTATCAGAGGTGGAAGAACTACTCAGATCTTGTACTTAAGTAAAAGTAGAAGTACCAGAGTGTAGGAATACTCTATTACAAGTAAAAGTCCTGCATTCAAAATGTTACTTAAGTACAAGCATAACAAATATACCTAAAGTAGGCTACCAAAAGTAAAAGTAATGATTATGCAGATTGTTCCAATTCAGAATAATATATATTATTCTTTTTTTGTTATAATTATTGATGCATTAAAGTGCTATCAAAGCTGGTAAAGGTGCAGCTAATTTTAATCACTGTGTATACTGCAGGGTAGCTTGTGAATTTACTCCAGGTTTAACAACATTTTAAGAGTTGATTATATATCACATCATTTAACAAAATCTACAAAGTAATTAACGGTATTAAATGAATGTAGTGGAGTAAAGGTATACGATTTACCTCTGCATTGTAGTGGAGTAGAAATACAAAGTGGCAACACATTTATATACTCTGTAAAGTACAAGTATCTCAAAAGTATACTTAAGTACAGTACTTAAGTACATGTATTTATTTACTTTACACCACTGTATAATATTATATCATTAGATTATAATTAATTACAGTATGCCTTCATGTAAAAGCAGAATTGTTCTGCTGTAGTTAGTTGAGGTTGAACTCACTTGTAATTTTTGAGTGTCAGACCAAACTTAAATGGATTTTAAATGATTCAATCCGAATAATTAAAAGGAAAAGCAACAAACTATTAACCATAGTTGAATTTAAAAGAAATATAACTAGTTGGTAACATTACTTTGTAAAGCATGCTGCCTTTGCTTTGTAAGATAACTACGTTTAATCAAATGACTCAAAATTGTATTTCCAGACCACCACTGTAGTCACTAATGTGATTTTAAGAAAAATATTTAAATGTATGCCATGGTTCCCTTATGCACGTGTAACTGCACATTTATATTTGTTTAGTATATTGATACAGCTAAAGTACATGTTGTTACAACATCAGCACATGAACATGATCTAATGTGTAAGTAAAAGGATGTCACTGCAGGCTGTGTGCACAACCTTGATGATGGTTGGCAGTATTAAGGAAGTGTTGCATCACATTTGTTCTGCCTTTCTACAATAGTGAGAGGAGACCAGACAAATCTGTCATGTAAACAAAGTCCAGTTCTTCACAAAGAGTTTTGAAATACAAGTGCATCTTCCCCTGAACCGAATTGAAAATATTGTTGATGTTTAATGGAATTTGGATTATGCCGAATTATTAGATCAACATTCAATACTAGACAACTCTTTTTAATCATTAAAAAATCCTTAGTTGATTAAATAAAAAATATATGTCTTAAGGTACAATCACATATCACATCAGCTAATGGAAGTGCAGTGGACTTTTATATCTGCTCTGACTGACAGCGTCCTTAAGCCCCACACAGTTGGCATTTTTGCGTCTGACCTTTTTTTTTTTTATCTGTGCTCTCACCAGAGGTTGTCACTGATAAAATATCAGCTCTTAGATACTGTTTACTTTAGGGCAATAGAGTGTGGGAAAAATGTCCCCCAGTTTCTCCAGTGGCTGATACTGTAATCCATGTATCTTTTCTTTATAGCATATTGTATGTGGAGCGGTTGCAGTAAATAGGACACCACAGCGCAGCAGGACAGATGAAGTGCTTGCTGATATCCAGTCAGAGCGCCGAGGTCCTCTTCCACTGGACCGACCCAGAGTTCTATCAGAACGTACAGGCTCAGTACGTGTCGTCCCAAGAAGATGGCCATGGGGTAAGGAGGAAGGAAATCAACCAAGACTGTTTGTACTCATTTCAAAGTGCTTTATAGCTCTTACAATACCTCCTAACTCTTGTTGTTACCTTGCTCTGTTGTGATGGCCAGCTTCCAGCCTTTGAGGACAGCATCAGCACTCTGTTTGCTCCCATCATTATCTCCTGCATCACCATGGTGGACAGGCTGGGGGACAGCTACACCTCCTTCACCACAGAGAACAACCATATCTACGTCCTACACCAGGTAGAGCCTACCTTCCAAAATAAAAGCTGTTCTCACTCCTGCACAATCCTCAGAGTAGTTTATCCACACTTATCCATTACAAAAAGGATGCAATTAAACCTCTTTTGACCTTGTTTTTTAAATCCTTTCACGTTGGAAGCAAATTCCTGCATTCCTTAAC
Source organism: Gymnodraco acuticeps (assembly GCF_902827175.1). Classification (NCBI taxonomy): domain Eukaryota; kingdom Metazoa; phylum Chordata; class Actinopteri; order Perciformes; family Bathydraconidae; genus Gymnodraco; species Gymnodraco acuticeps. The sequence goes on along the minus strand of NW_022992130.1, from coordinate 236,408 downwards.
TTTGCTTTACTAACAGTAGCAGCACTGTGATCTAAAAGCAGGCCTCTCTTCCAGTGAAGTGTCATGTTAGTCATGTGAGTCTTGAGGAATCAAACCAGGCTTTGTCCTCCTGCAGTGCATGGTGATTACTTCAGGTTCAGTCAGTGTCAACAGGTCTTTCTAATGCAAATATATATTCTCTAGAGAACAGTTAAAAACAACTAACTTCATTTTCTTGAAATGTACATCCATAGGGAAATGTAATCTTAATGATGTCATTTTGTGTCCTCTTTAGTTTGATGAGTGTCTCTACATCGCTGTGAATGGAGATGGTGAGGAGGGAGAGGGGGATCTGAGGAGGAAAATCTACGTGATGAAAAAGATGATTGAAGTCATGTTTGGAATGGTCACCCTCAGCAGTAACCTCCTCAAGAGAGAGTAAGACATTTTGTGCATACTTCTTTAATACTGGACAGACTTTAAGAATCATCTAGTTGAAATATGACTTGTGTTTGTCCCCAGACTGCGTCCTCAGGACACGGAGCAGAGAGCCAGGCTGTGGGAACACCTCCAGAGTCTGCTGGAGACCTACAGCCACCTACGAGAGAACGACCAGAGCTTCCTAGTGGAGGTGCAGTGACACGATATACTGCAGGCCTTAAAGGAGACATTTCCCCCCCGCTTTTGTTTCCCATTTGGTATAGATTTTTACGCAAATGTTTCTCTCTACAGATTGTTCTTGCTTAACTTTCTATTAAGATCTATGTTTCCATCAACCTTACATTATTGGGGTATTGGTAAACATTTGAATGATTTTCAATTTTGCACATATAAATGTTAACCACTAGATGGCAGAAATAGCCAGAAATTCCCTTTTTTTTTTTGGTATTTATATTATTTGTGTTCTCTCTATACCATTTTGTATGCAGCTTTCTAATCAGCCACTAAACCAGTTACAACTTGACAACAAATTAATATTAAAGCTGTATTTATTACTGTATTTTTGTATACAGGGGGTGTAGTTCAAGTGCTTTACAATAAAGTGAATAAACAAGGCAATATATAAAACAGTCAAATGAAAACGAGTACAAATACGTCACGACAAACCAAGCTACCAAATCAATAATACAAAATATAAGAACAGGTATGCAAGTGAGAACAAGATCAGAAAACCTAGAAAATAGCATATTGGATTTAGGTTGGATTCAGATTTAGGTTGATATAAAGCACATTTAAAGAGCAGACATTTCTCATGTTCAGGCGAGGATGGAAGCAATGTGGTTAGCATCTTCCCCCATTTCTCCTCTCCCACCCCCCCCTCCTCTCAGGCAGTGGAGAGGCTGATCCACCCCACGCTGTGTGAGCAGTGCATTGAGTTCCTGGAGCGCCGTTTGGTTCAGCAGCTCAACAGCAGTGTGGAGCGAGCGGGAGAGGAAGTGCTGCACGCCTTCATCCTGGTTCACACTAAACTACTCGCCTTCTACTCTAGGTACAGATGTGTCCTTTAAACCCCTTTACCTTATTCCTATCACTATTATGTATAATTTCCGAGTCAATGAAGAGGCGTCTTTTTATTTATTCAAGGTTTTCTTTATAAATGATGACTTTTCTTTGCTCTTCTGCTTGTTCTAGCCGCAATGCGAGCACACTCTCCACCTCAGACCTCCTGGCCCTCATCATCATGTCACAGAATATGTATCCTAGCAACACGGACCAGGATGATCCAAATCCTGAGGTAGAAAATGATGACAGGCTCACACCAACACACGTTGTTAGTCACCTTATTTCTGATTGTTTATTGTCTATTTCTGTACATGTTGTGTGTTTGTCTTTGAAGGACATTGAGAGTACATCTGGTTCTGGTCCTGAAAGCTTTTACACCCCAGAGCCCTCTCCTACAGACATGGACTCGAGAAGTTCAGGTTGGTATTGGAGTCTGTGTATCAATATTTACCCAGTTATTACATTATAACAACAACAGTTTGCTGTCTTCATTTGTGTGTCAGCAGACATGCCAGTGAGAGAAAGCACTCCTTTGTTTGAGTTTGTGGACCCAGACGTGCAGGTGAGAGTATATCTCAGTGTGTATTCCTAATAGTGAATTCAGATTTATTTTATTAAAGGCAAAATAAACGATAGTTCTGTTTGAATGAGACCTCATGACTGGATAAAATTGTGTTGTCAGATGGCAGAGGACAGCTTGCACACTCTGGAAGTTCCTCCGCCTGACCCTTCAACCCCTCGCAGAGTTTTCTTAGAGGTCTCACTCAAAGATGGACTGTTTCCCATGATGCCTCACTCCATGTACTGCCTGCCTCTGTGGCCCGGCATCACACTTGTGCTGCTAACTAAGGTTTGTGGAAACCAAAAATGTTACCTACATCCTCATTTTCAGGCCCAATTCACTCTTTCTCAGTCAAGCTGGTATTCATTAATTGACCTTTTTATTAATTTCAGTATATATTATTTTTTATATTAAGTGATATCAGTTAATTTATATTCGTTTAAAAAGAAAAAGCGTTTTATTTTTTAGATACATTATTTTTAATTCTACAATATATTATATAACTGTATATCTTTATAAAACTATATGGCCAGCAGGGGGCAACCTTGTGACACAATTTTCCGGTCGTATTTAAGTGCAATGTTATGCATTGTTATCATTATATACACACATTTATGCTCCCTTGTTGAACACCTTCACTTCTATCTGTCAGATTCCCACCAGTGCAGTGGCCATGTCAGTGTATACGTTTCTGGAGGCCTTCGCTAAACTGGAGAAGCGTTTAAATGAAGGCCAGGAAGGACCAGCTGCTACCAGAGGACAGCCCACTATACATGACATCCGCAGCAAACTGGACAAATTCATCAAAGCCCTAGGGGCCAGTGAGATACAGGTATGGGTTTTTACGTGCACCAACATGGTTTGCATCATACACAATATATCCAACAGCTTTTATGTTTAACTTAAATACATGCCGACCTTTATCAAAGAATACCCTACATTAGTCTTCAAGTGGAGTTAAGAATATGAATGTACATAATCATTTAAAATATTGTATTTTTTCAATCAAAGGCCGTAAATAAAATGGTCATTCACAACCCATGAAAAAATGGGTAATACATTTAAATTCAGTTTCTGCATGTGCTGTGAAAAGCTTATTTTACCTTACTGTAACCTCTCCTATGATGTAGCAAATAAACCTTTGTTGGAAGATTTGACCTTCATTGCATATTACAAAATAATTGTGATTGCATCAAATGAAACAATTTCCATGTCATCCCGTTTTTGGATCAATAGTAAGACCTGCTTTTGTTTCTTCATGTTCTATTCAGTCCGCACAGTTACAAAATGTCTGGACAGATTTCAAGAACCGAATCGGCAGAGGGGGGCCAGGGTTCAACAGAGAGTGAGTCTGCAGCCCTCTGCTGGCCAACATGCATCATAGCACAGTTGTTTGACGATGCTTTCAGTAATTATATTGATGTTCTTGTTTTAGGCTTATCCACAGTTGTAAGAATATGAAGACCCAGCTCTGTGGAGTATACCGCCAGTGTTTCCTAATTGAATCTGGAACAGCTGACAGTCCTCGACGGCTCTCACCCGGCCTGCAGGAGCGGGCCCAGACCATGGTGCAGTGCGTATCACTCGGCAGAACATGCTTGTTTTTGTAGATTTTCAGATTTGAATTTGTTCTGAATTAGTTTAACTTGTGTTTAGTACAAGCATACTTGCCAGACAGTCGGCGTTCATGTCTGTTTGTCTTTCTTCTGTCTCAGAGACAAGCTGATGGACTGGAAGGATTTTTTGTTGGTAAAAAGCAAGAGGAATATAACCATGGTGTCATATCCTTTCAGCAAATGAAACCTGCTCCCTATGATGCCGTGTTGTCTGTGTGAATTGGGATAATTCTGGAAGTGCATGGATATTTTAACAACATGCATACACCCAGCAATTTCTTTGAAATATGTCTTACTGTTATCCTGAGTGTATTGATCTTGACCCGGTTAATCTCACGTACCTGGAGGACTTCCCGGGCCTCATACATTTTATCTGCGTGGACCGATCCACGGGCCAAATGATCGCACCGTCGCTCAACATCACTGAACGCAACGTGTCTGAGCTGGGGAAGGGGCCATTGGCTCAGTTCATCAAAAGCAAGGTCAGGCATACTGAAAGTACACACCTTCAATTTCTGATTGATACATGCAGAGCAGACCAGAAACTGTTTATCTTATATCAAGTAATTCAAGTTTCAGTTTAGTCTATTCCTGCTTTCAGTGCAAAGAACCCATATTATAAAAACATTAATACATGTTCCTTATGTGATTGCTTAGGTATAGTTACATGTATTTGCTTAAAGGAATATTTAGGAAATGTGGGAAATATGCTCTTTCCGACAGTTGAATGAGAACAATAATAATTGTGCCCAGATAACAGAGAGCCAGAAAGCAAATAAGCTCATTCTGTATCACTCCTTACTTTTATATTTAGAATGAACATTACGTCAATAGTTATGCTCATTTTTGTCTTAAATGATTTTCTCTTTCTCTCTCTATCCATCATGAAGGTGTGGAGTCTGGTCAGCACAACGCGGCGCTATCTCCAGAAGGGTTACTCCACGGTCACATTGCGCGACGGAGACTTCTACTTCTGCTACTTCCTCTGGTTTGAAAATGAAACTGTAAGTAACTTGCTTGTCATGTTTTAATATCAAATGATAACGCAAAAAAGAAGCATGTAATATGGTAAAGGTAAAAAAAACTGCACAATATAAATGGTGTATGTGATCAATCAGGGCTACAAGTTAGAGGCAGGGGACATACCCGTCCTACCTGACGACTCGGCCCCCATTGGGATGCTTGCCTGGGACTACTACAGGTAAACACCTACCCATGACAAAACAGATGTGATTAATCTAAACAAGATGGCTAAAGAAAGTAACATGTCCTGCAGGAAGCTGCTGCGGTACTACAGCAAGAATCACCAGGGTGAGGTGGTGAAGTGCTACGAGCTGCTGACGGTTCACCTGGGGGTCATCCCCACTGAGGTCATCCTCCAGCACTGCAGACAGCTGGCAAGCAAACTGTGGGAGCCATCTCGCAATCCTCTGCTGTAGACGCACCCACACACTCAGACTGAGTCACAGTAGCCAAGGTACTTGTTTGTTGTATTGCCAAGAAGAAAAAAAAAACACTCTCTCACTGTCTTTATATACATATATATATGAAAGTGATGGAAAAATTGAACATACAGTAGGCACGAATGATATATATTTATTTACATATTGTTTATTCGAAGCACAATCAGACACCATTGTTGCACTTAAGCACAGTGGTGAGTCTTGTTTGAATAATAATGATAATATCACTCCTAGACATTTATAATATATTTTTTGAATTTATGACATTCCCTATTTATAAGTAATTATGTATGTTTGTTTTTTGTTTAGAGCTTTTTTAAACATACAGTTGATCCGTTTTTATAAATGCAGATATTTCCATTGTTGCCTTTGCTACTGCTAGTGTAATACTGTAATTAATGTATGTCTCTATGAGTATAGATGTATTTTTGGAGACAATAAACATCAGTAATATCACATTCACTTGTTTATTGAGTCATTGTAAACAGAATTGAAATGGCACCATTTGAACCATTCACCCTTACATTAATTTTACAAAATACAGTGAATTTCTGAGCTTGGTCCTAGGTGTGAAGGAACAGTTATTCAACCATATGAGATATGACAATTAATACAATCGTAACTGCAAGTACTGTTACAACTTTATTGAATTTGATAAAGATATTCTAAAGTTTATTCTCACCAATCATTGTCTAACCTTTAATTCGCTCAATTGTCAGTTGACCCGGGAGACTGAGCATTTTAAAGGTCAGTCCACGTTACAAACGATTCCTCAAGCTTATGGAGGACTCCACACTCTCGAAGTGAGAAGGAGGAGTGTGTTCAGTAGATTCTCAGTTTCTGCATTGCTGGCTCACATAGCTCCTGTGAGGTCTGTGATGGCTCCTGCAGCCACCAGGTCCCTCAAGAAGAGTTTCTCAGCACTGACATCATGCACCACCTGGACAACGGTAATAAAAACAAGGTATGAATAAACCAAAACATGAGGCTTGCTAGCTTTAACATTGCGTACTGCTCTAGGAATGCAATTAGCACCGGCCACCTGCCAAACACACGGTTAATGTTGGCTGTGGCAGGTCAAATTGTAGGACACGTGCCACCATGGCAGATGGCAGGTCCTATTATTTGGCAGATACAGAGCAGAAGTCAGAGGTAAAAATAGCCAGGTGTTAAGGTTACATGATGTTTTTTTACTGTCTTGAACTATTGACTGAGTGTTTAGAATTCTAAAACATAATGTAGAGATTTCAGAAGACAGACAACAACTTTGAGTGACTGATAGAAATGTTCAGTAACCTGCTATTGAGAAGAAAATACTTAATTTCCCAGCCTAGTACCAACATTTGGTAATATAAACATACTTGAGCCTTCATTGTAGCCATGCGTATGGTCTCATAGTAGTGAAGCCTCGCCTCTGGGTGCTTCATGTCGTACCCAAACCCTGCCAGGCTCACCTGGTCACACAGCTGCAAGGCCATCACCACCGCACTCGCACCTAGTGTTGGGACCGTCTTTTTTAGAAGAGATAAGAGAAATTGTCTTTTCTCCTTGCTTTAAACAGTTTGAGCACCAAATACTGTTATAACGTTTACTCATTTTAAAGAGCATGGGTAATAGTATGAGCATGTTGAATTGAAGGTTGTGTTTGCTTATCTGTCAAACCCTTGATTCATAGGCTTATAACAAAGTCAATACATGTCAGAGCCAGGCATATACATATGTTACTCAAGACAGGTAAGGCCAGCTGTTCTAAGATTGGTTTTCTGTTGGCATGTTGGCAGTATTGTATGAAAGAGTAGAACAAAGCACGATGGAACTCACATTTCCCGGCTTCAGAGCATATTTCTGTAGGACTTGTTCTGTCTTGTGAATTATCTCTGGGTGGAGAATCCTGAAGCTCTCTGGTCTCAGAGGAATATCATCCACCACCTCCCTCCAGAACCATATTTTGGACCAGAAGCTCTATTAAAAATCAACCCAGGAGATGTAGAGCATGTGAGTGTGATGATGAATATCTATGACGCACATGGCTTATGTAATACTCCATTTGTGTGTGCAATGGTTTCAGTGATGTAGGCTTACCAAAGGCTTTTTGGTGATGACAGAAGTAAGCCAGTCTAGGTCCAGGCTCTTAAAGACCACCAGAGCAACCATGGTGGTCTTTTTGTACTCAATTGCAGAGTGGGGTGCTCCCTCTGGGTACATGAGGCGGATGGTTGTTCGGGAACCAGCATCTTTCTCAAAGCCAAGCACAGGAGCATTATTAAGCCTGGTAGCAGAGATGAAAAAGTATGACATTGATGATGCAGGCCAAAACTTTCCCCTCAAACTCATCCCAATTGTATCTGCTGAGGAAAGGGTCCATCAGCTCAGGTCTAACATAGCACTAGTGCCTGTCACATGAGGAAGATTCCTCCCACTTGTTTCTGACTAACACTGTCACACTTACCTGATGATGACATCATACTGATCAATGTGGGGTCCTAGATGGCTCCCATGAAGAACCCCTCCACTGCCCACCACCACACAGCGCCTGCAGCTGCCATCTCTCCTCAGTGATGGAGGCAGGCCAGGCTGAGGCAGAGATGCAAGAGCCAGGGCCAGATGCTCCTCGCTGCCCTGGAGCCCCAGAGGAGGGGACAGATCCCAGGGCACCGGCCTGTCCTGCTGCACAAACACTGGGATGTCCAGGAGGCCAGCAGACCAGGACAGGGGCTTCAGGTGGTTAAAACCCCAGCAAGGCTGACAGGAGTCCGACAGCAGGGAGGCCGACTGGTTTAGTAAGACCTGAAGGGAGCAGAAAACAGAGGGGTTTGAAAAGAGTGAGGTAATAATCTAATACAGGGGTGTCCAAACTACGGCCCTGGGTCCATTTTTGATTGGCCCTCAGCTTATTCTAAAAGTATAATGGAATATGGTGCACATCTGAAACGTGTGTTTCACTTATAATGTTCCTCTTAAATATATGCGTAAAAATATATGACACAGTATTATTCATGTGCCCAATGTTTCAATAAATTCAGTCAATTCATTTTCTAACAAATCTTAGTTGTTAAAAAAAGCCCAATTTTTGTAACAAAATGAAAATAATTAAACCCTGTTAATGGAGAGCTATGATGTAGGCTGTTTTTTTCCTTAAACATATTCAATTATCAAGAAAAATGTACCTACATTTGATTGATTTTGCTAATTTATAACTTAACATATGAGGCTACTGTATATTCGTCACATGTAGCCCTAAATGAAAAAAGTTTGGACCGCTGATGTAAAAACAATAGCTCAGTTGTGTATCTGTACCAGATCTTTAGGATGTAGGTTGTCATCACTGAGAACTGCAACTTTCTTCAAGGGAAGATATGCAGGAATCAGAATAGCTGAGTAGCATCCTATCAGCAGCACCAGACTGAAAGCAAGGTTCTCTTTCCTGAATCGTAGAGAGAAAATGCAACATTATTATAGCAGTATGTAATAACAGGTCCACTAAACAAATACAGCGCCTGCGAGATGCACCTGCTCAGGAAAAACTCCCTGGAGTCAGTCTTTGTGATCCCTCGCTGTCTGTGAAAGACAGACGTTGGTGTTACCGCCTCTGTAGCCTCAGGCAGCAGAGGAGAGCCATCGTCTGGATCCTCTACACTCAGATGATTCAGCGTCACCATGGCACCTGTACGCCCACCTGAAACACACACATCACAGCAATGATCATAATCCTATAATCAAAATGCAATGTACCAATAATGCTATTCTCCATAGTAAAGACATACTTTTGATATAAAAACATGGACGTATTTATGGAGTTTAGAGTAAGACTACATTTCAACAAACACTGTGTGTAAAAAACAAACTGAAGCAACAGTACTTGAGTAACACAAACAAAGTACCTCACAGCCAGCCTGGTAGAGATCTAAGCTATTGGCTCCATGCATGAAGGGTAAACAGAGTCCTATGTAGCTAAAATGGCTGCTGCTGCCTCCTACTTCTCTGAACTCTGCCACTTCCCTCAATAACACTGGTTAACCATTACCCTGGTCACACTGTGGCATGCAAATGTCAGCGAGATGAGGCGTGTCCAGAAACACATTCATTGTGAGAAAAAGTGATAAAGCAACACTGGATGGCACATTAAAGTGTTGATGCACTAAAAAAAGAATTGTTATATCTACTGTATTTGCTCAGTCCGTCTAATATACCCATAACATGGTTGGCTGGACGATGATTGATTGTTGGTGTGCTGTCAAACAGATATTTACAAGCTATCACTTGGCAGTAATGAAACCTTTATAAATAACATAATCCCCCAAAACGGCTTGTTTATGAGGGTTGTTCTCCTGTGAAGAGCGTTACACAATGTTGCAGCAGCAGTACTGAGTAAAATCAGGATCTCATGGAATGAATTTTCCCTGAGCTCATGACCCCGGGCATGACATGCCAGGGGGGTTGGATGTGTGTGTGTGTGTGTGTGTGACAGAGGAAAAGAGGGAGAGGGACATTGTAATGTTGACAAGTACACATACACACATACACACTCACCAAAATGCACACACACCTGTTTGATAGGGTGACACAATGTCCCACCATGAACTCGATATTTCAGCCAGGAAGCCGCTGGGCTTGCAGCGCTTCTGTATAAAGCAACACTCAGCCGGCCAGATTGTACTCAGTATTATAACTCCAAGGTTATAAAGCTTCTACTTTTTAAAATTGTTTTATTGACGGTTTTATTTGTTTGTATCTTTGAGTTCTATAGAGATGGAAGACATTGAGCAGTGGTCAATTGATGTGACCACCTTCAAGACAGGAGCAGAAAAAAAAGTTCAGGTAGGTTAGAAAAATACTAATGCAAAATGTGTGATGATTTTCCATTAATATGGCAGTATGGCTCATGGCATGACAATCATTAGACACCGATGGAGATCATTTTTTCTTAAAGAAAATGAATGTTACTAATACCACAATATCACAATGTGTAACGAATGCCCTGATTTATGACAAAAGGAAGTTATATATGTTGTGAACATGAGAGAAATGTCTGTCAGCCTACTTCAACATCCACAACATCTACAGTGAGAAACACACATACATATCTAAGGACAGAGGGTGTTGTATTTGCTGTAAAGTGTCTCTACTGTAGGCTATTTTTATTATATGTACAGCACTTTGGCTCGACCAAAAATCGCTTATAAATGTGCTATATAAATAAAACTTGAATTGATTTTGATTTGATATCAAAAACAGTAGATATGAAATTGAATTTGGATAATTTTCTTTTAAAGCATAATCTAATGTGTTGTGTTAAGTGACATTTAATTCACTATAGTTTCACTAAATACTGTTTTACTTAAAAGAAAAGACTCCTGTTCATATGCTTTGTCAATGATATGTAGAGATGATAACTTGATACCTGTTTGATCAACAGCAACATTTTGTGTATCAATGCATTTGTTTCTTTATTTATTTTGTGAGTTCATACAAATGTACTTTTAGTCTTTATTTCTGATATAGCTCTAAAGCACACAATCAATCTTGCCACAGATGCATTTGTATTCCTTTCAAGTGCAGCCAATAAAATAATGAAATGCAAACAGATAAGGTCATTATGGTCTATCATTGCTCACATTACCTTAATATAACACGGTATCACTATGAACCAAGTTATGAGTTTCTGTCAATTAAAGGGTTTCCAAGCATACAGTGAAAGACCAAAGAAACCACCACGAACGTGTCAATTATGGAATTAATAACAATGCTCTTTCGCTTTTTTTTAAATAAGCCAAATTAAAAAAGAAGCTGGGAGATAAAAGATCACATACACACAATGATATGTTTCTTTGAACTCTTTGTAATTTATTAATTATTTAGCGGGGAAAAAACACTGCTCACTGCCAGATCTATAGGCTATCAAACCTAATAAAAAAGAGCTTCCACACACTCAAAGCTGTCCAAAAATGTTAAATATCTATCGATATATATTTATAGATATATTAATCAGGACTTTCTAGCCTTGCTTTTGAATTGAACAGATTTTTGCACAGATTTGAGTGTGTAGGTGCTCTTTCTCAATGGTTAATAATCCAAAAACATAATGACAGCAGTGAATGTTGCTTTTATGACCAAGCCTAGCTTGCAGTATGCTGTAAATGTATTTTGACTTTGACATTGACACTGCCACCATTCTCAACTCTCAACACCCCTTAGCAAACTTGGCAAACCTCAATTACAAACTAATATATTATTATTATCGCATCACTGTTTCTGTCATTTTCCAGGCAGAAGATAGAGCGAGGATGTCTTCAGACCTACACTGTGAAATGTTGGACCTGAGTATAGGAGAGAATATTACAGATCTGTGCACAAGGGAAAAGATGATCAAGAAGACATGCTCGCCCAGGGTGTCAGCTGAAATCCCTGTGGTGAGCTACGTTTTTCAAGAATCCTATCTTCATGTGCCCAACAAAGATACAATAGATACATTTGGATCCAACCTCTCTTGTCTCTTTGTGTGTGTGTGTGTGTGTGTGTGTGTGTGTGTGTGTGTGTGTGTGTGTGTGTGTGTGTGTTTGTGTGTGCGCGTGTGCGTGTGCATGACAGATAGAGCCCATGGATACTGCAGAACTCATGAAAGCAGCCAGACAGGGGAAACTGGATGTAATAGATAAATATCTGGATGATGGGGGGAACCCTAATGTGCATGATGAGGTATGCTCTCCCTGTGTGTCAGTAAATCAGATACATTTACAACATACTATACAACAAGTCCCTTTTATACTCATGATATGTTTCAACTTTCAAGCTGAATAGGACAGCCCTGCACCGTGCGGCTGTAGAGGGACACATTGCAGTTGTCCAAACGCTTTTGGAAAAAGGCGCCGATATCAACTTCGAAGATGAAGTAAGACGTGCGGGCACATGGCTTGTTTGTAAAGATGATGATGAGATTGGTTGAGATTATCTTCACTCACTAAAGCTCCAGCCTCTAGTGGCCTGGAGTGAGCTATTAATAGAATGGGGCCATCCTACTGTGTTTCAGCTGGGCTCCAGGGCCATACATTGGGCGTGCAGAGGGGGAAGCCTGGGAGTTGTCAAAGCCCTGAGGAGCCAGGGGGCTGACCTGAATGTTAGAGATAAGGTGAATGTGCATTTTATTTGTGCCTGGATATTGTATCTGAAACATACTGTCTAACATACTGTCGTACTGTTATAATTTGCCTATACAGTTAGTCCCTAATGTGTTTGTCACAGTGAATGTATGTCAATGTCCACATTGCAGTTGTACAGCACTCCTCTGCATGTGGCCACAAGAACAGGCCACACGACCATTGTGGAGTACCTGCTGTCCTGCTGTGCTAAAATCAACTGCAGGGACAGGGTAGGCAGCGGCTTAACAGCATGTTTCATCTTCTCGATAATTCATTTCTGCATTTAATGCCTTTTGTACTACTCATAGGAAGGCGACACAGCCCTTCATGATGCTGTGCAGCTCAACAGATACAAGATAGTGAAGCTGCTCATAGATGCAGGGGCTGACACAAAAATAAAAAATCATGTGAGTTTTTTCAAAATGTCTCAAGCCCCAGTAAATGGGTCGCAAGCTCAACCAAGTGGCCAATATCTCGTTATTTAATTAATACAAAAAACAAAGTATAACAATTTAATTTGTTGTTTAATGAGGTGATAATATTCCCAACTCTTTTTAAGAGGTCAAGAAATAGAGCAGCACAACCCCCCCCCAAGTAAAATGGCAAATGTATGTTTTTCAATTCTGTTTTTATTTTTTTATTAACAAGATATAAGGTGTAAATCGGGAGCTTTTTATGTGTTGGATAGGCAGAATTTATTTCCTTTGGCCCTGGACAGATCTAGGCTAGCTGTTTACCTGGGTTCCTTGTCTTAACGCTAAGCTAACTAAAAAAATGCTGGTGATTTAAAAAAGAGATAACCGGCAGTCTATAGCAGGCGTAAGTTATTTACCAAAATGTAAAACAGCTCCTTTAAGGATACTCATTGATTGTATATAAGAAGCTAAAATGTGAAGCTAAAAAATACTATACAATATGCCCCCTCGTAACAAAAACTGTGTAACTGTGTGTTACAGGAGGGAGTGACCGCAGTGCAGCAGGTTAAACAATGGCAGTCTGACATCATGGAGACCCTTCAGAGACTGGAGAAGCTGACGGAGGTGGGACCTGAAAACACTTCACGAGAGAGGAATGATTAGTGCAAAAGCTGAAAATCTACTCATACAGTAAAACAAATATGAAATCTCTTTCCATGATCTTTCTCAGGTTTAAAAATAGATTCTGTAATTCCACTGTAGGTCTGTGTACATCATATTTGAATACATACATTATATGTGCTCACCAACCAAATCTGCCTTTCTAGGGCATGGCAGTTAAACCTCTGAGATGAGTCTGAACTCTGACACTAGAAAATGCCAGCTTGGATGTAACAGATTCAAAAATGATCTGCTTATCTTAAAGAAGGAGACACAAACATATAAATGGGGGAAACAAAGCTGAATTTCTCAAATCTTTTAGCCAAGCCCTGGCTTTTGATGTTTACTTCTAAAGAGCTTTATGATCTGAGGATCACTCTCATGGATGTTTCATATCTGATTTGTGATGCCTTTAGAAGTTGAATAATATTAATAGATAGTGCTGTGCAGAAGCTGCGTTTGGATACATCAAGAGGTCCTTGTTTTATCGAGGCGACAGACAAGGCCAGAGCACACAGTAGCGCTGTGTTTGAGACGTCAGCTGACGATAGCAGCAGAGATGGCTGGTATGCCCCCGCTAAAGTCAGGGATTGAAGGGGAGCTCAGTGGACATATTTTCCTTCTATCATCAGTGGCTCAAATGTTCCTGAGGGAGGTTGTTAATTTACACAGGGGATACCAACAGCTTGCTCCACTGCTTGCAATGCCTAACCCTAACCTAACCTAACCCTATGCACAGTTAGTCGTCAAACACACAGCCATTCATTTTGTTCAACAAATATTGTGCTGTATTTTTCATAATGTGAATGCAACCCCTGCATTTTATTAAAAAGCAATGTAGGAAGCCCATATACATTATCAGCCACACACAGCATTTCCTGTTCCAGGCATGGCTGTACAACTGTCAGGGACACGTATTATGTACAATACAAGGTTAGCTACGGGACATCTTGTTTGTCAACCTGACCCTAACAGAGATAATACAGTATACATTCTTCAATGTAATGTAGTTCTGGAAGATTAAATCTATTGGACTTATATCAGTATAACAGCTTCACTTGTGTTGTTTGAAATGCCATGTGAGATACAAACCGTGTGCTGTTGAGCTGTTGTTGAGGGTGTAGAATGAGAAGGGGGATGGGAGAACTGGATGCTTCTGCTTTGTGCTGTGTGGCAGCCAAAAACCAGAGAAACCTGTTTGACCATGAAATGATGTTCCTTATCTACAGCTGCATATACCCTACTGCAAATCTAGCCATTGGTGTTAAAACATCAGAAATAGCTAAATAGTTATCTTTAATTGAACAACTCTATCATGTTACTGTCTACAAGCAAGCCCAATGAAACACATGCTTCTTTTCTCAACACAAGGCTTTATTAAACACATTATCGCCTTTCCAATACATTTTCAGACCTATTCAAGGAGAATGAGGGGATACTGTGCAGTAGTTTGATCTAAGAGCACTAAGAGCAACATTATATTGTTACTGAAAAAAGTAATCCCAGCAATGATATTTCATAGAAAGATGAAAGTCTGGAAAAGGCACGCTTTTCAAGCACCATTTGTTTCCAGTTGGAAAATGTGGATTTTTGTTAGTTCAATTCCACTCAGGCAGACATGTGTAGGTAGAGAAGGCTTGAGTTAGCGCCATCGCCGAAATAGAAGAAAGGAAAAATACCATAACATGATCTGAAATACAAGACATTACACACTTTGCACATACAGGCATTAAAGCATCATTGTGTGATCGTAGAGGACGGTACTGAGGCATGCAATGGTCTGTTTCTATGTCTAATGTTATCTTCAATACTTCTGATTGCACCTTGCAGCACTGTCATACCAAAGAAGGGATTGAAAGCAACTAGCAGTGTGGGTTCATGACAGAGTATTGATTTTTTTCCTCAACAACAATATAAATAAATTTAAAAAACAACAATCGAAATCAGCAATAATCCAGGCTAGAAACAGAATCTCATAACAATTCCCTGTTTAATCTTCGGTCCTCTTGTTTTTAATGCGAACTAAAGCCCCAGGTGGGTTTGTCCTTATTGATTTGTTTCTATCGTTAAGCAGTGAGACAACACACATGTAACTCCTGTTGGCTGTTCCAGGCTTCGTTACCTGTAATACCATTTGATTGTCTTTGGTTAAATGTCTATGTAGGCAAATGTAGAAGCTTTTGCTGTAACCAAACACAGAATTAATCTGTAATCACACAATAGCTGGCTATAATGGTTTATAAATGTTTTCAAAATACTCAACCACACGGTCTCAGCTAACTCAGTAACACTTTTTCCTACGTGACAAATGAAACACCTAGTTCCTTAAGGTCAGAAAAAACACAACTGATGACAATGAATATGTATACGTCACACATAAAAACACATACATAATTACATATTCTAATATATACATCTGGTTTAGAAATTATTTCATTCAGCTGCCTTAATTAAAATAAATGTCCCCAATTCAATGCATTTAATTAGGATTATTTAACAACTTTGAGGATGTCCAGTCATCCAAGTCTTTAGTTAATACAGGGGAAAACATGAGAGAAGTAACCAGCAGAGTCCCATGATTTCCACTGGGAGAGGAGGTTTATTGTAGAGAGGAGAGCTGCTAGACTTGTGAGTAATGGTAGCGAAGACTCAGTACCAGCTTAACAATATGTCCCTCAGAGTGAAGGCAATCTTTAAACAGGCCTCAAATTCATTAAGATGACAGACACCTTAGGGTGAATGATGCAGAGGAGAAGGGAAGGGAACTGTGAGTCATCGTATTTTCAGATGGACATCCAGGAACTACAATCTCGTACCAGAATGTCTTTAAGGCAAACGTGAATACTGATATTCTAAAAGGAGACGCACCAGCGATGACACATACATGCAAAGCTAGAGTTTGAAGCAGCACTGTTAATGGAGACGAGGTGCCCTGTGGAGTACATTCACAAAAATGTACAATGTGTATCTTTAATTTTAACAAAATGTGTAAAGCTATGGTGTAAAGCCAACTTATTTTCTTTTTTAAAACTGTGCATTGTTTAGATCCATTTGTGCTTGCTTGCTGTACCAGAGGCCAAGTCTCCACATAGGACATTATAACTCTCTTGTAATGGTTAACACACTTTTAAAAAGATAAATTGGTCTAATTAGTAGCTAAAGTCTTTAACATACAGAGTACCTTTTTAACTACTCCAAATGCAGGAGAAAAAAAACCTTTTTAAAGTATCAAATCTACAATTGGAGTTGTTTTATATCGTAGCTAACTATTCTAGAGAAAATGCTAAGACACTGTTTATGGGTGCAAGAATAAGTACAAGGGGAAAACAGCAGCATTTGGTGTGTGCATGAATTGTGGAGTTAAAGGTGTGCTTAATGGTGTTGTAAATTTCAAGTCAGTCAGAAAGAAAGCCATTATTTGGTCAAATTGCATGTGCATTCCAAGCCACTGTGAAGGCTAAGCAAGGAGGATGGTGAAAAAAGAGAGGACACAGGAAGGTGCTGGAACCCTGACCGTGTGTCCTCCAGGGTCCATGAAGGTCAAAGTGTCAGAATGCGAGCATTGGAGGCTGAGGCCTGTGCACGCTGCACCACTCCTGGACACTTCTCCCTCTTCTGCAGCTTGTGGTTCTGAAACAAACCCTCGTTTCGTGGGACACCATGAGCTCCGTCTGGGAAGGTCAATAGCCCTAGAGACACAGACACAGGACACAATGAAGAGAAATACTACTAACATGATTGGCAACCTGTTCTAATGGTGTAAAAGCCTTACCATATCCCTCAACACGTCCATCTTTAAATTCTCCTTCAAACTTCATGCCATCGCATCGACTAAAGACTCCCGTGCCTTGAAACTTTCCATGTGCAAATTCTCCTTCATACCTGACATGGTAAAAAGAGATTAGGGTGTTATTTGTAACTTTTGATTGAGGACTAAACATGCCTTTCTTTTTCTTTTGGCTCACACACCTGGATCCATCTGTAAAGAGCAGTACACCAGAGCCATGAAAGAGTCCATTCTCAAACTGGCCAGAGAAGCAGGTTCCATCTTGAAACTTCAGCTGGCCAACTCCATGCCTCCGACCTGGAAAGATGCAGATCAAACTGATTAATGGCTCAAATTCTGTCAGATGATAGAAATACAAGTAATCCTGTAAGGGCATATGACCTTGATACCATTTGTCAATTCACATTTGATCTTCATGGGTGTCATCATACCCTATCTAACCACTTAGCCTCTTATGGATTAGTCTTTCATAATGGTGCAACATACTGTAAGAGACAACCAACTGAGCATGATATTTGAACTCGCAATGCAGCTCATGGTTTTATATTCACTTTGTATGGGAGAGCCACTACATATGTCACAAGTCAGTACGTGCTGGGATTTAGGTATCCTCCCCCCCTCTCTGTCAGCTAGGGGTTTACTACTGAATTAGGAGTCCCATCTGCCTCCTGTGTGGTGGGAATTACAGCACTCTAATCCATCAGATTTTTTAGCAGGGATTTCCACTTTAAGAACCAGACTTTAAAAACAGTCAAGGAATGTTCTTGCATTCCCCTTCTGGTAACCTATGATCCACTTCTGAAGCTTATAATCATGTCAGAGGGCACACACCTACACTTTTCTTGACATCTGCTATAACTGGCTTTATGCTTGCATTTGCCAAACTTGAAAAGGAGGTCAGGTTGCCTTTGAAGGTGGAAGGAATACACCAGCTAAAATGGTATGGACTATGTTTTCGTTGACCTAAAAGCATGTATAAATGATTACATTATTGTAAAGATGGAATAAAACCCCCTTGATAGTCAACCTTGTATTTCAATTGATTTGGTTTTATTTAGTAGAAGCTGACAGAGGGCTCTCTAAGAGTTCCCAAACAGGTTCAAAGTCTAATCCAGAAGATTAAATCTGGTAAATCTGGCTCTGTTCGTCATGAGTCACCAGTACTAGCTAATTGGGATTGAATAAACAGCTTTAGGCTTGCATGTCCCCAACATCACACATGTGTGTGTGAGAGTGAGTGAGTTAAAGCAGTGTCAACATCCATGACATCTTTGCTGAACATTTGACAGAATATTTAACATTGTAGTATGCACACATCCATGCAGAAGACAATTATTGATGTTCCTAATATTTGCATTTGTTCCATTTAGCTTCTCTAAAATTAAACAATGTTAGATCCTTTATATATAATCACTGCTGTTGCCTTAGCTTATGTCACAAGATGTAAGTATTCAGAGGTAAATTAACAGCACCCTATTTGCATTTGACATTCTCCTCAGTTGTGGCTTTGTTAATTATGGTTACAATTTAACTTGCATGTGTACATGAGACCATTTTTAGGATCTAGAAATATGGTGCATAAGTAGAGCTGCACTTAGTATGGCAATAGATTTAGAAATATAAAAAATGATATTGATATTAACATTCTGGGAGAGATTTATTGTTTTCCCAATGTGGTACCTGGACACCATAATAATGAGTTTTAAAAAAACAATAAAAAACCCTGAATGCATTTTTCCTCACTCTCTTTTACTGGACTGATTGAAAACATAATGATGCCTCAGAGAGACATTGTGAGCACTATGTACAGTATAGAAGATGAAGCAAGTGAAGCTATATGTGTAGTTAAGTTGGGGATCCTTGCACACACACTTAATCTTTAACCAAGATGCATGACTGTCTTGCCTTCTTTCCACTCGCCATGATACTCTTCCCCACTGGCATAGGTGAAAGATCCTCTGGTCAGAGTCATGTCCCCCCTGTTTTCAACACACAGACACACACATTGGCAACAGAGCTTAAGAACACAATCATTCAACAGCAACATACATTTAAAAGAAACTGCTTTCAGCTCTAAAATACTTTTGTTTAGCTGACCATTACCTTAACCTAAATGAGGAAAGTAAGACAAAAATACCTATTCCATAATGGGATTATAAATCCTCCTCCAGCCCATAAAGCAGAGGTAGCAATTGTCTCTTAAGGACATAATTATTGTTAACACCCAGCTCGTTACAATTGTAATGAAAGCTAACCCTAACTAACGCAAGCTTTTGAAACATAGTACTAATTGGGCATAACCATTAGTAAAAAATAAATAACAATAAAGACAGAGGACAATCATGCATGAGGGTAAGTAGCATACAACCTCATTTGACTAGTATTCAGCTCCTTTAGTTACAGTACCAAACATCATGAATACATTAGTTTAAGGATTATTTGTCAGGTCATGCAGCTTTCACAATTAAATATCTGAGGCAGTTGTTTCTGTCTTCATACATTTCAATAGTGAGGAGGCTGTTTTCAGAATTGGTGAAGAGAAAAAAAACATTTTTTTAATGATATGTTTTACCTAAGTATGGTTGAAAGGATGAAGACAAGACAAGTTACACCAGATCCTATAAGTGTTGTTAACCTAAGAAGTCTGATTAGTGTGTGTTTGTGGTTGAGGTGTGTTAGCCTAGTTTAAAAGCACACTTAGGGGGCACAACGCCTTCTGAGACGGAATAGGCAGGAAAACGTGACTGTGGCATGACTGCAGATATAAACAAAAGCTTATCACATAGTGCCCATTTCGAAATAATGTTTACACCAAATAGCAGTGTGTTACAGAATGGCAGTCAGGTGTAGTTTTACCCATGGGGTGCCTTTGAAACTCTTAAATAATTCATCAGCTGACAACAGATCGAATCACTCAAACGATATCGTAATAATAGCCAATTTAGACTGTCAATATGTTTAATCAGTGCAGCCTTTACGTATGCTAAATAGGCTATCGCTTGTAATGACAAGCCGATGTAAATCGACCGTAACCTATGGCAACATAGGCAAAAAGCGATAACACCATGTATTACTATCATTTACCTGTACGCTACGTTTGTCGTCTATGAAGCATGGAAACAGCCGTACAACAGCAGAGGGGCGTACAATATGAAAACACCGGCTGAGAAACGTATGCCGCATTCAGGTACTCTTCGTATACTCCTACTCCCCAGATGAATGTCGTACTTGATGTTAAACAAAGCTTCAAGTGCAATATCTTTGTCACAAATTAAGATTTTCGTCAATAATATTTTAGTGGTCGTTATTTAATTTTAGAATTGAGAGGAATGGCTATGCTATAGCAGCTAGGTCACATGAACATTGCAAACCATCTTCCTACATGATACAATCTAAACGTCAAACATGTTGACTTGCTTCATATGCTCCTTGACCAGATCCAGATCCAGACCAATAGTATACTCAACTAAACAACTTTTATAGAAAACGTTTCCCTCTTTGAAAGTGTTTAATTGGTTTTCGTGTTCACGTTCACGCTCGGCTCAGTTCACGATGGCAATAATCCCGACAGTATTTGAAGGCAGCATTACAACAGCAGCCTGGCAGCATTACAACAGCAGCCTGACAATAGCTTATTAAAGCTCTTCACCACCCTTACTATTATTAATACTACCCATGCTACTTCTGCTACTTCTGCTTCTTCTTCTTCTACTACTACTACTACTACTACTACTACTACTACTACTACTACTACTACTACTACTACTACTACTACTACTACTACTACTACTACTATCAAATATGTATTATCTACTAAACTTAATGGTAATTTATGGAGATATTTCAGTGTGGAAAAGCATTGAAAGCATTGGTCCAAATGCAGGATCTGGCTTGAAACCTAAACCATTTCAGTTTTGTTTTTTTCAATCAATGAAATGACCACACATTGTTGGCCACATATAGGGGCATTTGGGCTCTGAGGGTCTAGCACCACAGGGCTGTTGCCCGTGTTACAATTGTATCTTCTTCTATAAACCACAGAACATGCTACCCAGTGAGTGACCATACCTCAGCCTTATTTTAACAATGTTGTCCATTTTATTGCACTATATTATGTATTTTACTATTATGTCAAGTACATGGCATGTTGCATGGCTCGAGGAGCCTAAGACTCAAGATTATCTTTCCAAAAACTCCACTATACTGTAGTTCATATGAAAAAAATAAAGCCCTTGAACCCTTAGAATTTTATTTAAAATAAACTAAGAATTCTTATTGTTGCTAACATTGGTTGGCTAAATGTAATATTACATTACATTGCATTTAGCTGACGCTTTTATCTAAAGCGACTTACAATAAGTACATTCGACCAGGAAGACACAACCTTGAAGAAAACAGAATCATATAAGTACATCAGGTTTCATAGAGCCAAACATTTCAAGTGCTACTCAACTGGCTTTAGATAAGCCAGTCCTTTATTAGTATATAAGTGCTTGTTAATAAATCTATCGCTCGAAGTGGAGTCGAAAGAGATGAGTTTTCAGTTTGCGCCGGAAGATGTGCAAGCTATCTGCTGTCCTGATGTCAATGGGGAGCTCATTCCACCATCTTGGAGCCAGGATAGCAAACCCACGTGTTTTTGCTGATGGGAACTTGGGTCCCCCTCGCAGCGAGGGTGCAGCGAGTCGTTTGGCTGATGCAGAGCGTAGTGCACGCGCTGGGGTGTATGGTTTAACCATGTCCTGGATGTACGAAGGGCCAGATCCATTCGCAGCATGGTAAGCAAGTACCAGTGTCTTGAAGTGGATTCTAGCAGTTACCGGAAGCCAGTGAAGGGAGCGGAGGAGCGGAGTGGTGTGGGAACATTTAAGAAGGTTGAAGACCAGACGAGCCGCTGCATTCTGGGTGAGCTGCAGAGGTCGGATGGCACATGCAGGTAGACCAGCCAGGAGGGAGTTGCAGTAGTCTAGGCGTGAGATGACGAGAGCCTGGACCAGAACCTGCGTCGCTTTCTGTGTCAGCTGGGGACGTATCTTCCTGATGTTGTAAAGCGTGTATCTGCAGCAACGGGTTGTAGCAGCGATGTTTGCAGTGAAGGACAGGTTGTTATCTAGGGTCACACCCAGATTCCTTGCAGTCTGAGTCGGGGAAACAACTGAGGTGCCGATGTTGATTGTTAGGTCAAGAGTGGGACAATCTTTTCCCGGAAGGAAGAGCAGCTCAGTCTTGTCAAGGTTGAGCTTGAGGTGATGAGCAGACATCCACTGAGAGATGTCAGCTAGACAAGCAGAGATGCGTGCGACGACCTGGGTCTCTGAGCGGGGAAAGGACATAATTAATTGGGTGTCGTCAGCGTAGCAGTGGTATGAAAAACCATGCGGGCTAATGACTGATCCGAGCGAGTTTGTGTACAGGGAGAAGAGGAGGGGACCAAGAACAGAGCCCTGAGGGACCCCTGTAGTTAATTGACAAGGGTCGGACTCAGACCCTCTCCAAGTCACCCTGTAGGTACGGTCTTTGAGGTATGAGGTGAGGAGGGAAAGTGCAGAGCCTGAAACTCTAAGTTTTTGGAGAGTGCGAAGGAGGATCTGATGATTCACCATGTCGAATGCAGCAGACAGGTCCAACAGGATGATGACAGAGGAGAGGGATGCAGTTTTGGCAGTGTGCAGTTCCTCCGTGACAGCAATGAGAGCAGTTTCTGTGGAGTGACCTGCCTTGAAACCAGACTGGTGCGGATCCAGAAGGTTGTTCTGATTCTAATATATCATTGATTTACTAAGTTTCACTTTATTATCACTTGTTGTGTGTATATAATTATATTTATATATGTGACATTTATCGATAACATTTTTGCATTAAGTAGAATCTTACCATTGTAGACAAACACAGTTGTGACAGACTTTCTGTAGAATATTTAAACAATTTTACTCTTTTGTGACTTAACCAGTAAATCCAATATTTTTTTATTGAAAAAGTCCAATAGTTTAATTGTTTAGAGATGCATTTTGCTAAAAGTAGCTAAACCTGTTAAATACATGTATGGAGTAAACTTACATTATTTCCCTTTTAAATGTGGTGGAGTATAAGTATAAAGTAGCATTACATGGAAATACTCAAGTCGTGTACAAGTACCTCAAAATTGTACTTAATTACAGTACTTGAGTAAATGCACTTTGCTACTTATCCACCACTGACTGAAACCTACATTTCCCTATGGAGTGATTTCCTCTTCAACACAGGGGCGTGCGCGTTCATATAGCATAGTGCTTCCTCTTCCCGTGCTCGTGCCCGCCAGACAAGAACGATAGAAAATGGCGAGTCAGTGTAAAAGGCAGCAATGCACAATCGACAGGCGCGGCTTTCGGCAGGAACTTGACTCTTGGAAACATAAACTCATTCACTGTGTAGGTAAGGACAATGCCAGGTACACGGTGTACAATTTCACCGGTTGAATTTCGCCTCTGTGCGACCTTTATCGATGTAAATAACCATCTATTACCGGGGCATCTCCGAGCGACTTTTTGTCCTCAACTGTTTCCTTCTCTCGGCAGCCAGCCTGAGTACTTACATATATATATATATATATATATATATATATATATACATATATATATATATATATACTGCTGTTTGCGACAATGTTGCACTACTTCTTGGGTTTCCTCGCTGTTTTGCATTTTGAACCGAACTGTAGAATTGAGTTATCTAACGATTCTGGCGTTAGTTTGTTTAAAGGGCACCGTGCTTGTTTTAAAGGGAGTGTCTCTATGCGTTGCGTCGGCTAAAAGACCCGTTTGCTGAGATGCGCGTTCCCGTGTAATGATACTGTAGTATTTTGGATGGGGGAGGGCGAGATATGCCCGTGTTTGATGTTTTCTGTTTGTTTTTCTAAAATAGCCTCATGCATGCGTGCAATATTGTATTGAGGAAGTGGCAGAAACCTTGCTGCTGGGGGTCTTTTTATTTGTTGGTATTGTTACACTAACTTGAAGTAGCCCTTAAAACAAATAATTAAAAAGGCCTTGTTGACTTGAGGGTTTAAAGCTCTTTTATTATGCATATTTGTATGATGGTGAGTTGAATCGAAACTATTTTGAACAATTATAACAAAAGCAATTTCGTCAAATAGAAGGAGCTTGCAGAACAGGACCTGGGGGGTTGGACAGGAAGACTTTTAGCTATGCTTATTGCGGTGTCTGTCCACCTTTTTGGTCCAGAATACAGAGTCAAATGACATTTCCTCAACTAGTGCCACTTGCAGTTTGACAGTTTTGGCTTTTAGTGAAATATTTTTGCTTTATGGTTAGATAGTAACACAATTCTCTGAGATGCATTCTAGGTGCAATCCCTTGATTTCACATTTTACATTCAATATCTTTAACTTTTGTTGTTTACAAACAATTGGTCTGCCTAAGCATTGCATTTGTTAGACAAGTTATTGGTTTTTAACTGCTTTGCAGTAGTGTACAACCATTTTACTTTGCTGCTGTAGGACATTAGACCTTTCTGTCGTTAATTCATGTTTTTTTGTAACACTCGATTATTAAAAGAACCTGTTCCACCTTAAACAATAAGAATGTATCTGTGAGAAGTTCGAGGACTAACTATCAGCAGATAAAATCAGTGGACTTTAGTGGTGTTACACAATGTTACAGTAGGACTTGAAGAAGATGGAGAGGCCATTTTTAAATCCATGCCTTGCCAACCTCCTTCTTCTGAGTAGGTAACATAGCAACAGCCAATGTGGACACTCGGCACCATCACACACAGATTGATCACACAAATGAGGAGAGTTGCTCGGTGACCCAAATGTTCAAATCAAATCAGTTACTACTTTTTGTCTGGTTGAAACAAAGTTGATCTTCACTTTTATCTTTCTCATAGGGTAATGTGAATCAAATGATTTCCTGTGTTAACTCGTTAAGAAATGCATCATTTAAGAAACCATTTCCTTATCATACTTAGGCCTGCTGTTGGCTAAATAGGAAAATAAACGTGCAAACTTAAATTATGAAACAAGTCTACGCATAAATCTGTCTGTCCATGTTTTGAATAAGGTCTCTATGATTTAAAAAAAAAAAAATGTATGCAACGTATATTTAATTTAAATGCATGCATTTCATGGTTTTGGGCAGAATATGAAACTGCATTTTTAAAATGAACACATGCATCATCAAATGTATTTAAAACCCAGAACACCACTTCTGGCACTGCTGATCTCAAAAAGTCACATTTAATCACTCTCACTTCATCGGGCTGCTCTATGAATAGGTCTCATTGAATTGTTCAATGTATGTACAAGGCGTGTAGTATGTGTGCACAAATTCATGCATGTTAAACATTTTCAGCTCTTAGTTTATTTAGGAAAGGAAGAAGCTGATTTCATAACCAGAAAGAGCAGCAGAACAATTGACACGAACCAGTCGATGCTGCCAACCGTGCGTGACTTTCAGCCATATAGTCCAGTTCAACAGCCATTATGTCACGGATTATGTAAGATGTGAAAGGCACAATCTAAAAATTGCAGCATTATTTGGTGAAATAGCGGGGCTATACATGCAAAGCTGATCGTTATAATATACATATTATTCTAAGAGCTTACTTTCAAAGACTAAGCTAACAATTTAGACCCAGCAAGAAGAAAGTTATTCCAGTTAAAGTCTACAATACTAGGTGTGCTCATTATTACAACGAACTGGAGGAAGAATAATAGTTTCTGACTAGTCGCTACCCCCAGACCCAGGGCAGTCCAGTCAGTCAGTACCCCCTTTATGATTGACAAATGTCCCTTGTGTTTGGCTATTATTGTAAGGCTGCAGAGTACATGACAACAGCATCAGTCTGCTCTCGGCAGAATGGCATGTTCTGTCCATGACAACAAGGACATACTTTTGTTTGGCTTTTTGGTGGAGAGGGTTGCACGCCACCACCACCCTGCCGATGCTGAAATGGACATTTTGTCTTTGTGTATTTAATGTGAGCAGTCGAACTGAGACAAGGGCAATTGTCCCATAGAACAGCAGCAACAATTGTCTGTGTATGTTTGCCTCTACATGTGTTCATGGTCCACCAGCCCCCAGATGAAAACCGTGGATTTGGGAACATTTGCTAACATCTGAAAATCCCAGGAATGCCAGTTATTCATGCTTCCATTGGACACGTGAGTGAGATTAAGGTGCTCAAATAAATGACGAGCAAATATTGACATCAGGCAGATTGTCTTGTTTATTATTTAAACTTTAGCATGGCCCATTTCCTCCTCCAGCATGTCCCCTCTGATCGGCTTTTAGCCTACATTTTCCTTTAAAAAAAGCCGGCTGAGGTTTGTTGACATTTTGCAAACATAACCACCAGCTTTAATGGATTCATATGGAATGCACTTTCTTTAATTGTGTGTTTCTCTGTGTGTGTACTTCAGCATACATGTGTGTGTGTGTGCATATTTTTCTTTATATTTGCCTAAAATCATGGCCGTATCATATTTGTTATTCAAAGTTATGCTTTGCGCAGCATTACACCATTTGACTGTCAGTTTGCATCACATCATGTTAAGTATTCATGCAGAGGTTTTTTTCGTTGCTGTCGATGTTGCCCAAAGCTGCCACCTCATTGCTGTAAAGCCTGCTCCAAACTACTGCATGCTTCTCCTAATGAACACATTGTGTAGCCAAATGACATTTGAAGCACTTTTTGCTCACGCCCATGTCATGTGTAAGCATGTTTTTTGACCCACAGTGAGTTCCCTTCTTGTATATAGCTTCGTAAGCAACAGTAAATGCATTTGAGATGGTTATGCATTAGAAGTGGTCTCTGTGATGAGCTGCCGTCGGATTAAAAATAGTCATGTTGTGTATCTCGACTAATTTGTGCAATTTTGTCATCTCTGCACTCATCCCCCAGCCCCTTCTAACATCTTCATAACAGCGCTGCTCAGGGATATCGGTGATCCTCCTCATACAAAATTCCACTCTTAAGCATCACATACAGAACATTGGTTGGATTTTAAAAACATGATGCAGGTTTTTACAAGATAAAAGAATGTATGGCGGATAAATCCCTTTGTATTCCAAAGGCTGGAGCCAAAGGTGCCAGATATAGCGACGTTTATTTTGGCTGCATACTGATTCAAGCTTAGGGAAGCTCCCGTTTGCAAGCTTGTGGTCACTCCTTCAGAGATAGCATTTGTACAGTAGTTACAGTGGGGGATGGGCTGAGTGGGGGTTGATGCAGCACTGTACACCCTCAGCACTAGAGCGGCAGAGGGAAGGGTGGGTCATCCACTGGAAAGATCACTGCAGTCTCAAGATGAGGCTAAATGTAAGCATTTTATTAACATTTGGGTTTTTTGTGATGCATACATTTAAGCATAATTAACTTCAGAATTAAAATGTGGGCGATAGCTTGTAGAAATAATGGATGTAAAAGGAATTCATATGGAAGTCCTTGATACTTATAACACACAGGTTTTGGTTCGTCAGAAACAGTTGTGGTTCGTCAGAGGAAAACATTTGACCTGATTTATAAATGTTTGGCATAATTGTGAGTGGACAATGGGTTTTGGTATCGCTATGGCACCCATAGCGATACCAAAACCCATTATCGCTTGTAGCCAGGTTGTGGAAGTAAAAGTCCATCCATTTTGTCTATACACATTAATACATAGCTTTTTAGTTTTAGGCTTTTCAAAGGCTCACAGGACATGACATTTCCGTAGCTGCTTCCTTTTTGTTTTGGATTAATTTGGGTATACTCTATCATAATGTTGTAGTGAATTGCTCGGATAAAACTGAGTAAAATGTGGGACTCTGGATGAAGTCTTAACAACTGCCGAGGAGGTTAATGCGCAGAATTGTATAATTTACGAACAAAGATTTCTCAAAAATGGCTTAAACAATTAAGACACTTGTAACCAAGGACCACAAAACGTTATCGCTAAGTTATCTGAAGGAATCCTCTGTGCAATCGAGCAACATCATGGACGTTTTCAAAGAAATACATGTCCACGTCAAATAGGCCTGTTCACTGTCGTGCACTTCCACTGCAAAAATGACAAGGGGGTTCTTCAGAGATTTTCTGCATATGCTGAACATTGACCTTTTGGCCACACCACCAACTCACGTGGAGCTAGCAATAAGCAGTAAAGAGGGGTTTTAGCACTCATTATGTTCAATTCACAGTGATGTACAGCATAGGTTAAGGTTAGGATTTAGGAAGGTTAATCTGATGGTAGATCTGTGGGATTAATCTTTCAAAGTGCTAGCGGAGAGGGTGTCGTACACTCCTAATCATTCCTCTCTTCATTTTTTCTGATTGGCTTGAGATGTAGGTCAGAAGAAGGCTTTAATTTAGTGTGACTCGAGTATTATATTCAATTTCTACCAATAGGACCTCCTTAAGTTACACACCATGACATCTTTTTGAATGGAAACATATATTATATATATATTTTTTTTGGGGCAGAAAAACCAAAACCAAATTGTAAGCAATGTAAGTTCGTCTAAAAATCAGATGACTTTCTTTCTCTGTCGACATGTTTCCTGTTTGAAAAGCTTGGTTGGAAGCTAGTCCTGCAGAGATGTCCTTTACCTTTTAACCAAGCCCTCCTCAGAGAAATGAAAGAGTAGGTATCTCAAGATTCTGGGGAGAGGGCACTTTCTCTTCAGTCAAAATGTGCTTCATATCATAGATGTCTCAATAATGGTCATTAGTCCGGGGAGAGTAATGGTAAAGATAAACAGCATTTCTCTATGATTTAAAACAAAAAACTGCATTTAACTGCGCGTATCTGTTATTACTGAATTTGAGATATCGTCGTCATATAATGGTTAACTTTTGACTTTGATTTTGCCATATGATTAGTAATAATAGCAAGTATATGATTTTAAATGTATCATTTCAAATGGACCAATAGTAAACTTACATTATGTGATGTTTTAAAAGAAAATCTTATTATCATTTCTATTCCTTGGTTAAAAATCAACTTTTATATTAAGTACTAAATTGTAGACAAAAGTGGCTCTTCTCATCTCCTGAACAGAGATGTTTTCATTTCAGCAAACACACTTGGTATGTTAATACATTTTGATTTCAGCATACCTAAATGTAAGCTTTGCCTTCACTCGACTATAAATTGCCTGGAGGAAAGCCACATTATGCATTTGGAGTAAATAAATAAACAAACAAGGCAACAAGGGTTGGAAATAACAAAATGGTCTTGAATCATCCTTTTCCTCGTATAGAGAAAAATTATTAACGAGAATGAGTAACATTGTCCTAAAAAAAAAAATGTAATATGCTGTATATAAAAAAAAAAAAAAAAAAAAAAGATTCTAGATTCCTACCTCCCCCCCACTTTTGCAGTGGATGAGATGACTTCTGTTAGCCTCATTAACCTGATATCGCTCGTACAGTATGTCATTTTCATTAATCCTCAATATGTTTTATTATAATTGGGTCTAAAGCCCGATGGCAAATACTACCGGTCTTCTTTTTGCTTTGTTCTCATCATTATCACTTTATACCTTTGCTTATTATTGTATCTGGCTTCTGATAACCATACACCAAACCAGATGTATGTCGTGAGAGCTCAATGGTGGCCTAATTCCTTCTTAAGTTAATTAGTTGGTGAATGTTCCTTTTTCACAGGAAATAAAGCAGAAAAGTTGACCGTTCTCAGTTATTTTTACATCCGAAAGTGCGTTACATATGGCAACTGGAGGGCATACAGTGATGGTGCAGTGTTTCTTTCCCTTTATTGTGCATTTTAACTATATCCATTATTCCGTTTTTATACACATTTATTTTGTAGAGCTTGCATGACAGCTATAAATATTTTAAATTGCTGGATTAGTTTTTTTGTGAAGGGGTTCTTTTTATGATTCAATGATGTCACATATTGTGATGTGCACTATCTGCCAGTCTGAATGCATGTTAACGTTGCCTCAAAGTCATGGTTTACACTATGACACATTTAAAATGCCCTAAACTGAATTCCTGAAGAGTAGTTTGATGTCATGCCGCTTCTCTGTCAAACCAAAGTGGATGACCTACTTTTCTCCCCCTGCCTTTGAAATATTTCAGAAAATAGGATTGGATAGCTTCAGCTGAAGTCCTGTGCACTAACCCAGTAACAGACTCATGCAGCTATAGGCAAGGCAGAGTTTCACCCCCCCCCCCCCCCCCCACACACACTCCCCTCTTTATGTTTGGCTGTTGAAAAGTGGGTGGGAATTTGTAGGGAGGCAGAGCGAGGGCATTTTAAGAGATGACAGCTTTTATTGAATCCACTGTGAGTTTTGGAAGAGGGTGGACGGTAAGGACTGTTCATTTTCTCACTAGTTTTTCTGTGAAGGCGTACTGTAAATAGGCCTTCAGTACTATGTTAGTGTGTTAGATACACATTTGGGTAATTTTGTGATGTTTTTCTTTTTTAAAATATAAGTCTAAATTCTTAAATAATTTGTCAATTCTACAAATGCAAATATGTTTTTAATTTCCTCTTTCTTTTTTACAGCCATTTGTTTGGCTTTTTTGTGTCCGAATGGTTTGATTCATTCTACTTCTGCGTTTTGGTGCCTACTTCATTTGATGTAGCACTCTCACTCATTTAAAATCCAGTTCAGTAGACAGATGTTACCCCTGACCTCTTTAGCGCTTGATTTAATGCATATAGTGGTTTTGGATTTGTTACATTGACCCCGCGGCAATAAGCAGACATTGCATATTGTGTTAATGCGCTGTTGAACCAAGTCCTATGCAGCATAACACATTACATCTTTGAAACAGCTGGGACTGTAGGACACCACCATCTCACCAGTAATGCATCCAAGATTTTCTGTAGCCTGTTTGTGTGATAACGGATGTTTTGCTAGCTTTTTAGTGAAATGTGAAGATTTGGTTTTGGCAGGATTCCCAATCCCAACTAGGATACTTTAACACTATCTTATGGCGCTCTTCTCTTTTAATGTTACAGCAAGCAGTCACTCCCAACTCTGTAGGTGCTTTAGTTGCTTGGCAACAGGAGGATGAAGTGCATGTATTTACTGTTGAAGTGAAAACCTGGGGTGAAAGCTGATAATGTGTCTTTTTAAAAGAAGCAGGGGATTGCTTACAGGGGTTGTCAAGAAGAAATGGAAAGGCAAAGACCGCCTGGGTGAATGTACTAGACATTATCACGTGAAGTGTCAGTAATGTACAGTAGACCATGCTCCATTTTCTTTTCTTCCTTGACTACAACAAATTAATTTGGGCCCTTGGGCGAATGAGGCTGCCCTAAAGAGTGATTCATTTTGTTCTGCTGTTTTGAGCACAAAGCCTCAATTAGGAGTATATCTTAACAAATACTACGTCCAAATGTATAGCATTTTTGACTGCATATGACTTATTGACTTATTGTATTTCATATTGTTCCTCAGGATTTGAGAGCATTCTCGAAGGTCTATTTACTCCAGGGCTGGAAGAGGACCTCAAATTATTTAAAGGTAAGTGCATGAATGAGATTTTTTGGTTAAATCTGAAACTGTCATCATGACTGCTGCATTGTACCATGTGGTACCTCTCTACATTCACTCTACCAGACTGCAGAAGAGAAGACGCCTTGTATTCCCACAGGGTTGCTGTTTAGGATGGCGTGGGGCTAGTGTAAAAGTCCACAGTGTACTACAGACATTTTTAAAATGCATGATGCTAGTGAGACGATAGTGGCCATTAATTTGGTTTTCATTAAAGTTTCACTGAGACGATTGTCAAAGTCTAAGTAGACCTTCTACAAGAGCAATGGGGGGAATCCGGCTGCTGAACATTATGTTAAAATGTATCGCTCTACTTTTGATTCACTCAGTCTCACCGAAACAAATCAAAAACCCTTTATTTCCTGGCCCATGCATTTCTTTCATTCATACATTTCTGTCTTGTTATTGAGTCGTCATCTGAAGAATAATGCATACTGATTGTTGGAGACTGTAGGTTTCAAACAAAACCATTGTCATGATGCATCCCAACTATTTAACATTCAAAGATTCTAAGGCTTTATTTTCCTATGCACAATAGCTATAGTGTAGTTGGTGGTAATACTAATCTACTCATTCCCAGGCTCCTACAACAGGGCATCATTCAATATGCTTAATAAATATATATTTATTAATATAAAAATAAAATAGGGTTCTGTTGAAACCAACAAACATAAGATTCAGTCTGATTATGAACCCCCTTTTTAAAGATATTCATTCTGGTAGGAGGTGGTTTGGACATATATTTGCTGTGACAATGTGGCATTGGCTAGACGTAAGCAGTGACCGCAGCCTGACCGTCCTATGATGGGCGGTTATTAAATGTCAAAAGGTTTGTTGCTGCACCTTTTATTAAAAGCTCTTACTATAACCGTGGGCCTCTCGTGTCCTCCATGGACAAAACAAAAACAAAAAAACATAGATTTGTTACACAGTTGTATTTCATTGCTTGTTATCTGTTCTGTGCCCTCAGACCTCGAGCCGACAGCAGTGTCTGACTGGTCATTCGATGAAAATTGTTTATTCTGCTGTTTGAGACGAGACAATGTAAAGGTAAGATTTAATGTTTTCTCTATTTCTTTCCTTACATTTTGATGGTGTCTTTCAGAATTTCTGAAGTTGTAGAAATACTAAAAGCAGAAGACGGATGGATGTTAGGAAAGCATTTGAAGTGCCCATGCTCTCTAATACTTTACTGTTTACTAGCAGAATTAGTTGTCGTCAAATTACATAAAGAGAGCAATATCAGTCTGAACTGAGTAAAGCGAATGAAACAACATTCCCATGTATTGGTCAGTGTGTGTGTATGTATGTATATGTATATATATATACGTCCTGTTTAGGTCTGAAGACCATTGACTAAAAGTGTTGTCATTTGATAGGAACACTTAATTGGCTTAACCAACGAGGGGATTGAAGACAAACCGAAACCTCTCCTGGCTAAAGATCAGAACACAATCAGCCGACTAGAGAAACAAGCCGAGGAATTTCTCCATGCAGTCCTTGGCAGAAAAGGTGAGTCTTACTGCAACAGTACTTGAATGTTATGACACTAAAATGCTTATTAACAGGGAACCTGCAATCACTTTGTAAGGGTTTATTGTAAATTATAAATGTAAATGTTCTACCCTATTGCTACGGATCCAATAGTGAATGTTCACCAAAGGTACTTGACAGTTTTTAACCCCATGTGTATTTCCTTTCAGATGTGCCAAATTTCTCGGACCCAAACATTCCTGTAGTGGCTCGAGAGATCCTTCAGAGAATGATGCGACAGTTTGCTGCCGAATATACCTCAAAGAACAGCTCCTCTCAGGACAGTGGCTCTGATTCCCAGCCTTGCTCTGACCAAAGCCTGCCGACCCCCTCCTTGATCTCAGGGGCTTCTCCTCCTGCCAGCCCCGCTGCCACCGTGGCTGGGCCCGCACACAACCAGAACCCCGTCCTCAGCAAGCTCCTCATGGCTGACCAGGAGGCTCCTCTGGACCTCACCATCAAGAGGCCCCCATCTCTGCCTACTGAACAAGGTAGTGTGAACACTTCTGCAACAGGGCAGCTATTCATGCCTGAGCTAGGGCCCTGGTGGTTGGCCAGGCTGAACTTAACATTGAGTTTTTTCCCCTTCCTTCCTTCCTTCCTTTTTTTTTTTACAGATGGAGTTCTTGACCTATCTGTCAAAAAGAACCGCTACAGCAGCGGCAGCCTGTCTGACCGTAGCCCCTGCCTTTCTCCAGCCACTTCCACACTCAAAGGGTAAGATATCTTTTTTTATTTATTCTCCATTCCTTAAGCCGTGATGATTTCAAAGATGTGTTAAATTGTAGTTTAGGTGAGTCACAAAATGAATTTGGAATGAGGGGTTAGAGTTAGTGGCATCAATTAATTGGCATTAGCTCAGTCCTGACATCTCAGAGGCTTGAAGAAAATGAACAGCAACACACAGGGTTGTGCTAAAAGAAGTGTTTTTGCTACAAATAAACATGAGATAAGGGTTTTTCTAACTGCAAGAGAGGGACATTCTTTGTGTGCTTCTGCTGCTAGACTCTAAATGTAAACCTCACTCCAGTGCGTCCTTGTGGATGCAGTTGTTTCATGCTGCTATTCAAAATAAATGACTTGCAG
This sequence comes from Gymnodraco acuticeps, assembly GCF_902827175.1. Taxonomy (NCBI): domain Eukaryota; kingdom Metazoa; phylum Chordata; class Actinopteri; order Perciformes; family Bathydraconidae; genus Gymnodraco; species Gymnodraco acuticeps. Next base: position 202,154 of record NW_022992130.1, on the reverse strand, counting down.
ACATAAGTTTAATGCAGCCGCCTGGTCCTGATTTCTGTGTGACCTGTCACTGGTATGGCCAGCTAGGGAATAATGGGTAGCATCTTGGTAATTTGCGAGCTACCTCGGCTTAAAAGGATTTGGTTAGCTCTGCCTTGTTGTGGTCCATTATTGTCTGGCAAGGAACTGGCTGGCCTGATTATAATGATTTACGACAGGACTCACAGTCTTGCTCATGTTCTTGAGTCTTGCAACTCCTTTCGTCAAAAATTCTCATTGAGGACTGAAGCCCTGCACAAATGCAGCGGATATAGCTATACATATTTATTTTAGCCCAATCCTCAGAGACGCTCTATGTTGTAGCAGAAGTAGAGGTGTTTAAATAAATAATGTCATATTTGCACATCATGTTCTTCTCCCGAGGAATAATTGAATTAAGTTTTTATATTTTCAAACAGTAAGCATTGTTATTATGCTGCTAACACAGGTAGTTTTCCTATAATACGTGCAATATGTACATAAACATGACATGATTCAAATTGAAATGGAATTTGCTGTAGCCGTGTAATTAATTCTTAATGAAATCAAACATGTGAGACGATACCTTTATCCAAATAGAATTGATTTTGTTTTGTTTTCCCCTTTAGCAAAGCCCCTTGGTAGTTGTTATATCCATCTGGACTTAAATGTACCGATAATGACATATATATTTATTAAACACTAGAGGCTTTGCATGCTCCTCAATTCATGTTTTGAGAACTGATATAATCAAAAAGTGATGATCAGTCTAAAGGTATAAAGCTGGCTCTGATTTTTCTATTATATTTTATTAATTTATAAAAAAAAAGAAGTTCATTGCATTATTTGTATCTTTGTGTGACCATACTTCAGTTGGGTTTTGACTCTCGATACACAAAACCCTCTGCTGGCTTACTCTTTTATTTCTGCGCTTGTTCAGTGGTAACGTCACACAAAATGTCCAGAGCTTTGCATCAGTCATTTTGTATGACATTGTTAGTGTGCCGTGCTCAACAGCTACGTGCCAAGCTGCCTTACTGGAATAACAAGTATTGCCTCCTTCTGGCTATGCTTTTTCAGCCAAGACTCCAATAAATGCCTTTCCTTTGCTTTTGTTTTGATGTTTCTTTGCCCTTTCTCTTCTTTTTCGTTCTTATCTATTATGTTGATGCAAAAGTTGTAAACAATCACAGCAATTAAATAAAAAATGGTCAAACTTGACACTTTTTTTGTTCTTAAAAGTCACACTCAACTACGCAGTCAGGTATTTTAAAACAGTGATGTTACCAAAGCAAGGTCATATAATAAAGGAGTGGCCAACATCCTCCCCTCCCCAACCCATCCTCCTTTAGAAAAGAGAGATCAGGCACTGTGCAAGCTCTGCTTACACCCAATTTCCTTCCATCCAATCAGGCCTTCCTTGAGAGCAGACGGGCAAGTCGGGCTGTTTATGAAGAGCCTACAGGATGGGATGAGGAGGGAGAATATCGGCCACTCCAACCGTTATAAGCCTTCCTCAGCTCTTGCATACTCGCTGCACATCAAAGAGGAGCCCGATCTGGAGAGCGACCCTGAGTCACCTCTCGGCAACGGCTCCAGACCTTCTGACCTTTTCAAAAATGGATCTTCTTCCTGGAGTTCTAAAAGTCATTTTGGGGCCCTCCTCAAACTCAAAACCAACAGCGAGGCTAGTGAGCACCTTAAAGACATACCCAGGTTGTTGGAGGCTGCTGGACTTTTGACAAAGTCACTTGCCTATGACAAAAGAAACCTCCAGGAGGCCTGTAGGGACCACAGCCTCGCTCTTTCTCATTCATCACCTTTTGACCTCAAGATCCCCCAGGTGCGAGTTTTGACCTCAGCAACAGACTCGTCTTGGGATTCCCTTTCCACCGAGTATTCGAGATCAGCTTATGAGAACGGTCTGGGAAAGGCACTTCGTTCCATACTACCCAGACAGATCCAGAAAAAGGGCAGTGGGGGTTTTAGTAGCTCAGGTTCAGAAAAGGACTATTGGCCTTATGACACTGACCGCAAATCCTCGCAGGGAAGCTACCCTCAGGAATCAGAGTCAGATCTAGGTAACAAGCAGCCGAGGAAGAAGCGTGGGCGATACCGACAGTACAACACCGACCTGCTGGAAGAGGCTATCGATATGGTGATGGGTGGGAAAATGAGTGTGTCCAAAGCCCAAACCATCTATGGCATTCCACACAGCACCCTGGAATACAAAGTGAAAGAGCGACTGGGGACCTTGAAACATCCACCCAAAAAGAAACTGAAGCTGTTAAAGATAGAGGAGCATGGTGTTTCACGGTCCCCAGAGAGGATCCAACTCTCCCAGCAAATTGTCTCTGACCAAAGGGAGAGTGTATCTGACGAGAACGGAGAGGATTTCCATGATGGAAGCCTCTCATCAAATGAGTGATACAACTTTAATGTACCAATAATTATGTACTTTTTAACCCTGCAGAGGTTGCATTTGCCAGACAGTGGTAGTAGCTGACTTGTTTTCCCACAAGCCTTAGTGGTTTACAGTAACATTTAAATCTTATACCTATAATTATTCATCTATTTAATTCTTCACCTACCTTTTGGTCAGTTAAAAATGCTATGGCCATCTATTTTACACACTCAAAGTGTCTCCTTGACCTGGCATACTTGCTAATTATAATTAACAATATTGTTAGTACATTATTTATTTTGGTTATGTTTTTAAATGAGTCATTCCTGGCGCTAACATGTATTTAAACATGTTAGAGCCATATTGAATAGTTGTTAAGGAAGTGGCGCCCCTTGGTGTCTTCTCTCAGTACTGTTCAGAGCACTTGTTCTTATGTTCAAAATGAACATATAGTTTATCCTACAGAGTATGTAGGTCATTATGGATGACAGCGAAGGTCTCTGTCACTGTTTTGCAAATGCACTTCTATCACTAAAATGTACACTGGAGATGTAAGTAAATTATATTCAGAGTATGTATTTATTCCAAACACTATATACAACAAATTTATTTATTATTCTAGTCTGTTGCAATAGCATGATGTGTTGTCCAGAATTGTCACTTTCCTTATGAATCCAAGTCAAGCACGACACATCTTTGCCACCTAACTTTTATCCCTATGTGTTGCTGTCCTTTTTATGAATGCTATTTTTTTCATTGCCTTCACTGCACTCAGGATTAATGCAGTTTGAGAAGCAATACTTGTCAGTCAAAGAAAATATCTCTCAGATAGTAGATCACTGTATATTCATAAATATACCTCAGCTAGAGATAAGCTTAACTGAAGCATTGCCTCATGTTAGTCACCTCTAAAGGGGTTGATGACCAAATCCCCCTATTTGACGTAACATTTCAGGATGTCTTACTGACAAGTATGCGTGTTCTACTCTTAGATAACTTCACAACCTACCTTAACTAGTTTTCAGTAGCATTTCAGTGCCAGTGTATGCCTTCAGAGCATCACAGTTCTTTGTGAATCAGGGCTTGTCTTTTTCAGATTTCAGGTACTATCTCTGGGAATGTCTTTCTCCACAGGAGAAGGGCAGAATTTTTCCTTTTTTATTTACGATGTATAAACAATTATACATATACAGCGCATATGTTCACATCTCGCTCGCACTCGGCACATGATAAATAATTATCCTCGGGTCAATTAATAACATGTATCAGGTTTGTGGGGATGATACTCTGTTTTAGTGACCTGATTATTCACAGTCAAAATAGCGCACTAGCTGAACACTTGTTATCAGTTAACTTTTAACTCTTTAAAATACAATAATGTATATGTTAAAAAGGTTTATGTCATGTTAACAAGTATGTTAGAGTCAAAATCTAGGAGCAATTATGTCATTTCAGAAGCTCTTAGCTCAAAGTCATTACTTTATAAAAAACAACTTTTATCCATCAATATTAGCAACTGGAGTCAAACACACTGACTGACTGGCTGTGCTAGCTTGCTAACATTTGCTAGCTAGAAAAGTTAGCAAACATGTTAGCTGCTGTCATGCCTCTACCCACATCCTCCTATTGCTGAAGTTACCAAGGCAAACATTCAATGAAAATAATTCTCTTCATCTTGAACCAGGTGAGAGTGCAGGTTAACACTCATTCCACCATTTCCTTGAGAGTATTTCTGTGTTGTATCATGGTAATGGTACAACACGTTAAGGATAAAAAGCTTTTAAAAGCCCTTTTCATTGAATGTTTGCCCGGTATTTTTGCTCTATCAGGACGTCTCATCGTGCATTACCACTTATACCTCAGGACATTCCAGAATATGGGATCATGGCCCAATATTCTTTCTATCAGGTCGATGCACAGCTCGAGAAAATCTTGGTCTTTTGTTTTTCCTCCAGCATTATAAATGTTGCTTAGATGAAAATGGATGTTTTGATAAAAATAAATGATTATTTCACCTCAAGCATTGAACTCCTAACATAACATAAACTTAAACATGTAAACATTTTGAAGTGAGAGTTGGTTCGGCAGTAACATAGTTCAGGGACTCGCACACTTGTATGTTAATCACAATGTAACAATGGAATAACTTTGTTAGATGGTACACCTTCTAACTTTAATTTCCTCCGTGACTTTCTCCTAATGCAGGCTTTATTACTTTATTTTAAATTGGGTTGCATCTCCTCTCACGTTTAGTTTAAACTTTTTGATACATTTAACAAATTAACCGCTCTTAATTGCATATATTTTTTTACATACTCACAAAATGTCATCACTTTGTCTTGGTTAAAAAATGAGTAGCCACTCCAAGTACACTTGTACGATTAATACCATTAGGTCAAATCTACTCGCTGTTTCGCTTTCATTAACTGTATTTTTTAGCATTGACAATCATCCAGCATGACTCAAAAGCCACACTTATTTTCTCATTCCGAGTGTTAAACGCATGCTTAATGAATTTGTTAAAGGCATACATGCGTTTTGGGTTCATTGACGGGTAACAAAATAAAATGTTTGCGCCTTTATTGTCTATTGTAGCAAATCTAATGGCCGACTACCTCATCTGGAAATCCCATATCACAGTCTACTGTTCTCATAGCTGTTTTATGTAGCAATTTCTCATGTACACAATACAGTTTATTGTAAAATCTTTGAGTGAAGGCGAATAGTTTACAGAAAAAGCTTTCAAACAGTTATATAGGACGGTAGAATATCTGTCGAATTCAACCGTATGTAAATATTTCAATGTATCCTTGTAGTTAATTGCCTCCTCATATATTTACGTTGTCTTAATCCTTTTTCCTTTTTGGGGTCCGGCTTTTGTTCGCACAGTTGTGACTTAGGGAAACCTTTTTATTTCCATAGTGGGGGAAGAGTTTACATCCCCTTGCATTTCTACACAAACTGATCTGTGGAGTTATTTTGTTAATGCAATATTTATTAATCAATATTTATGAACTAATGATTTTATCACCACTTAAGTAACCATGAATGTAAATGGCTTTAAACAAACAAAAGGTTGTCCACTGAAGTGTTAATAGACATAGGAAGATAATGCTTAAAATATATATTTAACTGTCTTGCATAATAAATGCGAAGGGATAGCATTTAAGATTGTCCCGCTTTATTGTGTTGGGAAACTTTTGCTTGGTAAACATATTGTTTGAGGACTGAAGGTCCAGAGCAGAGAATATCCCTGTATTTAAAAAGAAAATGTACATATTTATGTTTGATTTAACATTAACATTGTACAGGAATGACACTGGGTATGTTTTGCATGATTGGACTAAATCATTTGTGTCAGTGGGAAGTTAGTTGTATATGGTGACGGTTTATCTTTGGGGGTGATTTATTTAAAATACTGGAGTGTTGGTGTGTTTACTGTCAAGTCAACAATGTATCAAGTAGATAAACTGTGAAAGTTAAATATCCAGAAACCTGTTCAAATCTGGTTAATGGCTCACTGGACCTGTGGTAAAATATAGTTGTGCTTAACTGCCAGATAATTTCTTTCTGCAATGTGCAGTATATGGACATTGTTGATGAGTTAACACCTCCATGTTTGTGTGCTCGTGTGCTTGAAATATTGTTGAAAAGAGTTATGTTTGCTTCTGCTTGTTTAGTTATTGTAATCCTCTGGAAGAACAAGGCATGTACTTTGTGTCAGTTCCCTACTTTATTGCAAAGTAAAACAGAGAGCGAAACTCTCAGGGATGAAACACTTACCACAAGTTATTCAGGTACTCCACTTTACTCCTTAGAAGCTTGCAAGCAGGATTTAAAGAGGGTTTAGCAAAACATTGGTCAGGTTCCAGCAAATGTTATTTTTTTAATCTCTATAATTATTTTTCAAAAATGTACATTTGAGATATTTGGCATGCCATACAGCTTTGTGTTTGGATCCCAACAAATCTCAGTGCATCTTTCTCCGTTTTATTGTTTTTCATACTTGTTACACAATGAATGTCAATATAACCTACCTGCAGGTACGATGTTGACCAATGACTATTTAGTTCAACTTTTTCTTTCAAGTTCAGTGCCTCAAACAGCACATCTAATTAAAAAATACTTCATGTAACATTCTGAAGATATTTACAGAAAGTTCTAAGATATATCTCAGATATTGCATTGCAGCATTTACACCTCCATCTTGAAGGGTGTATTGTTTCATTTGCGAATTGGAGCTGAAATCCATATTTATTTTTAAATCACTGTCCTTGTTTCTTTATGCATCTAGTCGAATATACTGACAATACTCCAATAATATGAATAATCTAAATTTCACTTTGCCACTTATGCTTTATAGCTGGAGTGTCATACGAGGTATTGGCTACATAACAAGCTTTACACTAGATATACCACCATCTCCTCTATAGCTTAAGGGTGATGCTATAGGTTTCAGCTTTACTTAGTCAAAGAATAAATATTCTTAGTATGTTATTAGGTAATGCAAAATGTATTATTGTATACTACAAATAGTTTGCAAGTATTTGTTTGGAGTATAAGATGTCAGACAATGCTCAACAGAGCTTTTTATGACCACATATTCATCATGCCGTTGCCAGCACCTCTCTCTCAGCGGCACACGCTGTGGGCTATGTCTCCTTTTCATTACTCAGCAAAGCCTTGTGACATGTCACCTCAGGAATCCAGATGTGGTTTCATGTATCTGTCTATTGTTCTTGTTGAAAGACCACTGTATCATTAGAAGGACTTGTTTTTTTGTTTTTTATTTTTACAAGGAAAATAACCTTTTCAGAATTATAAATATATTTTTGGCATAATGTAATGATATAGATGCTCCAAAGGTCGCGATGATTTTGTAATAGACCTACCTCACTGAAAAAAACGTTAGCCACAAATATAAAACATGCTCCCCCCAGTTGACTGATAACATTAGATTTGCATCAACACAAACGAAACCTCCCAGGTATTAGAAATAATAACTTAGCTTTGTTTAGTCATGCTTGATTTTGCTTTTACTAGTTAATTTGTCTTAAGTTGTTAAGCACTTATATGTAATTGCCACCCTTTGCACTAGTTATTAAATACATGAAAAATTGACAAAAAATATCTACTCTATATTTCCCCCCAATGTATTTGCGCTTTCAAGTGATAAACATGTGTTTGACCTTTTAATCAAAGTGGGCCACCGTTACTAAATGTGTTGTGCATGTGTAAGATGTTCTTGATGTATACTGTAACAAAAGGCACCACTGTGCAAAGAAAAAAAAAAAATGTAATATCTGTAACAATGTAATTGGTCATGTTCACTGGATGAAAGGCTCACTTTTAAAATCACATATTCTTCTAATAAATATGCAATGATAAACATTGTGTACCATTTGTGAATTATTTGGAACAAACATTAAGCTCTAACTTTTGCCCAGTAAACTGGTCAAAACAGATTCAAAGGAACATTTCTCTGCATAAGTGTAATAATCACAAACCAATCAATAGTATAAACCAATAATGCTTCTTCTTTGTGTGCAATAACATATATATTTTTTTTCCCTCAGGGAGTCTCAAGACTTTCCTATTGCAAAGGCAACAGACCTGCAGTCGACCTCCACGCTGGAACGCTTCATGGCCAAACTCTGTACTCAACATCAGAGACAGATAGTAGATGCTATAGGTTTTCTACAGACTGAGGTCAAAGCACTGGCATCTTCCAATACACAGAACGTTTCTAACTCTCCCTCTGGGATCCAGGGAAGTGCTTGTTCCACTTCAAAATCCAATGAACTCACTCCTAAGAAGTCATGCCCTGAGCTTAGATTTCCCAGTGAATCCACTCCCAAGTCAGAAGTCCAGGATATGTCCTATTCTATCCCAAGCATCCATGCAATTGGGAAAGTTCCAAACAATGCTTTGTTGCTGAAAACATCAACTGGCCCTGCTTTGGATCTTCGCACCCCTGGGTCAGGGAGCAACCAAGCTTTAGTCACTCCCAATGCAAATCCATTGGATTCAGAAAACAACCGCCATGGTGATCATGCTCCTCTTAAGATGAAAATCATGGCCAGCAATGTTGCTGCCGGTAAAAAGTTGTCATGCGTGCTCAACGCCTCTCTTTCATCTCACTCTGACACATTGGAGGACAGACAGGGTAACTCAAATTCATCTAACAGAACAGAGAATCATAGTGCTAGACTCAGCTCCTCTAAGAAAAGACACACTCAAACAAGTCATGCACATCATGTTAGGCAGAGAGATAGTCTTGGGCATGCCAAAGATAAACAAGCAAACTTGTTTTCACTTCACATGAGCATTCCTTCCGAATCTCCGCGGACTGCCAGGAAGACCGTCAGGTCGTCCTCTGATCATGGGATTATGGACTCAACTTGTAAAGGATTGGCTGACCCTGATCTTGGCATCTGTGACATTGTTTTTATTGACAAACCAATAACAGAGTGTTTTAAGGAACAGCAGCGTGGCGTGCTTCCTCGCCGCAATGCCAGGAAAAGCACTAGAGGACATTTGTATTCAGATGAAATCTGGGAGTTGAAAACTGTCCGTACATTGGCGGGGAAGGGCAACTGTCCCAATCCAATGCCAGATATGATCACCTTGGTCACCTCAAAACAAATGCTTTCAAAGCCTGAAGGTGTACCATATATAGATATGCCTTTTGCTGGAGCAGGTAGAGAGACAATGAGTCAGCAAATGTCCAGAGAAGTGTCCAATGAGAGTGGGATACCAGGAACAGGAGATATGGTGGAGGTAGCAGCCAGTGAAGAAGACGTAATAGTAGAACATAGTCAGACAGACAGGTGTCAGAGCAAAGATCAGTTGGTCCCTTCCTCTCCGATAAGGTCCCCAAAAGAAAACAAAGAAATGAATATGATCACAGATGTAGAAATGGACACAAAGGCAGATTCAGTGGAGACAACAGGAATTGAAAAACTTGTTTCTCAGGCTCCATTTGAAGCAGAACCTTTGAACGAGCATGAGCCTCAAGAGGACATGCATGAAAGTCCTGAGCAAATAGCCACCGACACCGTAGTGGGGCCATTAGAGGATAATATCATAAATGAAGATGAGCCCCAACTTTCATTAGATGGACTGCACAACAGTGAGCCTGTTCTCAAGCAGATTAGTGCCCCGTCACCAGTGGCTCAAGTTGAGGAAGAAATAAACGAAAATAAAGGGGAAGAAATACAAGATGAGAAAAGTCAGGATCTTCAACCAGAGACAGAGAAACACAATGACAACTTCAACGTGACAGAAAAGACCAACATCACTAATTTGGCAGCGGAGCCAGTAGACAAAGAGCCAGAAATGAATACATCTGAAGCAACTGACTGTGTAGTGCCTTTAGAGACTGAAGGCGATAATGACGAAGACGTGTCCACAAAGTCTCTTGACGCGCTCTTGAAGGAATTGCCCCCTTGGCGTAGAAAAAAGGGTACTGCAGCATCACCGTCAAAGCTGATAAGAGAAACAGACGCTGTGGTCGTGGGTTTTGTCAATGGTAGACCCATATCGGCCTCTGATAGAAGTCTGCGGCGTAGATCAAATAACGCCACGTCTCCTACTAAAACCCCAGTTAAAACTAGTCAGAGTGTCGACATCAAGACTTTGGTTGATTCAGCTGTTGAAAACAAATATTCGGAGGAGCATCTAGCTGAAACAGACATAGCTGTAAAATCTATTGATACTACTCCTGAGATTCAGAAAGATAAGGAACCGTCTTCTGCCCCACCATCGAGTCCAACATCTACATTTCCCCCCAAGACCAAATTAACCCGGAAACAAAAAAGAGATAAGGATGGTTTGTCTGTACTGTCCGAGCAGCGACAACTTAGATCGAAAGGAACTCCAGTTTCACCGCCCGAATCTACTGCTGCCATTTCATCTCCAAAACCTACTGCTACCCATGCTCTTCCATCTACAGAGACCCTTCCCTGCCTACCCCTCCCTTCTTCGCTTCCTGTTACTTCTCCTCCTCCAATCGAGTCATCTTCCCCTGAACAGTCCAAAAAGAACACAGTCCCAATCCCAGAGACACTGGCGGAAGATAACATTGACAACTCGCAACAAGAAGAGACAACCCCTGAAGAAATACAAAACAACATCGAAGAAAATACATCGCAGGCCAACGAGAAACCACCGTCTACAAGTGCTGTAGTAGAAAGCAGTACGAATGAGAAACAGCCACTTGTGGTATCAAGTCCATTAAAAATGGAAAGCCCTGTAACGACTGAAATGCCAACACAGATTACGCCGATAACAAGTAAGCGGGTTCTCCGAAAGGAGGCACAAGCAAGTGATGTTGCTTTGCCGCAGAAGTCAAATGTAGAACCTTTAGGAGACAAGTCTGCAAGTGGAGATGAGAGCAGTTCTTCCCTTTCAGACAAACCGGCAAGAATGCCATTACGGAGTGAGAGTAAGACTGAGATGCCTCCAACTATTACTCATTCATCACCAGTTGACAACAAGAAATTGGCTTTGAGATCACAGAGATTAGCTGTACCCTCTACCAGTGCTACTGTAGCTGGAAGACAGACTGACCTAGCTTCCCCTATTAGAATAATCCCAGAAAAAGCAACCAAAACTCAGATGAAGCCTCTTTCAGTGGCTGTTGTGCCTGAGTTTCCTCAAAGCTCTGCCCTTCCTATCAATACACCAAGATCTCAGCCCCCAAAACAAACAAACAGATTCCTTGAAAATTTGAATGGTGAAGAAAACCAACACCTAATAACAAATCTGAACATTAAGTATGATAAAATGCAAAAAGGCTGGGTGCAATTGGACAAAGAGGGTCAGCCGGCAACAAAGTACAAAAACAAATCAGACAGGCAGGCAGCCATATGGAAAAGTAAGCGCAGGGCACGGAAATCAAAGTCTTCAGATCACCAGAAATACTCGCCTTTCCAAATGCTCTTCGTGAAAGGTTTTAATCTCTCCAGTATCTGTCGTTGGTACCTCGAAACAACAGAAACAAAGTCCCTCGTCATTGTCAAGAAGGTAAATACACGTCTTCCGTCAGAAACTCAGCTGTGCTTCCACAGTGCTAGTTCTTCAGGGGCCTCTCAGGGAATATTTCCAAGCATACAGGCTGAGCGTTTGAAGAAACATTTGAAGAAGTTTGCCATCGCCTCTCCTGTAAAGAGCAACCCCAAGAGTCAGAAACTTATTGCTAGAGCCCTGGAGGCAAATGCAGTCAAAGAGAGAGGAGAACTGCCCAGTTCTACTCAGACTGCCAAAGCCTGTGCCCAGGGTGAATCCCAGAAAGCCTCTGGTAAATCAAAGAATCCAGCTAGCGCAAGGATCCTGAAGAAATACTCTAATATCAGAGAGAAGATGCAGGTTCAGCAAACCAATGTTAGACTCAAAGAGGCCTCAAAAACCTTAAAAAACAACAATATGAAAAGACTGGACACTAAAAAGTCGGCCGCCAAGTCAAATGTGAAACCATCTACGAAGGCACAAAAATCAGCCCTACCTGTCGGGAAAAAAATGAAAGCATCTGCTGCAAAGATGGAAAGAAGGAAAACATTGGCTGGTAGAAAAACTACAAAGCCTCCGGTTCAACAGAGGGCGGTCAAGGCTCAGGGCAGCAGTAGAGCTTCAAGAGATGCAACTAAAAAAGACAAAATGCCAAAGAGATCTTCTCAACGACTAGGGTCTCCTAAAATATCTGACCATAACCCGGGCGACAAATCGAAAAGCAAGGCAGACAATAAAAAACAAACTGAAGCAGAGAGAGTCGATGTTGAAAAAGCAGCTCTAAATAAAGTGAGTCCTAGCAAAACGCTCGCAAAGGAAACGTCACAAAGTACTGTCGCTGTAATCAAAGGAGACGAGAAGGCTGATGAAACGCCACGGCCAAGTGTGGATGGCAAGGCTCCGACCTCACCTGACCAGGTACTAACAAGATCCCAGAGGAAAATGGAGGTAGCAGTCCCGTTGAGTGGTGGCCCTACTCTTGCTGCAAAGAAGGCCGCAAAGTCCATGAAATCACAAAATGCATCTTCTAAAGCAGTCAAGAAATCAGAGAGACCCATGCTGATGAGAAGAGGGGCGAAAGGAAGGCAGACTGCTGTGTTACCACGCAGTGTGACAAAATCCGCAACCAAGAGAGCTCGGGAGCCTTTAAAGACGCCCGCAAAACGCACTAGGACATCACTCTCTAAATGAAAGTGCACCTGCAGAGAAGGACGATCTTTAGTTAGGGGATTCTGTTACTTTCTTTTCAGAAAGTCCAGAAATACATATGTTCTACTCTCATGACACCCCTTCACAGGACACCTTGTTCAGTTGGCAAATATGTGAAGAAGCAAGACATTTTGAAAGTAATTTAGGCTTTTGTAAAGTGTGAAAAAACAAATGTGATATTTGCTGAGTGTTTGCTCTGAGTTGAAGTCTACAGACAAGTCATACATGAGATGTCATAGATGTAGTTGCTGTAGTTTCTGTTCCAGCTACCCAAGACAAGGCTGCAGATAACATTATGAAATCTTATTTTAAAAGTTGGGATAAACATCAAACATCTGATGCAGATATCGAAGTGACATTTACGTTCACTCAGCGTCCTGTTTTGTTACTTTTCTTTTGCCATTTTGTAAATAGTTATTGTTTTAGATAATGGCATACACTGCATTGAGTGCTTGCTATGAGAAGGGAGGTCATGTTTTGTATAAGGTTTTACAGACCGTAAGTAGGCAGTTAGTTTCTCCAGCTTGTCTTCTAAACACAACATTGTGAATATGTGACTGTTGTGACCCGGTGCCTTATTTATGAAGTGTAAACAAATTGAATCTGTTGCTAAATGTGAAAACTCCTGTCCTTTTAGCTATACAAACGTTCAATTCATGGAGAGGCTGTCTGCATTAACTAGCTTCAGAGTGTGTAAAGAGGTTAGGTTTCACATCTTATGCCTCATGTGTCATCTCTACATTCTTATGTTGACCGAGGCATTAAGGTTTATTTTTATATTACTATTTTTTTCCCAGAGCATTAACTTAATATCGTTCTTACTTTAGGTGTTAGATGTTAAAGCAAATAAGAGTCTCAATTGTTAAACGGACAGACGTGCTCTGTATGTGTCATGAAATACATTTGTTATGTTTGCGGTGGTTTTTCATCCCTATCGACCATTGCACCCTTTGTTATCTACTCAACATCCCATTAAGTATTTGACCTGCTTCTGCATGTGTTAGGTCTTGGTAATGTGCAGACAGCAACTCTTGCATTATAGCTATTGACTTCCTAGAGCTCAAACCCATACCTATCTTTATACCCTTGAACTTGGAAAAATGCTAACCTCATTCAAGACTTTGTATGCAATTAAAAGTCAAAATGCTGTACTGAAAAATCTGAGATGACTTTGGGATACTGGCCTATGAATCACTTTGGCAACAATGTTTCCTAACAAAGGCCTAAAAATGTATATTTGGTTGGTAAATATGAATGAAGTGATGGCCTATTTAGCATTAATGGCACACTATAGGGTGAGTCATTCCTTCCCTGATTTTACAAGTTTGGATATGACATGTTTGGCTAGTCTTAGTCACACTTTTGAGTTGTTTATGTATGTATGTTGCAGTTTTATTATTGTCAGGCAGATGTTCTCATAATGTGAAGTTTCTTAACTTCCACAGTAGTACATTTCATTAGTGTAGTGTTATTTTTTGTGTTCATTTCTCTTTAGAGGGTAAATTGTCTGTAAATGCAAACACATGTTTTTATTGTTATTTAACTCCTTGTCAGCTAATCTATAACAGCCCACCAAATATCGGACTTGAACATGTTTATTCTTTACAGTTGCTATTTAAAGATTTTGATTGTGTATATTAGAAAGAAATGACTGCGTTATTTGTGGTAATCCCAAGAAAGATACATCTTTATGTCAAGAATTTTGTATTTTTGCTGGAGTTGATATAAAGATGTTGGCATTTTTTCTTGGTTTTTTGCCTCATTTTTACAAGTGTTTTAAATGTTAATTAACCAAACTTGAATGAAGTGAAGAAAGTGGCAAAGTGAAAACTTTAGTGCTCCATTTGCTTGAAATAAACAAGGTTGTACATAGCTGTTCTGAAAGACAACTGTCTTACCCACTGTGGGACTGTTCCAGTTGAAGAGTCTGTTTCAGGCATTGTTTGAAAATCTTAAAGGTCCCGTATTATAATTATACTGTTTTTCATCAATATATTATAGGTCTCAGATATATACAAAACAGGTCTCTGAAGTGTTTGGCTTGAAATACCAAACAGATCACCCATTGCAGTATCCCATAAACCCCTCTGTTTCAGCCTCCCTTTCAAAAGTGCTGATTCTCTGTCTGTTACTTTAGATGAAAATAAGGGGCCACTCCCCACGCCCCTCTGATACCTCATTCACACCAACGCAACTCCGGTTCAAGCTCCGTGCTAGAGCTTTTCAGGTTCAGAACCGGTTCTTCGGTTTAAAAGCTCCGGCTCTTTTCACACTGCCTAGAGTCCAACTGGTGCTGCGTCATTGCGTCATCGTTTGCGTGCCTGCTTCATAAAGCCAAACCTCGCGGAAACCCCTCACAGCTGACACCGACAACAACAACAATGGCCGATTGTGCTCCAGCTTCCTCTGTACCTCTTCGGAAGACCAGATTCCCAGTAGGTAGCTGGTCTCTTCAGTGGACCACTGCTGCTTGTTAAGTTTCTCCATTGTTGTGTACAAACTGGATAAAACGCCGGCTTTTTGTTGTTGTTCAGGAGTTGATCCCGCCCCTGCCCCCGCCCCCGCCTCGACGTAAGCGTGACGTATGCGGTGCTTTTGCTCTGGCCGGCAATTTTTTGGTGCTCGAAATGAACCGGATTCCGGAGCTAAGAGGCTGGTCCGCTGCGGTGTGAACAGGAAAACCCGGTGCTTTTCAAGCTCCAGCTCCGAACCGGCCCTGAACACCGTTGGTGTGAATGAGGTATGAGCAGTGGCGACCACCTAGTGTCAGCAGAAAGTATTAAAAATAATGATTACAAAAAAATGCAAAAAATAAATTAAAAAATATATTAAATATATTTTAAGATCATGTTTAATCATCTGATTCGTCTGTACATTGCTGTTTTAGTCTGTGTTCTTCTAATTAGTGTCTACAGTGTGTGCCTATTGTGCTGTTTAGAGCCATGTGGGACAAAACCCGATCCTGCCCCTCCCTCTTACTGTCTAAGTCAATGGTGACTGTAAAAACTACACTGCGCATGCTCAGAATATTTTCCTATTTAATGTGTGTGGCAAAAAAATAATGACCATACGTCATCTCACATAATTCAGAGCTGATTGGCTGTAAGTACGTGTGCCGCGAAAAGTGTGGTGTGTGAAGAGAAGACGAGAGAGCTGCAGTGACGCGTCCTAAAACCTGGAAGTAAGCTGCGCATGGCTTCCCTCGACAAAAAAGCAATGAGATTTCTCCATAGGATTTTAGAAAATAGCTCCAAATAAGATCTGTGGGAAACAAACAGATAAATGCACGTTTTGTTCAGCCGGATAATATCCACATGTCTACCCTACTTTTATAATTTTCGAATCATAAATCTATTGATTAGATTAGATTTATGATAGACTTTTGAAACTACAAGAACATAAGGAGGACTTTTACAAAAAAGTAATAGAGATTTTTGTCCAGAAGGATAGGCAAATGGACTTAATCTTCAAGTCAAGGTAAGACTGCAATTTTATTGAAAATGGGATCTTACTAAGAGAGAACAATTCAATATTTAAATGATACAATTACATTTTGTGGGTATCCTTCTGTTGAACTGTCTGTTTAAAATTAATTGAAGCATCAGACAAAAAAAGCTTTTGAAAATAATATTATATTTTGATTTAGGTCAAAATATAATATTTATAAACCTGAAGAGTCAGTGCCAGTGCCTCACCAGCCATGAACCTCACTACAGAAGCTTATAGACATCTAAGTTTTTTGTGCCCCACCACTTTTGTACATATAAAAACGCCACTGGGTATGAGAGATATTTGGTTAAAAATAACACAATGGTGCTTTAGGAGGAGATTCAGGTGATAAGGTGGGAGGGGGTTACCTTGGTTGGTGATTGGCTAATGGTTACACCAGCCAAAAAATCGTTATGACATAAAGTGGCCAAAATCTGATCAGCTCATTTTCAGACAGGTTTTTATATAAATGGATCAGGACGAAAAGTGAGCAAATCTTTTTTTTCTGAAACTTTCAGAATCTCTTTACACAGAGGGGACACATGTTTATGTATAAAAAAGATTTTGCATAATAGGTGACCTTTAAATTGCCTAAGTTGAAGCATTATGACCAGTTAAAACCCTGCCACTCCAATATTCATCACCCTTTATGACAACTAGGCCTTAGCAAGGCCTGAAGGACTTAGCAGTTTTTCATCTTCGTTAAATCACTTGTGGTAGCTAATGAAGGCATTGCACACTGCGGTGCCCTGCCATACGGCTCAGGGGCAGAGTCCTGAACACCACAGGAAGCTCCCACTGTGGGACAGATTGGTTAACAGTTAGCCTCCGTCACTTCAGGCCCTGCAGAAAACTGAGGGAACAACATCACACCAAAATGACATTAGGAAATGTGTAATTAATATATATTTTAAACAGTGAAATCCAAAGTTTCTATATCCAACAGAAGCAAAACCTTTTATTTTAAACACTTAATAAAGACTATTTTTCTCTTATTACTTATGGCCGACAAACTGAGCCTGTGAGTGTATCTGAACTAAGCCGAGCTGTTGGATGTTATCATCTCGGGCACGACACTGGTAGCCCTTCAGGCAGAGCCCCACTGAGACAGATACTCGTGCTATGTGAAGCCACTAAGCTACACTGTCACTGCTGAGGTCAGGGTGCGTCCACTTAAGGCTGTGACTGTTCAGTGACCCTTTGTGGCTCCCTCTCTCGAACCTACAGTGAGCCCATAGTGTGTACAGATATGTCATTCCCCATTAATAGACTTCTCTGTAAATCAAGCCTCTTAATTGGTTAGATATATTAAGGATTTTAAGTTTCGGACTGTAATACCTCTCTGACAAGTGGATAGAAAAAACAGTACATTTCATTAAAAAGAGTCCTGCTTGTATATTGCAGGTATAATGTAAGTGATCTGCAATCCCTTTTAATATATATTGACATTTGTATGCCTTTTTTAATAATAAACTATATTATGACATCATTTTTTATATTTAGATCACATACTATGGTATGACTTTTTTACAATTTCTTTACATTTAAATGTTTTACTATATCTTTGCAATTTTTATGAGCAACTTTTGTACGACTATTCACGAAATGTCTATGATCAACTAAATTATGACATTTTTCATTAATTTTTTGTGACATACCATACCATACTTTGACATTTAAATGGCATGCTTGGCATTTTTCGTGAGATAACAAACCAGCTTTGCTGTTTTGTTGTCAATCATTATGTAACGTCAGGCATTTGCCCATATTTCAGATTTTTCTGAGCCCTATAAGGATTAATTATCTATGTTGGCTTATCAAAGTTCGTTTTTTAAATTGTGTCAAAAAACAAAGAAGACATGAATTAAAACAAAAAAGACAAGACATTCTTAAAAGCACACACATTTAAGTTTAATTAATGAAAAAGAGTGGAGGTTTGGTAAACATTTTGTCGGTGGCACTACATACATTCAGCAATATTGGGATTTTTTCAGCTTAATCCCACCATCTATCCTGTAACAAAAAGCAAATAGACAGAACCCAACGAGGGATATTTTTTAGTGTTTGCACCATTTCAATACAACAGAGACATCGTGTCGTTTACAATAACATATTTATGTATATAGTTCATAGGATGAAAAATATGTGTTTCTGGTATGTGACCAGATAACTGAATTACATCTCAATATAGCACAAGCACCACTAAGATGTCTACCAGAAAGTTGAATGCACCAGTCCAGTATAGATCAGTGCAGAGGAAGGAAAGGAGACATGAAAAGAAAGCCACGTTCAACTAAATATGCGCCTTTACGAGGCACACAGCCTAAGAGTTACAGTGACTGTTCACAAGAATCCTTTACGAGATCTTCTATTAAAGTTATTGTACAACACTTGGATCACATCAACAGCATGTAAAACAAAGTTAACATGGGTAGCAATATGAATAGAAGCTCTGTGTGCAATGTACCAAGCTGAGATCTGGCTCTGCAGCTTTTCACACTATAAAGAGACTTTAAACATTTAGATCGGCAAAATGGATGAACACAATCCAAATCTGCAGGAAGAACAATGCCTTAAGCCATCCTGATGGACTGTTACTTATTAAACAGTATGTGATTTCTATATCTTACATTGGAAACTAAATAACAGCTAAAAGTTACCACTTCATGAATAAGCATAGGTCATATTTATCTATACACATTTATACATTCAGGTATGACTGTTGTGTTCACTGTAATTGGCACCATTTATTACTTTTTTGTGTGGATAGCCAGCTAGAACCGACAAACATTGAAATGTCCAGACCTTTCTCATTTATGATCTGTCAGTAGTAGGCATGTAATGCTATTCAGACAGATCTCGAACGATGAAGCCTAACATGATCGTCGTCCTCAGAAGCATTTCATCCTTTTTTTGTGGCTTGACAGCAGCTTATGGTCAGTTGAGCTTGACTACTGAACTAAAAACACCTCTATGGCAAACATATCTCAATTGAAAATGATAGAAATACAACAGGACACTTCAACAAAATGGACATGAAAACAATCAGAAGCCTTTTAGCGTGGTATGGTAATTACAAGGTCAATTTGAGGGGGAGGTCTCTGTATCCCGCCTCGGCCCTCTCCAGCTCCTGCAGCGAATGAGGAATGTTGAGCCAGAGAGGAGGAAAACACTGCTGTAACTTGCTATTAAGTGATGTTACAAATACCTTACAGATGTTTATGCTATTTTTATTCATTATTCTACCTTTTTTTCATCTTTTTGAAATGTTTTAAAATATCTGAAAGTCGGCAACATGTATGCCCTTTACTTTCTACAGAAAACGTCTTTAGATAAAATAAATAAAAACAAGCACAGACTTTCATGAATTAGATGTAATATTCACATGGAAGACAACATATACAATATTACACACATTTCTAGACCAATACTGCCTTCTATACAACAAGGCCAACCAGCTGCTGTATTTGTGGCCAATTCATGTAATTAATAACCTTGTTGGAGCGAGTGTGATCAACAAATAAAAACACCTAGGGAACCAACTGAATGCCTTTCCACCAGTCCCAAAGCTTCCAGAAACAGACTTACTCTTTAACATAGAAAAATACTATACCAAAATGAAATACAAATATATATATATTAGAATCTGTTAGGCATTTCTATATAAAGAGTTGTTGAGGAGGGTGGGGGGCAGCTAAAGGAGTTAGGTTGTATCATGAGACAAAATATAACAAAAATAAAAACATATCAATATGAGAAATTAGACAGAACAAAACAGAAATCAGAAGATGATTCTGCAAACTTTTGTTTTGTAATAACATTTATAGCGATATTAAGGAGCTCTACATATTTGTTGGCAAACTCTTCTCCACACATGCAACTGTTTGCACAAGTTTAATACTGCAGGCATCGATAGGAGCAGCGTCCTGCTCTGAGGGCGTGGGATTATGCAAATCATCCTAACCCTGAGGAAATGCATGCTGGGGGATTGATAACCACTGGTCACTGCCAGCACCAGATTGGTTTGCTGTACGAACAGAATGGATAGTTTTACCACACAAGCCCTCTCACTTTTTTTTTAAGACTGTGTAAATGAATGTATGCCATGCGTGTGATGATGTACTTCAGAGAGGTGTATGTCATTTTCAGTGCTGCTAGTCAGTGCAGTCTCTATTTTTATGGAGTTTCTACATTACGGTACCTCACAGCGAACATCTGGGACGCCACCGGGCCTCGAAGCCACGACATCCGCACCGGATTATGTGCCACTCTAACCCTTCCTTTCCATTGTTCACTTCTACATGTGCATGTATGACTGTTTCCTGGCAGAGAAATTGCTACACCAAACCAACAACGACCTTAACTCAACCCAAACCATATCCAGCCCAGTCCGGGTAACCCAGCCAAGCTCAACTCAAGATAGCTTTGCCAAGTCAAAGTCTCTTCTCCTGTGTCTCTCTGTGTGTCTTTCTCTGCCTTCCTTCTGCCATTCTTGGCCAGGCTGGACCCCGCTGTCCTCACTGCCTCCACGAGGTTAAGATGGTGGATGGTGGTTAGGCTGTCAGAGGCCTCACGGATGGATGGGGAATTCACACCGGTTAATTTGGGTTGGAGGGATGCTTCACTCTGAATGCAACACTTTTAAAATCTCTGGACCCTTTTGGAACAATGTTGCAGATACAATGGTTCTGTTGCCGTTGTTGTCACATCTACATTGTCGCTCATGATGTTGGTTTCTCTGTGTTACTGTAGGTCACACACCCTTGTAAGGGGAGGAAATGTCCTATTTTACAAACATTGTTGTCCATAATATATAGATAGAGGTTTTATATATATTCTTTATACTCTCTCTTTCTTTCCCTCCCTCTCTTTCCTCCAGTCCTCTCTCTTCCTACTTCTATCCCTTCTTTCTCTCTTTCTATCTTCTGCTCGGCGGCAGCGGCAGGAAATGTGAGTGAATGGTGCTACATGCAGCCACTGCAGCCGCACTTGATGGTCTTTTCCACTTCCTCGTTGAAGGAGGTTCCATCGCTGCATTCAAAGGTGTATTTCCGGCGTTTCATTCGCTGGCTGGCGCAGCAGGCCCCGGTGTCGCACGCTCCGGAGCACTCCACCCAAGAGACCATGCGTGTTGTCTGGCAGATGGCGTAGCCTCGCTGGACCTGGTAGAAGTCTCGCACAGGCTCCCCTCGGCATTCAGACTCTGGAAACAGGAAGAACACTCACAGACATTAGTATGTTATCAGAGTATACACAGGAATACTGAAGTAAAATAAAGAAATTCCTTGATCTTTTAAAGGTCACCTTGTAACGGAGGTGAACTCTGGGGCCGTAGATCACGGTCTCCGTTACGTATTATATAGCTTCACTATTGGCGAAGCATATTAATTTGTTCCACGGTAAAACATTTCACACGGGCCCGGTTCCAGAACAAAATGACTCAGGGGGCATCTGAGATTAGAGAGGGTGCAGGGGTAAAGTGCTATTTTTATAAGTGGGGAGTGGACCTAACACCCTCTAGGGGGGTCCTCACCTCCTCTAGGGGGGTCCTCACCTCCTCTAGGGGGGTCCTCACCTCCTCTAGGGGGTCCGGGGGAAGCTCCCCCGGGAAGATTTTTTTTTAAATGTTGAAGTTGAAAGCATCAATCTGGTGCACTTTGAGAGCAAAATGAAGAGATCTATGGATACATCTCAACACCCATATGAAACAGAACTGTAAACAGATTTACTTTTTCTTTATGGATATTTTACAAATCACAACCCTTTCAACCTGTATTCTTGTTTTACTGTCATATAGTATTTCATTTTTAGTGAGTGAGTTACTCAGATGAGTACCAGGAGACAGCGGTTGGTACTCTGGTACAGTTGTGGTGAAGGCATCTGACGTACTTGAACCAAAATGTCTGCATGCATAGCAGAAGATGGCATCTTTTTGACATGAATATTCCAGCCAATCTCTGTTTTGAAACCATGAGCTGCAAAATGAGCACCTTACCCTACTGTACAGGCGAGTTGGGTACTCGACAGTGGCCGCGGGTAACGTAATGTCCCCATGATCTGAACTGTTATTACCTGCAGTAGATGCAGTGTTACTGCTGGCGATAAGAGCTGGTTGTTTTAACCATTTTCTGATGTCCATCATTGACTATATTCTTCTTAGTACTACAATTATTATTATTGTTATTATATATGTAATATTTTTCACTTTAGATTTTTTTTTTTTCACTTTTCGTTTTCAAATGAGGGTGCATAACGACTCAACTGAGAGTGCAATGCACCCTTATGCATCCCCGTAGAACCGGGCCTGATTCACAGGAAGCATTTGATTTATAAAAGATGACAAGAGCTTGTGTGGCGTTCAAACCCGTTTATTGAATGGTTGACGTCAGTATGAGAAACACATATTAATCCTTAATGTCGGGGGGATAGTGCTGGAGACAGTCATATGGATGATTGATGCTGTTAAATGCGTCTGTTAATCATGTGCCCATGATTAATAAATGCCCACACCGGGTTGTATTTGGACGTTCTGCCTCTGCCTCCTTACTTTGGTCGGGCCGCTCATTTGTGAGCTTCACACACCTATTATGCAAAATGCACTTTTGTATGTCTTTTACACATAAATATGTGTCCCCGTTGTGTCAGGAGACTCACAAAGTGTCAGAACATATAACCCTCTCTTTTCCTCCTTACCCACATCTCTAAAAACGGGGGTGGGTCATTCTACAGAAAAGGTGGAATCTGGGTGATACAAATCTGCTGAAATATATTCCTTCTAAAAACATCTAAAACCTGTTAAATAGCAATAACTAACTCTTAACTTGATGAATCCACAACAAGTAGAGCTTAAAGTATTTTTATTATTTTTATACAAAGCTTATTTGTATAGGAATGTCACTGGTGTTACGTGTTACCAGGAAGAAGAGTAACACCAGTGACAATTTGGAGAAAACACTACCATTTTAACAAAATGGCTGCAATGTGTGTGTGTCAGACCAAATATGGCTTCAGTCAATATCAAAATCGTTTAACTCTTCAATACAATACATGTTCCCATTCAAATGTTCACCCCTAGGGCGATGCAATGAGTAACACTAATGACAGACTTGAAAGACGCACGTAAAATTTGAAGATAAAATGACACCTTTAACAAACAAAGTAAGAAGTATCTGACTTTCCTTATGTCTCCACTGCACTGCCTCAAATGATCTCTTGTTACAGGAGGCACTTCAGAGACAGTACATTATTTCAAAATAAAAGCGTTTTTTGTAGCAGTAACACCAATGACGTAATTTTGGGTGACTGACATTTATTTGATATTATTAATAATAATTTGCGTTTTTTGTTACCATTTCAGTGCTATATTTAATGCTTGTAATGTTATGTAAATATAAATTAGATTTATTTATTGAAAAAAAAATCTTTTAAATTAAAACTATAGGCTCCACTTCCATGTATGATCAAAGTGACAATGCAGTTCCTTGAACTTGGCATTTTAAATAAATTGCAATTTACGTATAAAACCATTTTTTATTTAGTACCATTGCAAAGACAATCTCTATTTATTCAACATATATAATAAATGTGAGTATTAGGTCAACGTCATGTATTTTGGTGTCTGCAAAAGTAAGTGACAGCACTTCCACCTTTTCTGTAGAATGACCCGGGTACAATGGAGCAATGTGGCTTTGCGCCCATGGCCCTATCAGAAACGTCGCTATCAGAAACAATGCGCAACGTGTTTTGGAAGTAATATTGTCTGTGTTGTGGTGATCACTAATTAACTAATTAACATCACCCATGGAACTACAGGTTGGGGGTATTGTTTCCGCACGGACATATATGTTGTTGACTGTACTTATTGTGTGCCCTCCTTGCTTCTTCCTTTTTGCTTCCCGGGCTTCAAGCCGGCAACATGTGCTTTTCTGCTGCTCAATAAAGCCAACTTTGCACCTTCGATGCACCGCCTCCGACTCCCTTCTCTCGGCACTACAGTGATTACATTAGCAAGCATCGCTAACAATCAGAGCTAACTTGTACTGGAAAGAGCATGTGTGAAGAAGCCAGATGTAAAAGGAACTCACCTTGTGGTAAACCCCCCTTTTGTAACAGGGCTGAAATAGAGGGGTATGAGGCATGTCTACAATGGGTGATCTGTTTGGTATTTTGAGCAAAACACATCAGAGACGTGTTTTGTATAGATATGGATGGATGGCCCTATATTATATTGTTCAAATATAGCATAATAGATTACCTTTAAAATAAGATATTAGCTTTGCCCATTTCACATCCTTCACGTACAGAATGATTGACAACCCACCTGCATCACAGAGTTCCCCGGTGTAGCCACTCTCACAGTGGCAGAAGGCGACTCCTGTTTCTGAGATCTGGCAGCGACCGTGTTTACAGGTCAGGCGTCGGCAGGGGTTGAACAGCTCCCCCTGCTGGTTACACAGGGCGCCGCGGTAACCCTCCTCACACTCGCAGCGATACGACTGAGTGTCCAGTGGGATGCACTTTCCATGGACGCACCTAGTAAGACAAAATAACCTTGATTATATTTCCTGCTCAGCAAAAATAACAATTGACTTATTTTTCTGGTAAAAAAACAAACAAGAAGTGGTATGTTGTATGTTGATCCCTCTGATTCACCGTAGGGGGCCCACGCTTTTGGTTGTGGAATTGTTTAAAAGTAACCTTAGCAACAGCAGTAAAATGCCATTTATAAGTTGTTGCCTTAGTATCAACAAACCTATAATGTTATGTATATACTTTTGAAACATTTAGAACATTTTGCTGATGATACTTTTACTAAAACAGGATTTTAAATCAGGAATTTTACTCGGAAGAAAGTATTTTTACATTGGTTTTATTCTAATATGTTTTACTTTAATTTCAACCCTCTTAGCTAGCTTACTTGCTGCCCTGGCAGGGGTTGAGCACCGGCTCGTCACACTGCAGCCCGCTCCAGCCCGGCTGGCAATGGCACACCGGGCCCTGAGCCCCGTCAGGCTGGCAGATGCCGTGCACGCAGTAGATCTTCTTGCAGGGCTCGCAGCCGGGGACCACGCCAGGCTTCATCTGGGTCTTGGTGAAGTCCTGGAGCTCATTGTTGATGTACAGGTTCTGGATACAGCCATGGAAACTGGAGCCGTTCTGGAGCTGCCAGAGACGGAAAACGCCTGAATGTACATCCACCGGCATGCCTGGAGGAGGAGAGAGGAAAGAGAAGATGTTAAAATATGTGAATACATGCATACTGGGTCACCAACACAGACAACTAACACAGGGCTGGTATGAGATAATGGAGGAATGTATTTCAAACATGGGTATCCCAACAGTGCGTAAACAATTATGTCAAATCTATATGCAACTCTTTTTTTAGATTGGCTTTGATAGTTTGCATTTGCACCACAAGACACTTCATCCTTGAAACAATTGATAGCAAAAAGAAAAATGGTATGGGAAAATGTCTTCTGTAGTGTTGTATGAACGAAGAACAGGACAGCACAACACAGCACTGAAACACACTGAACGTTTTCTGAGCCACTCCTGAGCTAAATGTCAACCCCTAAAGCTCGGGGGGCACGGCAACACATTTCAGAAAGGCTTTTCTTTTTTGAATAAATCAACAAATTCTTCAAATGTCAAGAGTTGCTTAATCACGCATTACAAATAAACACAGTAACATTTTGTGGAATTACATTCATGCAATAACGGAAAAGTCTGAAGTTGAGACTGTGTCTGGTAGTTCCTATGGTAATCACTAGAGGGCGTTCTTGACCCAATGTAAGAAATTAACTAACGGTATCACAACTATTGGATTATAAAGTGGTGTATTGTTTGTTCATTGGCATGATCTGCTATTTGAAAGTTATGTTTTATCTTGAAATGTTTTAGCTATTAATACATTATGTGACCTAGCAAACACAGTCCTGACTGAAGGTGTTGATGGAGGAGAGGGGTTGGATTTGGGTGGAGGTAGGAAAGGGGTTGAAGGGTTGTATGGTAGAGGGGAGGGGTTGGTTGCGGTGGAGACAAAGCGAGGGGGGAGGGGAGGTGATTGACAGTAGTGTAGTAGTTAAGAGTGCCTGCAGAGGAGGGAGGTGTGTTCTGGAGAGGGCCCCTACCCCCCACATATAGTGGAGCTTCCCCGTTGAGGGGCCGCACCGCTCCGAAGCTGTCCATTGTGATAGGGAGACCCCCGTCAATGGACAGGTTCATCATCTGGTCAAAGGTCACCAACTCCACTGTGTGGAACTGGCCATCGTTGATAGTCTCAGTACTGGTAGAGGAAAACAGAGGTTTGGCATCAGATATAGTCACTAGAGATAGTAACAAATACAACATTGACGTACAGTGAAAGTAACCTGCAGTGTCTAAAAGGAAACTCACCTGTAGATGGCATGTCCTGGCTGGCTGCCTGGGTCATAGCTGACTTTGACATGACCTTGGTAGAGCTCCACAGCAATATGATCATCTTCTCCATTGTACAGCAGGATGCCATTATCCTCAGCTGTTGACACCTATGCAGAGAAAATTAGCAATGGGTATTTCAGTTACTCATGGTTCAGATAAGCAGCATCAAAACAGAAGAATCACAGACACGCTCCCACATGAACACTCTGTGGATACCTGTAAGGTGATGTTAGCTTGTGGCCAGTTCTTGAGGTCAGATAGCAGCAGGTAGGAGTCTCTGTCAATAAAGTTGACGCTGACAAGTTTCTCGCAGCGTGGCCCCCCAAACTCAGGAGGACACTGGCAGAGGGCCCGCCCACCTCGCTCAACACACTTGGCGGCGTTCTGGCAGTCAGCCAGCTCACACAGGGACAGTGGAGACGGGGCGACCTCACACAGCTGCCCACTATAGAGAGGAAGGATGACGTTAGTAAAGCAAACTATGAAGTTAAAGCATATTTGTATCGATGCTCCTCTTACTTGTATCCTTCAAGACATTCACAGGAGTATCCATTCAGCTCATCCACACACTGAGCTCCATTCTGGCAGCGATGCTCCTCACAGTCGTTGTAGTCTACACTGCAGTCGTCACCAACATAACCAGAAGAGCACACACACCTGCAACACGCAGACAATACTGCAATCAACGAAAAGCTACCCCCTAGTCTTTATGTTTTTTCATATATTGCATCATCATATATTGCTGATTCTAATGGCTGGCACTTACTTGGGCCCACTGGAGGTGATGAGGCAGGTAGACTGATGTTGGCAGGGGCTTCGTCCAGGGGCACACACATCCTCCATTTCTTCACACATCTCCCCTACACAACAACAAATACAAATACAATCAATAATAGTGAATCAGTCATTCCTTATTTCATCACTATTAATAAAATAACATTTTAATCCATAACGAATAGTCTTGTCATTCACGGTATGCATTCAATTATTAAACCTGCAACATTAAACTTTCTATTACTATTTTAGTTTTTTATTTTCCTTTTAAACAAAGAAACTGCAAATATATATTATTTTAATTTTTACCTTTCAAGAAGTATAACCATGTATTTCTATCTAAATAGTATGTAGTTAAAAGGCAATGCATTTAATAACATTTATTATTAATCTTCTTTAATTTATTTATTTCATTGCTTGAGGCAAGTTGTTGTTAGCAGTAGCTTATTGTGTATTATATACATTTTAAAGACATATTTTTTTACTGCCAGATTTTTTTGTTTTACACACATTTTCTCTATAATAGAAAATACATTTGCTTCTTTGTACAGGTTTTTTTTCTTCTGCAATGTAGTTGCGTCTTGAATAAACTGTCCTGCCCGCACTAACCTGTGTAGTAGGGGGGACAAAAACAAGTGTAGTTGTTGATTCCATCGAGGCAGGTCGCTCCGTTCTCACAGTCGTTGTTAACGCAGTCATCAATGTTGGTTTGGCAAACGGGGCCCTCAAAGCCCAGAGGACATGTGCAACTGCAAAAAACATTCAAACTCATTATGTTATGGTCTAAAGTTTCTTCTGATGAATATATTTACAAAGCTCACTTCCTCACCTGTATACTCCCTCGGCCTCTTCAACCACTTGGCAGGTTCCTCCGTTGGCACAGGGGTTACTCACACAGGCGTTCAGAGCTGACTCACAGTTCTTACCCTGAGACAGAACAGAGATAATGTTCATTATTACTTAGATTTACATTATGCATACTTTGGGACCTACAACACATTAAGGATGTCCACAGATGGGCATTATGTGGCTTTTACCTTAAAACCTGGAGGACAGCTGCACCTGTAGACCTCCACCATGTCGCTGTGACAGATGCCTTGGTTGAGACAGGGACTGGACACACAGGGGTTACACTTGGACAGCACTGTAGTGTCCGCATCACCTGAAGGAAATGCCAGACCAATACGAATTCATTGCATGTTGATTCTAGTGCTGCTAACATGATATTTCAGTTTCTAACACAATAACCCACCTGTACATTCAAACTTCTTAGCCGGTGTAGTGAGCAGCAGTTTGCCCTCCATGCCCAGAGGACCAGCGCAGCGGGCGATGCCAGGCTCTTTGTAGCTGGTCTTCACCCAGTCAGACAGCCAGCGCAGGCGACAGTCACAGTGCAAGGGGTTGGCTCCGATTGCCCTAATAAAGGAGAGAAAAGAAACGGATCAATGCTTTGATAATGTGGTTCTGCAGCAGGCAGACTATACGATCACCACACCCCTGGAAGACCACCACACAACACAGACTGTAACAATAACACTACTATGTGCAATATATAATGTTTAGTATTTACTCTAAATACTAAACTCAGATGACTCTGCTATATACAATATACACTTTTACACTCTTAATATTGTCATTTACTGCTGCCTCATTACTGTTATACAGTATATTCACGTAATAAAAATTGTGGGAGGAATAACGGATGTTTTATTTATTTTTACCTCCATATGATGTTACTGTAATACACTCTATCACCAGCAGGTGCCTCTACAACCTTACACAAAACAAGCCAACTCAACTTTTTGTATCATACAACTAAAACGCTGCTTCTCTAAGAATAAAACAGATTTAAAGTTTGATGCTCAATGCCAATCTGTGCCATACATTATATTGAGGTGGGCTTCTTAATAATAGGCAAAGGTGCAAACAGAAGGCACTCTTAACCACTTCTGTCATGGTGGTCGTGAATCAATGCTGCTCTGTCCTCCCGCTAGATGCACAAACACTCCTGAATCGATGCTGTTCCATTACGGTGGAACACAGGCTCATCTTTCAGGCCGCGCCAATAGCTGACACCTGACATCTGCTAACATGAAAGCCACTTGACTGTGACTGTGGATCAATGGCTGCCCTCCATCCCTCTCTTCAGCCCGTTTGAATGCAGCCTTTACTCCTAAAAAATGTCTTTGTTTAGCTCTCTGCATCCTCCCTTCTTCCTCCTGACACTGATAGGTCTATTGATCAGTGTCTCTCAGGGGATGATGTGAATATGTAGGCTGGATGGCAGAGGAGGACACACTGCAAAGATACCTCTGTGTAGTTTTACACATATCCACGAGTACATGCAAAACCACACAGCTACACACCACACACAAAATTACAGACATAAATAAGCAAACCAAAACAAACACTAAGGTCCACGGACCATGGAGAATCTGTCTGTGCATGTGTGTGTGTTAGTGAACGGGTGTGTGTGTTTCAGAGATGTCACAGGGAGATGAGACAGTACAGGGGTCTGTGTGTTTCTTTAACCACAGGACTGCGGCTGATGAAGGGAGGGTCTGGCTCATGTGAAGCCCACCAAAGAGGACTACAGACAGACTACTGTGAGCCACGCTCCCCGGCTGTCTGACCAGACCCCCTCTGTGCCCGTAACTCTGTGTGTGTGTGTGTGTGTGTGTGTGTGTGTGTGTGTGTGTGTGTGTGTGTGTGTGTGTGTGTGTACATGTATGTGGACTTCACAAACTCAGTGGTAAGCAGAAATGGTATCATATAAGCCAGCTTTGGGGCATGCAGTTTTGTTTGTGTGTGTGTGTGTGTGTGTGTGTGTGTGTGTGTGTGTGTGTTTGTGTGTGTGTGTGTGTGTGGCTACTTACAAGTGTGAAAGTGAGGCCACATCGTTAAAGATGCCATCAGGAAGCTCGGAGATTTCGTTGCCATGGAGAGACCTGGAGGGCAATGGAGGAAAGAGATGACAAAAAATAGATAATTTAAAACCATGAACAAGTTTTATCAAAGGAAACATAAATGCTTTTTCTGCAACTTTTGGATTGCAGTATCAGTTCGACAGATAACTATTACATCAAAATAACTATTTTTGTAATAAATGTATCACCAAATCACACAGCATTTTTCGATTTCAGGTTTCGGAATGTCTGCTGCTTTTGTTCTATGATTCAATATTAACATCTTTGGGTTTATGAACTGTTTGGTCAGTCATTGGAATGTTTTAACTCTGGAAAATGTAATGTTTGAGACTGTGATTGTCTATTTTACAATTTTCTGACATATTATGGACATTAATTGGCATATTTAATGGTAATGAATACAGGTTAGTTGCAATCCAACAACATACTGTACTTTGCTTTGGGACAACTAAACAGCACTGAGAATAACAGGAAATACTGTCAGTGTTGTATTGGGTATGTATTTGTGGTTGAGCCTTGTGCAGCTGGCAAAGATGTGAAGCTCTGTGCATCTGTGAAAGACTGGTGTCAAGTTTCCATGTATGTCTGGCTGGCAGGGCCAACAAACTCCACAGAAGAAGGGGGGGTAACAAAGTTGCACCACACGCAGAAACTAAAAAACATTTGTGTATGCAGAGTTACACATATTTATATGCTTGTGTAGTTGGACTCATGCAACCATAGTAATATATGAGTGTATATAAACAATTGTGTATACTGTTAATCTGCTCTGACTTCTATGGCAGGTGACAAGCCAACATGGCTTAATGGCTAAATGACTGATGGCTGCTGTAATCCGCAGGGTCATTACCACCTCCAACCCTCAGCTGACCACACGCTAATGTTACCACAGCTCAGTCTGCAGCACCAATACATGGCACATCTGATGAGGAAAAGGGATGTATAAACAGACATTGAAAACCCTACTTCCTTCTTTGTTTGATCTGTGAATTACCACTAAGCTGTGGACGAGTCAGGGGCAAGGATACAGAGGATACAGAGGGGGGGTAGCTGGTCAGCGTAAAGATGCAGAGCCGTGCTCGAATACGAAAAGGAAAACATACAATGTAACCGTCTGAGACAACAAGTTAATTGGCCTGTGTGCAGGGGAGCATGCTTATTAGTGTAGAGAGAGCAGTTGGGTTGTGGTAGGATACTGAGGGCATGGAGCCAGCTGCAGTGTGCCAGCTAGGCACAGATCTCATGGGAGAAAGGAGCCATGGAGTCTCCAGGAAGAAACCTGATCCTCTCCCCTGCATTCGCTTTTTTTATTTAATTTCTACAGCTGGAAATCATTACATCACTCCATCTTACCTATGTCTTCATCTATTTCTAATCTTGCATTTCATAGGCATGGGATTGAAATGGATGTTTCTGCAGCTCACAAGACGTTCTGTTCTGTTCTGCTCAGGCTATCCAACTGTTCAAAATGTGCACACAGGCTTGTTCACCTGCAACCAGTTAATACTGTTTTTGTGATTCTCTGAGTCCTCTGAGCCGTGTCTTTTGAAGATCATGTGATACTGGAATTTCCTCAAAGCACTGCATCCAAACGCATTTTTCAAAAAAAATCGGATTTTATTTCGTTTGTTCCAGGCTATTACTTTCTTTTTACGTTATCACAGTCTTTCATATCACTTTCTTTTCTTACAGCTTCCCACCCAAGCCCTGGCGAGCCACGCCCTAGCGCTGTCTCAGCTCACTCACCTCACACCTAATACCCAGCAGGCCAATTAGCAGCTTATTAATCTGCAGCTCAAAAAACCACAACTATCACACACCACACACACACACACACACACACACACACACACACACACACACACACACACACACACCACACACACACACACCACACACACACACACACACACACACACACACACACACACACACCACACACACACACACACACACACACACACACACACCACACACACACACACACACACACACACACACACACAACACACACACACACACACACACACACACACACACACACACACACACACACACACACACACACACACACAACACACACACACACACACACACACACACACACAACACACACACACACACTACACACACACATTCACCAAACCACATTACCACACCCATGCCAGGCTCAGACCCCTGGTCTGTTTGAAGCCCTGAGCGTTAATGATTCTTCTCCTCTTTACTGCTCTGTAAAGCCAGAAGGGCAGCTTTATAAAGCCTTTGGCACCTCAGTGTGTGTGTGAGTACGCACAAGTGTGTCCCGCTTGTAGGCTTTGGCATCTCACTGTGGTTTTCTATGAAGCTTCCAACTTTGAACTTTGAACTGGGTTGAAACCATTAAATGGAGCTCATTGTCGCTTTAGCTTCATTGCACCCACACAGCCTTGTTGTAAAAAAAAAAAAGCATGGCACCAATTCACATTTAATGGGAGTCTTATGATTGATCACTCCAGCAGTAAAGACATCAAAGTTTCATGTGGACTCCCGTCTGACTGAGACAATAAGGTAGTCCAGACAGTCTGTGCGAGCTTTTATATAATTCTGAGCCTGTGTGGTGTCTGTGGGGCGGATGGCGTTGAGGGGAGGGCCTCACATGGCGTCTAGCACATTTGCTTTATTTTTAAAAGTGAAGGTGGCGTGAGTGAGTAAGAGCAGAAATAACGGATGCTGCTTCATTAGAGATCAAAGCGACGCGCCTGGGCTAGCAAGGCGGCATCGGCTAATGATGACTGAGCTTCACTCTCATTCCACGCTAAAAGGGCTCTTACGCTTTGTGCCCCGTAATGATCGGGACTTTAGTCGAATCCCGCCGTAAAAAGAGGCTTTGTCAAAGCTTTGTTGTCAGTAGTAAAAAGTGTGCCTGCTATGAGCACACATGGAAGGCCGATAAGTCTACTCCCACACACATACTAACGGGCACCGAGCCAGTAGATGACAAACATATAAACTATGCATACACACACATACACACACACAGAGGCAAACATAATCTCATAAGGAGTGCTGCTAGGCCTGATCGCTGTTTCTCCCTCACAGAACTAAACTGTACATTTGAGTTAAAGTGTGAGGCATCCAGCTGCTGTATCTGCGGAGAAAGCCATGAGGTTGGTTTTGGTTTCGTCATTTATCTGTCAAACATATTTAAATTCTACATCTCAGTTATTTAGCAGACCGATTCAACTACGGGGAGCCCATGGTCATTGAGAGGACACAATCAAAGACATCATAACTTCATAAAAGCCCGGAGGCAGAGTCAAAACCATTACGGTTAGCGGGGCAAACATTCGCTGGTAATCAGTGTCAGGGTGATTTTGTACAGTAGGTTGTGGGGGCGAGTGTTTGGCCCCGCAGTGAGGCAGTGATGAGCTCGGGGCGTTAAGAGGTGAACAGGCAGACTGGGAAGATGTCTATATGAGGTGTAGGAAGGAGCAGAAGCTGCAACAGCACTGCTGCTGCCCCCATGGTTGCCATTTAAACAGAGAAAATAGGTCAGAGGTTGTGTGTCTGTGTGTGTGTGTAAATTCATAAGCTGTCATAACTGTTTAGACTGTGTTTCGGTCCTCTGGAGAGAATCAAAGATTCTCGGCATCTGCTGCACCGCCTCTGTAGTCAGTGCAAGCTGTGAAAATATCCTCTTCAATAACTCATTTAGTCTGAATGTGAGTCTTATCTTGTTTTAGAAAGCTACTTTCAAAATAACGTCAACTGTTTCAAATAAAGATGCTGTTTTGACCATTGTCTTGAAATGATGTGACAACTTTTCAAACAATAGACATGCATTTTCTACCACTGGACAGATACATTATGAATTTAAAACCAGTATTTTAAACTAATCCTAAAAACACACACAAATCGGAACGTTTTTAAAATATAACAAAATAAACTCACAGCAGTCTGAGAGAGCGCAGTCCACTGAAGGCCATTTTGGGGATACAACGCAGAGAGTTGTAGCTCAGGATTCTGAAAAGTAAAAATAATTACATATGCATACATATATAAAAGTCATCTGTTTCCATCCTGCTGTCAGCACCAGGATGAAATACTAGCTCTTGGCTGAGACGGGACTTACAGAGTGGTGAGTTGGCTCATGTTGGCAAAGGACGAGTTGGTCAGAGAGCTGATCTTGTTGTTGCTCAGATCTCTGAAAGGAACATTAAAAAAAACAATAATTCATCATATTGATCTGCAAAGTGAGGCAGAGGGGGCAGCAAGACAAATACTTACACCAGCTGTAGGTATTTGAAGGCAGACAGTTCCTTTGGCAAAACACTGAACTGGTTTCCATCCAGATACCTGAACACAGAGTCACAAGCAGCTCAGTATTGAGTCAGAAAATGATTCAGATATTTGTATTGTATGGGATATGTTTATGAAATGTAAGAAAGCACAAAGTTGAGCAGTATTGCTGCCAGTTACCTAATTAGGGACTGCCACATTATTAGGGGCATTTTAATATGGGATTCATATTACAAGTCAATTGGTAAAAAAATGTATTTAATTCTACATTTGGAAATGTTATTCTTCTTCTTGTCAGCATATTATTTTCCTTCTTTATTGAGCTTAAAGCTTTGTTGCAGGACATCACACTTTTTACAAACAACACTTTTCTACATGCTGTTGCAGCCCATTAAGGCTCATATTGCACCATCCAGGAAATAGTTTTTCTTTAAAATCACTTTTTAATTTTTAATTTATTGACTTTAGATTGTGTCTCATGCCTGGAGGTTAGGGTTTGTTAGCTTCCTGCATTTCTATTCCATACAAATACTGTGATACATTACTTTTGTCTTAAAAATGAAGGAAATACAGCTAATTTAAAACATTCACTGAGATTTCTGAATGTGACCCAGCACACCACGTTCTTAAGTGACTGAGGTACCACCACTTAAGTGTGTGTTTGTGCATGTGTGTGTTAACATCTGATGTATTTACAAGCAACTATAGTTGACATAATGCCTGCAGGGATGCAACCACCCTGCTGACTGCCAACATAAAGTGCTACCAGAGGGCTGTCACCTTGATAAATGGCTTATTTAGGGTCCTGGTCCCTCTGAACATAGCTGCAGGGGCTTTCTCTTGCTATTTGTGTTGACTGTTCCCTGGGTGGGAAGGCGGGGGTGGGTTGCTGGTTAGTTAGGGGGGGGCCTTTGGGTTTAGAGGTAATGATAGGTAATGATGGTGCAGAGGACACTTGGGATAATGATGGAGTAGCAAACTCTCCAGATGAATAGATGAAAGCCTACAACAGAAGGGCACACCTGGTCACACCTGCTGGGACAATGACAGGCCTAAAGGCTTTCACAGCGTGTGTGTGTGTGTGTGTGTGTGTGTGTGTGTGTGTGTGTGTGTGTGTGTGAATAAGTCTGAATCACTAGAAGCAGTATTGGAAAGTTCCAGACCCTATTCCATTCCCTCCACGTTCCATTGAAAACTGCTCATTAAAATGTCCTCTTGCTCCCCTATGCTCCTGTGGACAGGCTTTTGGCCCTTACACAAAACACACACACACACACACACACACACACACACACACACACACACACACACACACACACACACACACACACACACACACACACACACACACACACACACACACACACACACACACACACACACACACACACACACACACACACACACACACACACACACCACACACACACACACACACACACACACACACACACACACACACACACACACACACACACACACACACACACACACACACACACACACACACACACACACACACACACACACACACACACACACACACACACACACAGATCCTTGGCTTGGAGTGCCAGAGTGACATCAGTGCTAGCCCTGAGGGCTGCAGGGAACACAGAAGAAGAATGTCTGAGAGAATAAATGCAGGGGTTATTGACTCCTTTCCCCTCTTCCAGATGATGGGATCTGTCTTCTTTGTCTCCACTATTCTCACTAATTCTTATCTCTTTCATTCCTCCTCCCTACTTTTTTTTAATATATCGTCTCCTTTGTTTTTTCCCCAGACCAAAGCCAGACAAAGGAACAAAAATACCTGGAACTCAAACTGATAAGATATGCATGCAATTGGCATAATTATTTCCGGGGAACTCACAGTTCAGTCACGTTTCTTGGGATGCCTTTGGGCAGTGTGTGGAGGTGCTTGTTACTGCAGCGGACAACAGTCTCCAGGCAAGTACATTCACTGGGACACTGGGGTCTGGGCACACAGCTTGACGACTCCTCTTGTCCTGGGAAAAAACAGAGGAGACAGAGGCGAGTCAGATACCAGACAAGAAGAGAAACGAGGAATGACCAGGAGGAAAGATGTGGAGGATAGCAGAAAGAGAGCTGTTGTCCCTGGAAAATAAATGGTAGAAAGACAAAGCAACAGTGCCAAAACAATCCTTCTAGCTGACAATTAAAAAGGAGGAAGTGACAAATGTGAAAAGTAAGTTAGGATAGAGGGAGAGGAGCCTCGCTAATGTAATATCGATTAGCCAGAGCAAAGAAAGGAAGCTGCCTGAAGCCTGAAGACAAGTCCAACATTCATTCAGGTGCAAATAGGCTGACTGGTCAATAAGGCAAATAGCTCAATAGCTCCACTCAGCCTGGCATCGACCAGCAGCTTAGGAACTGCTGAGTAG
Organism: Gymnodraco acuticeps; assembly: GCF_902827175.1. Taxonomy (NCBI): domain Eukaryota; kingdom Metazoa; phylum Chordata; class Actinopteri; order Perciformes; family Bathydraconidae; genus Gymnodraco; species Gymnodraco acuticeps. Next base: position 165,243 of record NW_022992130.1, on the reverse strand, counting down.
CAATCTATTCAGTAAACAAAAGAGTCACACAATAGCGGTCATTATTTAAGATGATCTCAGACACTTTAAGCAGCTCTCGGTCATGATGTATTGTGGAGCAGAGTGCAACGTTAAAATCCTCATCAGTCATACCCAGAGAGGTTAGTTTCCCACATAGTGGAGGTCGACTGCTATATTGAAGATGTGTATCTGCTTTCACAGAGACAGATTACTTCATTTAAAGTGGGGAAGCGGCAACTAAAGTTCAGATATGGTCTGAAAAAGGACATACAGAAAGAGCCTTAAATCAGAGGCAGTGTGTTGTGTGTCTTGGCACTACATACCCTCCTCACAGCGGAAGTCAGGCAGAGCCACATCCTGCAGAGGGATCTCCTTCAGGAAGGCAGGACGCTGGCAGCGAGGGTTACCGGTCACAATCTTCCTCGTCCTCAGCCAATCGCCGAGCCAGCCCAGCCGGCAGTCACAGTTGAAGGAGTTGGCCAAGAGGTTACTGGGGGAAAGTGAGCGTAAGAAGGTTTGTGAGAGCTTTGAAACATTAAATGCATGATTGAAGTTGTGTGTAGGCCAGGGTCTCACAGTGTGGAGAGAGTTTGCAGAGTGTCGAATGCTCCTGGATTGATCGTGGTCAGCTGGTTGTCATACAGAGACAGCAGGCGGACGTTGTGCAACCCTGTGAAACTGTCATTGTGGACGCAGCTGATCTTGTTGTTCCTCAGCATCCTAAAGAGGAAAGAAATCAAACACAGAATCATTAAACATCCAGAATAGTATCTTGACTGTAGACATACACCATGCTTGAGTATGTGATTGTATGTGTAGATGCATTACTCACAGCATGCGCAATCCCTCAAGGCCGCGGAACATCCCGCTCCGGACCGAGTCGATCTGATTGGCCGTGAGGTGAAGCTCATTGACGGACGACGCCCCTTCAAACGACCCATCTTCAACCTCCGTGATCTTGTTGTTGCTGAGGTTACTGTCAAGGAAGAACATTCATATTTAGATAATGACTGCTGGAAGGTAAAGTTAAAAAGTTAAATAAAAGTCCAACTTACATTTTCTTAAGCTGGGAAAGGTTCTTAAAAACTCCAGTTGCCTCCAGAGTCGTAATCTCATTGTTGTTAAGGCGGCTGGAGAGAAAAAGTTGAAAATAAATTAAAAAAACAAATCAATTGAAATGTAAAGTTCTCTTCAAATATTTCTATGTCCTTCAAAACTAATTCAAAGGTTCACTCTTTACTTATTCTCCATTCTCTTCATGCTGTCTCTGCTAACTCTGTCGCCTTCTGCATTGATTGAATTATTTTGCTATGGTCAAACTGGTTATTTTATCGCTCAATTTCAAACATATTCTTTACAAAACCTTGCAGATAAAATCTGCTACAAAAAATATTCCCTTCCTCAAGTACAATTTGCTTTGTCATACAGCCAACAGTTATCCACATGATGGATGTCATTTTGTCAAAAGTAAATATATTATGTCCTCCTAGATAGGAAAGTCAAACAGAAAGTGCACCTCAATTTCACCTAGCTCACACAACAAGCAAGGTCTATCCTCCTTTGGAGGGGCATTAACCTGCCTGTCTCTGGAGCTTTGGTAATGTTCCTGAGCCTAACTGTGCACAAAGGGATCTTTGTCTTTGGATGAGGTTATATTTCACATAAGGTTCATAGTATTTATTCTTTATGAGCTGTTAAGTTACATCATTTTCGTTTACATCACATAATAACCGACCATTACAAAGAACCTGCTATGGAATTAATGTTTATGTATTTCATTTTTTATATACTAAAAAAGGTTTTATCCCCATAATCCGAGGATTACCACCAAAAATGTAAAGAGTCTCTGATCAGACAACTATACAAGTCTACTCCAAAACTAAGCATTTGAAAGGAATATCTGATGTTTGGAAGTTTCCTCTCATGGCCAAAGTGGAAGTTCATGTATGGAGTCCTAAAAGGAGATTGAATAGCTCTATAATGTTCAGTGTAACAACTTCCTCTTCAACATCATGCTCTTGAGAAGCTTGCACTGTGATTGTGTGCCTAGTCAGACACAGGACATACACATTACTTATTATCTCTTTCTGTTAAAAGTGTACAAAAGCCTTTTCCTGATGGCTTACAGTTCAGAGGTGGATGAAGGGATGTGCTCGGGGATCTTGGTGAGTTTCAGGTTGGAGCAGTCCACTACGTTCGACTCACAGCGGCACTTGGGAGGACAGACTGGGTCGCTGTTGCAGGCGTTATTCAGACGGGTGTCCTCTGTACCTGAACAGGAACAAATTCACACACAGATTGACATCAGTCTCTTCCCTATAACAAGAAACATGCCTCAGTCGCCCATGATGCAGTAGTCAGGCATGAGCTGGATGTCAGTTTGTCCTGTCTTTCCTAACAAATCTTTAACCTTAGGCACGCTGTAGAACATCCTCTCAGCTCTGCTACTATTCATAGGACAGAAATGAACAGGTGAGGGCGAGGAGATGGAAGGGTGGGGGCGAGGGTGAGTTATTTTAGAGAGGTGATAGAGTGGGAGCAGTGGGGTGAAAAGAACAGTGGCAGGGGAGATTGAGATAGGGATGCCAAAGAGGATTTAGGCTGCCAGCTTTAGTGAAGCAGAGCACCCAAGAGAGAGCACAGGAAGCGTGTGTAGACAGGTGGAGTCAAAGGAGAGGAGAGGTAGCAAACAGAAAAAGAAGGGCATGAGGGACAGAAATGCATGCAGGGAAGAAAAGGAAGAGAGATGTGAACATGCAGTTGAGAGAGAAATGAAAGGTGAGTGGCAAAGGTGCAGAAAGACGTCTGTCCTGAGAGAGGAGGGGCAAGAATTAGGCAGCATGGGGAATGTGGGACGTTTTCCTGCACCTCCTCTGTCTATGAATAGACGTTACGTGCCAAAAAGCGTGCTGCCAGTTACATCATGGCTGCTCAATAATGGAGAAGCACTGGGAGCCACTTAACAGTGTGTGTGTCTGAGTTTGTGTATTGTGTCTCCGTGTCTTTATGTGCGTGTAGACTTAATGTGTGTGCAAATGTCCCATTTAGAGGGAACAGCCCAGTGATTTCTGTGGATATCCTAACATCCTGTTCCCTTTTTTGCATGGTCACACCGGTGGGCCTCCGGTTTGGTAATGACGTCAGCACCATCGGACACCGAGCAGGAAAACCTCAAACAACCAGGACAAAATCCTACATTTAATGCACCAACATTATTTTCACATAAATGGAGCGACATTTGAAACCATGACCTAACCCCAAATCCTCATTTTTTATCCTATTAGAATCCGTTTGGACAGAAAAAGAGTGAATTTGCAGTCTCAAAAATGACTTCCTGTGGCTGCCAATGCAAAGACTTTCCTTAATCGGTGTCACTTCTCAGAGTGGCTCAGTGGAAGGTGCGGATAGTCCCACTAATGTAGGTCATTAACAAACGTTCCCTCGCCAGGCCATACAACAGGAAAAGGCATTTCCTGCTACAGAGGAAGCAATGAAAGTACAGCTCAGCGCTTTGATCTTGAGGATGTAAAGGAGCCGGGGGAGATTCGTGACAAGCCTGAGTCATCGTCATCGTCACAAGTGGGTGGTGGCGACACTTTTACTGTCAGCAGATTTAAACGAAACAGGAGAAAATGCAGGAGGAGACGAATTAGGTTTTTCCCTCTCTAAGGCACAAAATGACTCATCGCTGGAGTTGTAGGAGTTCTCACAATTCCCCGCAGCTTGGTTCCTCATTATCAATGGATTATGGAATTCCAGTGCTGTCTGTGATTGTGTGTGGGTTGAGTGCACGTGTGTGTGTGTGTGTGTGTGTGTGTGTGTGTGTGTGTGTGTGTGTGTGTGTGTGTGTGTGTGTGTATTGTGGAGGCTTTTATTGTTATCATTCAGGGAGGGTACAATTCTCATTAATCACACTTGGCTTTGATCTTCCTTGTGCTTACATTTTACTCCCATTTGTTCTCTTAGCCAGTGAAGAGCTTTATCTCAGCCCAGCGCACAAAGACACATTAATTTACTAACACGCAGACAAACGGGCGTATACACTGGATCCCAACTACACACACACACACACACACACACACACACACACACACACACACACACACACACACACACACACACACACACACACACACACACACACACACACACACACACACACACACACACACACACACACACACACACACACACACACACACACACACACACACACACACACACACACACACACACACACACACACACACACACACACACACACACACACCACACACACACACACACACACACACACACACACACACACACACACACACACACACACACACACACACACACACACACACACACACAATTTTCTTGGAAGTGCTCTTGTTAAGAGGTCCGGAAACATCCGCTGATAGGAATCTGGGTCCTCTGGTGGGCTTTATTTTCTTTAGCTCTTACTGATAGAAAGGACACACTTTCCTTCCCCTCTGTCCTTCTCCTCCCCCCTCCCACCCGTTCTGCCCCTCTTGGTGAGTGACTGTCTGTGCTCATGCCAAAGCAAAGAGCCACTTCCTTTGGACTCTATCTGCTGAGACTGAGCTGAGGAGAAACAGACGCTCTCACACATATATTCATTAAGATGAACACATGGGTCCAGTCACTCAAAGGCCCAATTAGCTGCTCTTATATGTATACAATCCTACTAGCATGCCCATTTTGAATAATTTCAACCCCTGATGCCCAAAGTAAATTCTCTGAAGTTCATTTCCTCTGTTCATCCTTTCATTTGGATGATGGTATCATCCAAATGAAAGGATATTACAATTACACAAGAGGTATTTAAGGGTCATCATTTTGACTCTATTTTGTTTCCTCTTCAAAATCATTCTGTCTCCTCTGTTGGCATCTGCATGCTTTTGTTTCCATCTCCATGTGACTAAGTAGTACCTGTGTCACCAGGTTTCCAGCTCTCAGCAATAAACTTGGTAGATAAAATGTTATCATTACGGAAAGGAATTGTGCCAAAACTACAAAAAGGTTGTTATAAACTGAAAATATCCTTTAAACTGCAGGAGAATGGTATTTAAATGAGCAGTACGTAATGGAATGAATGATGCCTCTTCTTTTTTAAAGAAAAGAGGAAGACAATGATAGGTGTGAACATTTACAAGCACTCACCTGGGATGAAGTACTGCTCTTTGGCTGTGATGGAGAAAAGAAAGAGGGACGGATGTCAGTGAGACCAGTCTGGCCGGCATAGCTGTGGTGTTGCTATGCTTCAGAACAGTCATATATAAAGATTATATATGATGACACAAGGTATATGACATTCAAACAGAGAAGCCTAGGACTGTCTCTGTGCATGGCAATGTGGAGGAACTAGTAACGATGTGAAAAGGTGGTAAATATTTGGCTGTTGCTAAGGAAGAGTGAAATGAAGGGAAGACAGTGAGAAAAAAAGATAGAAAAAAGAAAGAAAGAGAAAAACACATGGACTCCCTTCTTCAGCAGGTCTAGCCAAACAAATGAGGCTATAAAGAAGTGTGAAACCTCAGCAGCGCAGAGTGCCAGACAGCGTAACACAGTGCTTAAACACAATAGTGGGCAGAGGAGGAGGGAGGGTGGATGGTGAGGCATGGATAGTGCAGTGCAGAGGAGTGAGGGGGGTAAAGGAAACCTGAGCCTGGCAGGCAGAGAGTGGGGAGCAGGGGGGAGATGGAGGCTGAGATTGGCAGAGGGCAGAGGAATGGTGGGCAATAAAACATTTAGCCAGGAATGATCACTCATTAAATATGTTGTAAGGTAGAGGGAACAAAGCAGAGATAAAAGCCACTCCCAGTGGAGAGGAAGAGAGAAGGTCAGAGTAAGAAGGTGAGAAACAAGTGGAATAAAAACAGTCTGTCCGAGAGATAGAAAGCCCGAGAGAGAAATGTGAGGGAGACATTTGTTCAGAGTGACACGGAGCCACCGGCCTACCGGAGCAGCGGAACTTCTTGCTCTTGATCTGTCCGATGCGCTTGTTAGCGAGTCGGCGAGGGCTGGCACAGCGGGCGCCGCTGGTCTCGATGGGGTTGGAGCGCAGGTAGTCTGCCAGCCACTTCAGATTACAGTCACAAATAAATGGATTCTGCGCCAGGTGACTGGAGAACAGCGAGGGAGAGTTGGAGAAAGGGGAGGGGAAGTAAGGAGAGAGAGTAACACATTAAAATACATAAGAGTTAAGAGTTAAAGTCAAAGTTAAGAGTTTGATCCCACATAATTCATCATATTTACAATAATGTAAAACATAATAACTTTAGGTTGATTATTTAGTAAATTATTTTTGCATACATTTAATATATTGAAAAGATTTTTGAGGCAGTAGTTTGTTTTGCTAAATATTTATATTGTGTTGACAGATTTGTCCAATTTTATGATCCATAAATGGAGTTGACTCAAGAAACACCTCTCAGCGTAACACTAATTCAATAAAAAGTACCAGAAAATAAAGAATCCAAGACCATAACTGATAATGTAATAAACATCGCTTTAACTTTACTTCAGCTCAGTGTGTACTTTAATCCAAATGATGAAGTTAATTAAGGAGTGAAGAGATCGTGGGAAGACTTGTATTAATACCCCGATTTGAAGGGGTATAAATACATGCAATGGCCAAACAAGAAGCTTGTTTTTAGACTGGGACCCTTAAACCCAGCGCTGTGTGTGTGTGTGTGTGTGTGTGTGTGTGTGTGTGTGTGTGTGTGTGTATGTGTGTGTGTGTGTTGAACATAGTGGTAGCACTATCCATCATCATCTTCAACAGGTGTCTAGAAGACATTAGCATATATGGATGACAATCTCATGTGGTGTGTTTGAGACATGGTAGGCGCCATGGTGTGGGGTCTGTATTGATAACAGCATGTGGTTTGCCTTGTTTATCGGAAAAGAAAAAAAAGGAGAACATTCATTTCAACCGAATTGGTGCTGTCTGGGTAACGGCGGTGGAAAGAGGGTGTGGTGTGCGCTATTTTTGATCTGGATCTGGCCGCAGAAGCTGTGTGTGTCCGTGTGTTTGTGACGATGATAGATTTACTCTCCTCTCTACCTCATCATTCTGTGTTATTACACAGACCTGCAAGTAAACAACTCCTGTGTTGGCTCATGTTTGATGGTGACAGCTCAGTATGTGTCAGAGCGTGCGCAGCAGCAGCATGTTTATGTGCGTGTGTTCCACTCACAGGGTCTGTATAGCTCGTAGTGAAGTGAAGGTGCCCTTGGCAACAGTTTGGATCTTATTGTCGTAGAGTGATAGCAGCGAGAGATTCTGCAGGTCCTGGAAGGCGTTGGCACGAACGCAGTGAATCTTATTGGCATTCAGCAACCTGAGAGTAAGGGGGAAGAAAAGGAAACAAAGAGAGAGTGCGGAAGAAGGAAGGAGGGAAGCAGCCTGTCAGAGTTTCTTTATATATTCATTCATTATGCATTCCATCTAGAAAACTGTGCACAGGTACAAAGTTTATTTGAAGGTTATGACTTATTTTACTGAGTGGGAGTAAAGGATGCGTGGTATTCAGTTTATGTCTGCAGTATATCAGCAGAGTGTGTGTGTGTGTTCTGCTTACAGCAGTTGCAGGGCGTAGAGGCCGTCAAACACCCCCTTGGGCAGGTCGGTGATCTTATTTCCATACAGCACACTGGGAAATCACAACACACACTTGCATAAGACACGGGAAATGACAACAGGGTGAATATTTATGCAGAGATACATGCAGAATCTCGGCTCAGGGCCACTTACAGGGAGTTGAGGGAGCGCAGGCCCTGGAAGGCATCAGGAGCTATCTCTGAGATATGGTTGTTGCTCAGGTCTCTGCGTTGAAGAAGAAGGTCAGACATTTAGTCAAGGAAACTGAGGTCTTGGGAAAAGTCATTTTTCTGTGGAAGGTTTTACCCCAGTGTCACCTGGGTGTTCTTATAATACATCCATTGGTGTCACTGGCAAGCAACGAGGAAGTCAATGTAGTGTGAGCTGGATTGAGATGAGTTCCAGCTCTCTCCCATATTTGCTGGTGGGAGATTCAAGGGATTTCATGAAATTGAGCGAGCTAGAGTTTTGGAGCCAATCAAAACATTTGCTTGTATTATTTGTGGCCTATCAACTGGCCCTGTGTTGTATCAAGGTGAGTGTGTGTGAGTAAAAATGGGGTGCAGGGCTAGAATCCAAAGAGAAATACAGTAGACTGCCTCTGAACATAGTTAATAGGATCGACAGGCCTCTCCCCACAGGATAACCACTAAGCCTGTGTGCCTATATGTGTGTGTGTGTGTGTGTGTGTGTGTGTGTGTGTGTGTGTGTGTGTGTGTATGTGTGTGTGTGTGTGTGTGTGTGTGTGTGTGTATGTGTGTGTGTGTTGTGTGTGTGAGAGAGAGAGAGAGAATAAATCCAATAGTAAATGAGGAACAGTGGGACAGAAAGAGAGAAAGACAGATGGAGAGGGAGAGTTAATGGACTATGTGGACTGAACTCCAGTCGACTGGATACCTTTGAAGGAAAATCATCATGTGGTGAAGGAAAGGGATATTTTCTCATTTGGGGGTAACAGTCAAATAAGTACCCATTTGTCTTTTTGCAAAGGACTGAGGTTTCCTGGAAACAAAAAATGTGGCGAAGGAGCCAAATCTGCACCGGTGTGTGTCTGTAAACTCAGACGCTGGTGTGTTTGTGTGTGTGTCGGTGTGAGGGCTGTTACTGCATCCCTGTCTTAAGGAGCGGTTCATGTGTAGGGCATCTAAACTGGGACAAGGTGAAAGAAAATGTGTGTGGTTGGTATTTACAGGGAGAGGAGGACACACATGGTGCGGAGAGGGATGCTCACATAACTCCACAAATAAACAAACAAATACACAAGGCCCTAAATATAACTTTAACTTACATAATCATGACTTACAATACAAATATTTTCCAGATAGATAATACGTGGGGATAACTAACATCTATTTATACTGTAAGACATACATATGAACATCAGCAGAGTCTGAACCCATAGCGTGAACATACTGTATGTGTCATGATGTGGATGCTGTCTACACACAGTGTGTTATGGGGGTGTTGGACACAGGAGAGGCCGGCAGTGAGGGCACACTGCCAGCTGAACCAACAGAGGGACGGAGGGTCAACACAGACATGTGGCCATGCATTGTTGTTGCTAAATGCAGATTCAGCAGCAGCAACAGTAGCAGTTCATGTCTGCTTTAATTTTTACTTTGCTAAAGGCGAAAAACCTGACGTTTTGTTGAGCATAAACTGACAAAAAATAAAGATAATTCACCAAACGCCTAAAGAAGAACAGCAAAGTTGCCGTAAAACCTGATATACTTAATTAAAAAATATGGAGTTAAGATAAGATTAGCATTTTCATGCATCATATCTTTGCCACAACATTAACAGTTTGTTTATATGCATTTGTTCGATCTGTTAAACTGCCATTGGACCTGGTTTTTATATTCTATGAAAATACAAAAAATGTGTATCATATTATTCAGTAAATAGTAATTACCTTTTTGTAACCAGTAACCATTTTTCAAAGTAACCTAATGTTTATTTAGTTTAAGTGTTTCCTTTACAATAACATAGAAACATGATTTGCAATGAGAAAGCAGTTTCCTCAGGAGTTCAGCATGTCAGCATATACCTCATTTGAACATCAAACTGTCCCTGCAGTTGGATTATAAAGCAGAGAGGGATCCTTAAAGAAGTGCAGAGAAACTCCGTGACCCTCAGTTTCTCCCTGCTGCTATGTCGGTCAGGCCTGGTGGTGTTGGAGCTGTGGGTTTGGCCGACTGGTGTGTGCTGGCTGGTTGACCGGACAGCTGGTGAAAAACCACTCATCTCCCAGCCTGATGCTGTTCGCTCCCAGAGAGAGCGAGGCCTCATTCCAGCACACTCTCCGTCCCCTCATCATCCTCCCAGCCGCAGTTTACAGTATGCCCACGCAGGCACAACACACACACAGACTGGACACAACACTAGCCAGGGGAATACCAGTGCACAGCATGAAAGATGAGAACTGTTATTATGCTCATGTAGCATCTGAGTGCCTGCTTTCCATGCCACCCCAAGTCTGAGAACAGGAATATGTTCTCTCGGCACAGACAAAATAAATACTTCATGCTCCTCAGGAGTGGAATGAGAAGACTGCCAATTGTCGCTTATTTTTCCAGCCCTCAACTTCTTGTTCTCGTCTGTATTATTTAGCCCTGAGGTGAGTGTACTGCTGTACTTACATCCTACGCAGCTTCTTGTAGGGAGAGAAGGCTCCGGGAGGAACAGACTTAATCCCATTCTGCTCCAGCCGTCTGGAGAAAAGAGGAGAAGAGGAGAAGAGGAGAAGAGGAGAAGAGGAGAAGAGGAGAAGAGGAGAAGAGGAGAAAAGAAAAAGATACCATCAGTTAACCAACAATAGACTTCTCCATGGTAACAAAGTTGAGTAATCCTCCCATTACCTCTGACCTTTGGTGATTGGCCTGATTATATTAGCGGAGATCTATTTCCCAGCTGTAATAGGTCCAGGCATGTTGGAGTCATAACATCCTCAGAACCAATAAACAGTCTGAATACTAAAGTGCTGTGGAAAAGGACTGGAGGGGAAAAGGCTCTGTCTCGATTTGTGTGAGGGTGTTAAGGCCTTCAACTTAAAGTCATATTTCTTTTTAGTATAACATTTACAGTTTCCAGCACTTATGTTCTCATATGATATCATGAAATCAATAATGACCTCACTTGTTCTTGTGAAATTTGTTTTTATCCTCTGGGTGTCTGCAAAGTGTCCGCTGAAACCTTTGCAGTGCGGTGAAATATGACTTTTCTAGTTGACACTTTCCTGTGAGCCAGAGGGCTGCTGAGGCAAAACGTTGACAAGAAAAATGTCGGACAAAATCCCACCATAAAAAAACTGTCAAGGAACGAAATGAACACAGAGACATACATACAATTGGTCGTTTAAAACAGAACAGTCACAAACTCTAATCAGTGTCAGATGGTCCCGGGGAACCAGACATCACTCAACCCCATTAGTGTGGGCATGCATGTCTGTGTGTTTCAGGCCGGCTGCTACTTAGGACCCAGCTCAGTCCCAGAGCAATTCCCTGGTGTATCTGGCAGAGGGCTGTTTATCTGCAGGTCACTTCACAGCTTTTAAAACTATCCTTAACAAGGCTTTGCAGGGCCTGGAGGGAGCCAGCTGTGGGCCTGTCTGGTTGTCCGGACCATGCAGAGGAACTGGCGGCAGAACAGGAGGCATGGGCCTGTGCAAGATTTGGTAGACCAGAGGAAAACAGAATCTAAAAGATCATTAAAACGCTATTTGTTACCACAGGGAAAATGAGAAATATTTTAAAAACGTATTGGAAACTGAATGTTGTTGATAGTTTTAACCATCACTCTCTTAAGTGTGTAATTTATTGGTGCATGACCATTTCCACATAATTAAATTATTCTACTAGAGAAAGACTTTTTACATGCCTCTTGGCTGCTGTTTATGTCTGTTTATGGGGGTAAATGTTTTGTTACACATTCGCCACAGCCACTTAACAGTTTTGAGTTTCCACATTTTTCAATCAGGACACTACCCTTCAAAGAAGTAGCCTACATTTATGGAGCGATATAGGAGCGTAATTGACATTCTTAGGATAGCAGTGATTCCAGACCACAGATTCCTGCGGTGTGCATGCTCTCTCTGTCTGTCTGTTCCAGTGTGTCTGTGGATTTACAGCTAAGTGACAGCGCTGTGGTTCCTCTGCCCTCACCATGCGGCAGAGTGCTGGGCCAAGTGGCTTTAGCGCCTTCTCTCATCAACCAGTCTGTCTGCCCGGTTCAAACCAGTCTGGCACTCTTTATAATGTCTGCATGTGTTTCAGCATCTACAAGCTGTGTGTGTGTGTCAGCATATAACAAAACGCTCCGAGCCAGACAAGGGCACACAATGCTGTCTGACAACTTTTTAGCCAAAGCGTTGTGGCTGCTAGCAGATCGATATGTGCAAGCGACTTAATCCCTCCAATCAACAAAGGAGCTGCTTTGTCCAATAACCAGAGAAATAAGAAACAATCTCTCAGAGTCGCCTTCGGACGGACAATCAATAATTTCTATCCCATTTGTCAGGCAGGACATTTGTTTGTGTGTGTCTGTGTGTGTCTCTGAGCTGGTGTTTGTGTCAGCCCAATCAATGCTCCTCATCCTTTTCATTAGGGTCTGAGCATGGTTTTCATTAAGGGGAAACACATTACGCCTTTGGGTATTCACCCAATGCGTGCGTGAGTCAGAAATGGATGGCAGGACCGCAGCAGTGGATGAAAGGAGCGGGGAGAGGGGGGGTGCATTTTTATGGCAGAGTTCAGTCATTGCAGACTATGGTGCATAATAATCTGTTGTGGTAGTGTTTAGGCTAACTGGGCCTGGTCTCACAAGAGAGGAGTACAGAAACCAGCTCACATCCCCACAGCCATAAACACAACACTGGCATTCATTAGGGGAGAGCAGGGCATGGAGGTTGCCGTTCTCCGATTTGTACGTAATGAGAGCAGCATGTGTGTGTTTGTGTGTGTATGTGAGTTTCCTAGTGCCTCATTAACAAGGCATTAGGCTGGCCTTGATACCCAGCAGCCCGCCTTGCTGTAATTGAAACTGATTTTATAATGAACTTCAAGCACAGATCAAACCTGCTGCACCAAATTACTGAGCGGAGTCCCCCCCTCATGCCTTTTTATTCCTTCACTGCTGATCTGCCTCCTCAAACCTGCCTGTGGTGCTTTGGCAAGCAGTGAAAGACGGAGAGAAATGTGGAGGAGGAAAATAAATCAAGAGAGGAGGAGAAATAGTGAAGGAAAAAGTGATGTGGGAATACAACCTGTACGGTAATGCGCTGATGGGCAGGACAGAAGGAATGTGCATGTTAAAAGCCTGTGTTTCCCTGGACTTGTAAAGAATGAATCAGAACATAGTAGAGTTTATTAGCAGGACGTGGTTAGGCACCAATTAGATCTGAAGGGCAGGGAGACATTTAAACTGTCTTTACTCATCTGCTGTGCCGAGAGAATCTACTGTCTATAAAACCTGTGCATGCTGGAGCTATCTTTCAGCCATCTCCCTGTTCTCCCATTACTGCTGCTCCCTGGTTATTGGGCTCATAGATCACATCAGTCTCCACGAGATACTCCACTTTACAACTGGAGGGCACGCCAAGGAAGTCTACAAACCTTAAAACATGGCACAAACTGAGAGGCAATGGTGAAGTTGAATTATTTACATCTCAAAAGTCAATACGCAGCATGTGCGAAGACTTAAAATGGTCTGAAATACCTCAGTGTTTTTGGGTGGTCATTTAATCAGACAAGAATACACAGAAGTGTCCACCATACATCCACATTTGGAAATCCAGCACACCACTGCTCTAGAAATGGGTCAGGGTTGTTGGGGAACATGGGATCTGTGACTCCCTTATAACTGGGTATTTATAAACAGACCCCATGGGGAGGAGGAGACCTAGAAACGTGCTGTGTCCTCTGAACTACACACATGCTCCTTGGAAGATCATGCAATCCGACTGCCGCCCTTCCCTATATCCTCCCTTTCCTCAATGTGCATAAAGCTTATAAGTTATAACTGCTGTACTATTTCATGCCGACTTCTGCCGGGCGCATTAAACCCCCTGATAAAGGCAGTAAAAGCACTACCTTGAAAAGTCTAGCCGTGCATTCCCGGGAAATGATGGTACGCTGATAGCATGTGGGGCGTAAACAGTTAATGCTCAGACAGATGTTGAAGGACTGATAAACTGACGGAGGGAAAGCGCACACATGTGGTTCACAGCCATCTGAGCCGATAAGAGCATGTAGCAGCAGTCTTAAGTCTGCTTTAGTCTGCGTGCGTCGCTTACACTGTACAGCTAATTGATGGATGCCTCGCTGCCAGATGATGCATAGTGAGAAAAGCAAGCTGGAACAACATATGTACATAAAACATGCATGTTTAAATCTTCTCAGCCATGTTAAACCCAGGCATGAGCTTACACAGACGGAGAGATATATATTTGGAAACACATTGACATCTTTAATGCACAAACTTGCAAAAGGATTGCCCGGCAGAACCATGCTTCACAGAACAACGCAGCTGTGGATGTCCCTGCATCTCATTCATTTAGCTCTGCTGCTCAGGTTCCACTGGGCTTAAGAATCTAAAGTTCCTTAATATGAAAGATCCAAAGTGCTGTCTAGTTCTGAGGGTTATCTGCCCCCCACAAATTATCAAAACTGAGCTTTACATGATTGAATATGTAAATGTTGATTGGTAAAAAAAAGTATAGATTTGTCTGCAATTTTATTGTATATCCTATTGGGAAGGGTGAATAGTTTTGATGGTATTACATGATGCAAAATCTTCCTTCCATTTAACTTCACTTTGACGGAGCTGTAATTGCACGTTGCAAAGTTTCTGACTGATCTAGTAACAAAAAAAGGTTAAAAGACCTAAACAACTATAACTTAAGAGTTGGTAACAATGTCAACTCTTTATCATGTACCCACAGCTGCTTCACAGTTAAAGATTTTTTTCTAAAAAGTCGCAAATTATTTCAGCAATGTTTCACACATTTTTCTCCATGCCACATACTGTAAATGAGGAGCAGGAGAACGTTTCAATCAAATAATTGATACATTTAGTGTATCTATCATTGGGACAAATAGAACTGTGCATCTGTTTTCAGGTCTAACAACTGCTAAAGAAAACCGGTATCGTGCTTACATCTCAGCCATGGTGTCGGGCAGGTTGGCTGGGATGGCGGTGAGACCTTTCCCTCTGCAGTCCACGATGTTGTTGCTGCAGGTACACATGGCGGGGCAAGAGCCTCCACCGATGCTGCAGGGCTGAGGGCCGGAAGACTCCTGGTGACCTGAAAGGAACATTTAAAGAGAGAAACTCGGTGAGAAACAATAAGAGAGGAACATGCAACTACAGGTGTGTGATTACAGATGGATTTGGTTTGTTTGAATGAGAGCAGCATGACTCTGAGCAGGATTAGAGGGCGAGATTGTTTTGCCGGAGAATTTGTGCGCCGACATGGAGCAGCTCCTGCACTCATGTGGAGCTCACACTGCTTTGCTGTTCATGTCATCAACCCTTTGTGCTGAATTGCAAATGAACACACATTCCCAGGGATGTTTTGACATTGAGAAATAGAAATGAAAAATCCTACTCTTGACTTTGTTGTAAAGCCCAACATCCTTGAGAATCAATGGGCAAGAAACTGGGTTATTTATCAAAGGAGTGCCACGGTATATTGAGAAGAAGAAAGACATGAATAATAGAGCCGGAGCAGCGATTGAAGGCCTCCCAATAACATCCATTGATCGCTCCGTACATTTTTCTCCTGAGTCTGCGTTCTCTGGGTGGAATTGATGCCATTCTGCACATTCAGCTTTACAACCCCCCACCTCTTCACTTCCATTTGTTCTAAAACACTTCAACTTTCACATTTGCATACAGAGCACAGAACCCATCACGCTGTCTCTAGATACCTGTTCAAATAGCTGCAGCACTGTCAACGATATGGTGAAGAGTGAGCGCTTGCACTGGCAGTATGGGATGTTGGGTCTGTGTGTGTGTGTGTGTGTGTGTGTGTGTGTGTGTGTGTGTGTGTGTGTGTGTGTGTGTGTGTGTGTACAAGATGTGTGTGTGAAAGCCTAACCCAGATAAAATGAATAAAACAGACTTTAAATGGCCTCATTTACACAGCATTACTAATCCGAGTTTCAAACCATGAATATTTAATTACCTTCCAATCCATCGCTCAGCTTGTGTGGAAAATATTGACGAGAAAGAGTGGAGTGGGGATAGAGATTCAAGGAGAGGAAGCCAGGGTGAGTGATGGTGAAAGTCAGTGACAGAAAAAGCAACGCGCTCAAAACTCCTCTTCCTAAAACTGAAAGAAAGATGGCTGCCAAACATCATCCTGTTCCATAAAATTATGGGTTCTCCCTCTTGTACCATAAACCATTAAGCTATGTTTAAGGTCAGACTTCCTGTATCTGGAAAATCATATTAAATTACCTTAAGAGACAAGATTCTTTGACAGATTTGGCAATCAGGTAAACACAACAAATAGCATCAAGAACATGGATCAACACTCAAAGAGTCGCTCAACCCACATGATCTGAGGCCCTGTGATCTGGGATGGCAGAGCTTTGACAGATCTGGGATCAGGTGTAGGGCAGAGAAGAACTCCCTTCTGATCTAACATGGCATATTTGACAGGCCTGGGATCAGGGAAAGTGCAGAGCACAGCTGGAGCGGCCTTAACAATGACAGCTCTCTGACAGGTATACGTGAGGTGAAGCTGTTTGATGTACGCTCGTCCCCTGTTACTCCTGGAGCTGGTTTCCCCATTATCTCTTTCCCGCCCGCTGTCTCTACCACTCTACTCCTGTCCCATTTCCCTTATTTCACTTGCTCGCACCTTTCCATCACTATCCCTTCCTCCAGCTGCTCTTCTGCTCCCTCTCACGCTTCTTAGCGTGGCAGAACCATATATCTGCCAATGACCGTCACCACAATTTATGACCTGCTGTCCATTTGCTCCCAATCTAACCTTACTCCACCTCATTTCTCTCATCATTTCAAAATGTTATCACTGGCTTCTTCCCATTTGTCTCTTGCCTTGAATTCCCTTTCAGAACAACATTTGGGTTCTCTCGTCGCAGCATGCAGTCATTTCTTCCCTGTTTCCCACCACAGGAGTTGTGTTTTATTCCAGCCCCTCAAGCAAGTCAATACTCATTGCTAATTTAAAACACAATATTTTTACTTCATTTATTATTCCCTGGGAGCATTAATTCAATGCAATTGTCATCATTTTGTATGTCCTATAACCTCAATTGGCGTCCAACTTTTACTCACCTCTCATGTAAATGATCAAGAGGTTTTACAGGCAAATGTTTTGCTCAATAAAATCACAGTAGAAGCCACTTAGACAAACTAAAGTCGCTGTAATCTGAAGTAGAGTAAGAGGATTAAGAGTAATTGGGATACAAATGGATTGGCTGTGGTAACAACCTCCTGCTGATCACCTTTTTAAACTAAACAGGATCACATTGTGGTGAGAAAAGATCAAAAACAGAAACACAAATGAGCTGCTGGTCATGCACCAGATCGTCTCCAAGCAAAAAATAGAAACATGGGGGTAAAAGTGTTTGCAAATGTTAAAAGCCAATTTTGACACATTTTTGGGGGGTCTGCTTTCCCCAGTTTTTAATGAGCCTGTCAATTTGAGGTATTTTATCGTGATGCGAAACGACTGCTTGAAAAAATATATTATTCCATGAAGCAGTAAATGTGTTACTCTGCTCATTACTGACAAAAATGTAAAATATTGTGAAATTTTTCAGGGAGTGATAGTCAGTGAGTCATGATGCCGACAAGCTGCAGAAAATAATCAGATTTTGAACAAGGACTAACACATTGTACCCCATTTTCCTTCTATTGCCTCACAACAACATGCCTCTCTCTCCCTCTTCCTGTCTTCTAACAGAACGCCACCCCGCCCCAAATTCCCCTGCAGGTGGCCTGGCCTGGTCACAGCACAAACTACGTACACAAGAATACTGTGTGTGTGTGTGTGTGTGTGTGTGTGTGTGTGTGTGTGTGTGTGTGTGTGTGTGTGTGTGTGTGTGTGTGTGTGTGTGTGTGTGTGTGTGTGCCAACAAGCCAGTCCCTAATGAGTCCTTCTCTGGGAGTTCAACTTCTGGTCACTCATCCACTCAAGAAGAAACTGGGAGTATGTGTTTGTGCACGTGTTTGTGTGAATGCATGACCGTGTATTTCTTGCACAGAAAGGCGGACCAGCACAGCGATGGATGTTCATCCTATTGTTTGCCCTGCCTTAAAAGTGCAATGATCATTCTCTTTGGAGACATACAAAGAATGAATCTCCGACAGCTTTCCTCAATAAAACACAAAAATCCATAAAAGTTATTACATAATGGAAGCTTCTATCTGCATGCCGCATGATCTGCATCTACCCATCATGCAAAAACTCAACTTGTTGTACCCGTGTCCATCCAGAAACAAAGGTCCCTAACACCCACTGCTCCCCTTTCCTATCTGGAATTGTTACACTCCCACGCTTTGAGTCTCTTTCCCTGGGCGATGAATAGTTAATGATCTGTGCTGTCACGCAGTATGGCTATGTCAAAATCACAAGCCATGGAGAGAGAAAGAGAGACAGAAAGACAAACACGCAAACGTAGACACAAACAGCCGCCGCAGCTGGTGTTGAGAGTGAGATGGCCTTGTGGGGAGTAGAGGTTCTCATGCTGTTTTCCCATTGTCCTGATATGATAACCCCATCACAAATGTTCTCTTTCTCTCACACGCAGAGAGAGAAAAACAGCAAGTTAAAAAATAAATAATCCTTGCGCGGGGAGGTTAGAGGACATGAATAATGTCTACTGAAAGAGGGCCACTACTATCAGCTGTGAGGCCTTTGCTCAAAATGTGTGTTTTATATATATGTCATGGCACTGTCCTGCCAGCGTCTGAAGGCTGGAGACACATGAAAGGGCCAGAGGAGAGCCGTGAGGTTGCCCGGGGGCACAGGAGCTGTCAGGTGGCTGCCAGGTGAACACACTAACACAGTGGGAGTGGAGGGGGGATATCTACTAGATAGCACAGGGAGTTTATGCCATGAAACATTTTATAAAAATTCCCACAATGATAATGCCCTTTCATCCCTTTTCGAGGGGCTGCACAAGTAGCTTTCCATGTCACTAACCTTGTATATGACTAACCAAACAATACACAATATAAAATGCAAAGTTATTTTGGTATTTCTCTTCTAAAGTGTTAGTAACTACATGTGTCTTACCTGAGCAGGCAAATTCGTGTTTCTGTACCTCTGCCACATTGAGTCCTCTGAGCTCAGTAGGGCCAGTACATTGGGTGAATAGACCAATCGTAGGCCTCTGTCTGAGCCACTGGGCCAACCACGACAGGTGACAGTCACAGTTGAGATTGTTGGAGTGGAGACGGCTGTTAAAAGAGAGGAACAATTGAATGCGTTAAAAGGTTTTCTTATATCTAAAAAAAACACTAGCTGAGGACACAAATAGCAAGAAAGTGTCTATTTATTCCGAGAACTCATCACATCCAATCCCTGTGGTGAGACACACTAAATGATACGCTACATGGATGATTGTAAATGGCACATTTGAAACACTAAAGAGGACTTCTACAAACCAAATTCTCCAAACACAGCATTCCTGGAATGCTGTGTCTGTCCAGAATAACTCTCGCTGTGGTATGGTGGACCTCTGGAGCACGTTTGCTTACTTGCAAAACTGTGTGCACAGACACATAGTGAGCACATAAACAGAAAAGCTATTTAATATAACCCCACTGGGAGTGAGGAAGTCCAAAAAGCCACCGCAAGAGCCGTGGAGTCACGGCTCTAAGAGTTTTCAGTAGGCATAATTGTTTTAATTTGTGCATAATTTCAGATTTAGTAATCACATACAATGTACAATAGGCTTCTGGGGCTATTTTTGTTTATCGGTCCAGTTGTTGTTCTGAGTGTGTTTAGTTGGACGGGATAATGGCTGCTGGCATTGATAGAGACTCTTCTGTGGTGCTCTGTGGTTATGGCTGCTCCCTAACACTGCCTGGAATGACAGACCCTATCTACTCCCATTGAGATCACATGGGGCTTCAGCACTTTCTTTAGTGTGCCTGCATGCATGAGGAATATATCTTTTATTTTACTGAGGTATAGGGCACTGTGGTGAGATAAATGTGACTTACAAGGTTCGTAGCTTGGGCATGTGGTTGAAGCTGGAGACGGGGATGCTGCTGATGTTGTTGTTGTTCAGCGTTCTGTGAGAAGCAAAGAGCAAACAAAGTCATATCGTCAGTGCGGGGGAGATATTTTTACATCTATACTTCAAAAAGAGTTTTGTTGCGGCCGTCCTCTTCCGTTCCATCCTTTTTAATCTACCCCATCTCTCCCTTCTTGCTGTCTCTCTTTGTGGCATCCCATAGGGAATATAACACCTCATTCCACACAGATGGGAAGCCCTCGCACCTCCCACGCACACGTACAGTCGTGCATGCAAATATACACACATGCATGCACATTAAAGCGCCCCAACTTGTAGTTGATAGATACAACACACACACACACACACACACACACACACACACACACACACACACACACACACACACAACACCACACACACACACACACACACACACACACACACACACACACACACACACACACACACACACACACACACACACACACACACACACACACACACACACACACACACACACACACACACACACACACACACACACACACACACACACACACACACACACACACACACACACACACACACCCCACCCCCATCGAACCCTGGGCATCAGCTGCAGCGAGAGAATCAGGTAATTTCAATCAGCCTAATAACCCTCGACCATATTTCAAGCTGCTCCCCCCTTTAACACAACCTGTCCTCCTCCCCCATAAAACCTATAGACACAGACCCCACCAAATAACCCCCACCCCCTCTTACAGCATAATGACAAACCTATCACTACATCTGCAATCCATCCATGCCATGAAAGCAGACTTTAATGGCTTTTTTTTGTTTCCCCATCCCCTAAAAAAAAAAACACAAACACACATGCACAACACAGTCTTTCACAATAAAAATAACAAGGCTGTCAAAGTGCCTTTGTCCCACGGCCTCCATTGTTTCAGGTGGAGAGCTTTGACAGAGGCCTGTGATTATGATTTTTTTGACAAGGGATGATTAATTAAATGTTTAAAAAAAACACTTAACATGGCCACTGCTGCGCCTTGGGTGAAATGCTCACTTGAATGGGATTTTTGATCAAGATGGTTGGTACTCCCTTGTCAGATGGCCCGCCCAAGGCTGGATAGGGTGTGTAGATGGAGGTGGAGGAGTGGGGGGTGTTAATGTGATGGAGGGGAACGCTGCTGTCAACTATGTGGAACAATGAGTTAATGGAGCTTGGTCTCCATCATGCAGGCCCCCTCATGAGGCCCACTGGGGGTATTTTGGCATAAGAACCAAGGCCATACTAATTAAGGGTCCGCGCTATGTGTGTATATATTAGATATGATTATCAACAAAGCCTTGATTTAACTAAGTGCTTTAATGGACTGATGCAAGGTGAAGCTGAATGAATAGCGTCACTTCAGATACTTACAGCACTTCCAAGCCCCTCAGAGCTCTGAAGGCTCCGTCCTCGATGCAGGCGATGTGGTTTTTATCCAGCTGACTGCGGAGCACACAGGGAAAAAAGAGAGGCTTTGTTACACAAGACACTTACACAATATTTCTCTCCCTGTGGAGTAGTTGTATTCATTGATACAGTAAGCAGTACACTGATGAGCTATTGTAAATCCATACTGGCTTAGTCATCTCAGATCATGTTACCCCCAAGAAGAGAAGCAAAGGGGGACGTGACTTGTGTTTATCTGCATCAATACATCCCATAAATCTGTGCTTCTGTGAGCGGATGTGCATGTAATCTGCTGATGGTGTAAATCACTGTTGCTACAAGCCATCTTTGGGGAGCTGCTTGTGTCTTTTTTAATCAGAGTCAATCTACTAAACATGCACAAACACACCAATACACACAATTTGTACTCTTAGCAAGGGCTATTAACTCAGCCACATAAAGACATTTGTTAACATGCTGGAATTATGCTGAGTGCGGTTCAGTTTGATTTGCTTCACTCATCATTGATTTCATCGAGTTATCCACACTACATCAGAGGCTCACAGCAAGTTCATTGGCAACTATTTTCATAATGTATTACATTAGTACATCCATCTCTGCGGAAAGGGGTGAGGTACTCACAGGTTTTTGATGTCTGTAGCTCCTCTGAAGGCTTTTCTGGGGATGGACTGGATGAAGTTCTCGCTCAGATCTCTGTGGAGACAGTAAGAAGCCATTAGTTACACATACGTTACCCTGAGGTTGCCTTGGTTTGATTGATTCGGTAGAGTTTGCGTGTTATGAAAGCAACATTAACACAATTTACGCTGTAAATGTTTGAATCCCAGTATTTAAAGCATGGTTTTCAACCAGCAGAACTCACACTCTATTCAGTGCCACTCACCCTTATACCACAGTCATCAGTGCAATACAGAAAGCTAAGTGCAGTTTTTCCCCCCTCTCCAATGTGTGCCAAAACCCTGAGGTGTGGTACTGCATTGAGATCTCTACTCACAATGGAGTGGTTATTTTATAGAAGCTGTATTAGTCAGTGTTCATTCATGCTATAATTTCTTCTCTGTGGTTTGACTATGCTCTGGTATGAGGTGCCCAACTAACAAACAGGCAGCAGGGCGGCGACCAATGAGGGCTCCTCGCTGATCCTGTGGGCTGGATTCATTAAGACGACGCAACACAAAGAACATTGTCTTTTACTATTAGGCTGTGTGTGTCCGCCCAGCACTCAACGGTGGGTACAAATTAGGCATTTGAAAAGTGCATGTGTGTGGAAAGTAAGAGTGAGAAAGGGGAGGGTCTGAGAGGAGAGGAGGGAAGGAGAGTGAGTGAAACACAAGTAGCCATAGTTTTAATTAGCGGAGTCTTTTGTCTGTCGTTTAAATGGTGAGCTATAACCTCATTCAAAAAAGGCTCTTCCCTTCTCTACACATTTCGCACAGACACACACACACACACTACACAGGGAAACTGTAGGGCGCTGCCACAGAGGCTCCTGTCTTGAAACACACACACGCACGCGGCCCCCACAGCAAGGACAGACGTAAACAGAGTACAATATGGCCTCCCATAGAGAGGCGGAGGAAAAACACCACAATCTTTAAAAATAACTGTTTTGCATGGGACTGATGAGTTCTACTTATTTAATGTTAATGTACACCACATCACTCATTTATGCAAAAACCCCATGGGGTGATGTTGAAATGAGTTCCCAAGACTCCTGCCACAAACCAGTCTCACATTATGTCCCCATCGGGTCAACCTTTGCATCATTTCTCCCAGATGTAATATTGCACTCTTTGTTAAAGCAGTATACAAAGAGGGGAATCACCACAGGCGTTGTGTTGTGCAATCGATCTAATGAATGGGTGGTTGTGTCTTTATAGTGCGGCAGAAATTAAAAAAAGGGCTCTGCAGGCCAAATTAATGAATGGAATTTGTGTTTGCTTTGTGGTTGTTTTTAATATATGAAATCCAAAGCATCTCTTAAAGTTTAACGATGGTAAAGTTCTGTGCACAGTTCAATATTTCATATGGCATGAATGCACGTGCACAGTGAAAGTGATATAGAGATCAAGCTGTATGTTGGCAGACGGCTGTAACTTGTGGGGTCTTGCCCTGTCTTTACAGTCTCCATTAGGAGAGGGCTGTGTATTTAAAATGAAATAACTCGATGTCGGTACGGCCATAAAATACGCACCTTTTTACCTTTGATAAACCAATGAAGAAGCTGTCCATTAATCTTAACTGGAATCACATTTAAACAATTTGACAACAGCTTTATCCGGTTGTTTGTCACCCTAATTTTATCATCTGAGGTTTTATGGTCTTATTTCCTCAGCAAATCTGCATAACATCTGCTTTAACAAAGATATTCAGGCAACACAGTAAGTAAATTAAGCAATAACACAACAATAATCTATCTATTCTGAGTCAGTCTGCCACATTTTGGGTTATGTCCCTAACATGAAACCACCTTCATGTCTCCTTACAAGAAAGCATGGGAACAGTTGTGCTCCCTCCAGCTCCTTTGTTGTTCTCTTGGCAAAACAGCCCGAGTGCAGAGTTGAAAGCTGAGTCAGTCTGGCACCAGGGCTATATTGGTGCCGCTTATCAAGGCGACTCCATGCGAGAGGAATGTTTTTGGTCTACCTGACCATGAACTCTATCTGATGACTAATTAGTCCTCTCACCTTCTCCTCACCTTCCTGCAACAAACATACTTCACACACAGAGCAATTGTGCTTTACTGCAGACACACTGTTAATGACTTCCCCCCATGGACATCTGGGAGGAGTGCGGTATATATTTGTGTGTGTGTTTGAGTTTGTGTGTTCGCTCCCCAATCGCTCTGCAAGGACAGCGTGGTTGGAGCGCCAGAGGCTACAGTAGATGCAAGGAGAGGAAGAGACAGAGAGATGGCGACAGAAATAAAAAGCTGGAATGCAAGACCAGGCAGGAAGGCTCTGACAATGTGAACACAATGCCATGTGTGTAAGTAGTACAATTAAAGCTAAAAGCTAAAAACCCCATAATCCTATTTGTACGCTCTAACACGATTGGCTTGAGATATATGCTCCCACTTATGGTGCTGTTTGATTGGATTAGATGCTGAGGTCATGGGAGGACGCTTGATAACTTTAGGTCTGTTCTGGGACAATGTGTGCCTAAAAAAAGCCCCATGACAACCATAAACGATGCTATATATCCTGGCAAAAAGTCTGCCTTTCTCTCATTTACTTATATTACTTTTCTCTCTCTGCCTGGTTCATTTTGTCCTCTGTCACATATAACAGAGTAATCTTAGTGGTCATGGTTTGGAGTCTGAAGTCTTCTGTGTCCTTTAGGGATTTATCGACGTGTTCAACTCCTACAGGAGCCAGAGCAACATTACATTTAGCAACGCTTCAATTCTGCATTTACACATTCTTAAAACAGGACATTTCTGTGGGAGACCGTGCTGTATTTGACATATTCTGTGGTTGTCCCTCACTGGTATTTTCTAAGCTCAGCCTCGACTGTGTTGGCTCTGAGGTATTTTACATTTCTGATCAGTTTGGAAGCAGATTTCCAGAGAAGCACAGAAACAGGCATGATTATGTGAGCAGTCACCACAATGATATTGGCCACCATGGTCTCCATCACCAAGGCACGACGATAAATATAATGAAACAACCTCTTCAGCAAATACCACCACAGTGCATCACTTGAGAAGGAGACAAAATGTAATTAACCAAACTGTCATGGCGAGAATTGACAGGAAAATTAGGAAAAAAACATTTGTTCTTGTTTTCTCTCTCAAATCATTCGGCCTTTAAATATCTGGCACATATTCAGGCTTACCCTACCTGAGGATTTTCATATTGTAAAGCATTGAAGGAGCAGAGAACAGACAAGGTTAAGTATCAGATCTGGTCCTAACCTCTGGGCCCACTAGCACAGATTTGGTCAGGGTTAAAGGACTCTAGAAACCTTCATATCCACTCATTACAACGAAGACCCTAACCCTGAGGCATGGCTGCAGCCTTCAGCCTCAGCCCCCCAGGCATCTCCCAGAGTGCTGTAATGATGTCAGACCGGCAACTTCTTTGTTTCCTTATTTCCTGCACACAGCATGCCAGTCCTTTTTCATTACAGGTGTGTGAACCCATGCCTGAGTGAGCGAGAGTGAGTGTGGCAAAGTTAGTGTTCAAACGGCCTAGACCTGGTATAGATTTACCTTAATGCACTACATACCTCAAAGCGGGCAGTTAGTTCATTAATGTAGCCTGGCTCTCTTTAGGTGACGTTGCTCACAGTTCATTTCCATTGTAGTCCTAATGATGAGCTAACACACATGTTTTCAGGTGTGTCCTCGCTGTATGAACTACAACCCGTAACACGCAGAGGTCGGGATTTTTAAGGTTTCCCTTGTACAAACAATGGTATCGTTGAGTCAGTGTAAAGTGCCCTATTAATAAACTCAGCTACTGATATGCCTATTTACAAGAATCCCCGCTGAGTCTATATCTGGAATAATTAGCAATGTTATCAGACATAGCTCAAGGCGCCTGGTCCGGAGATTAGCCGTATTGTCTCGTTCCTGTCTGATTCCCATCATTAACCTCTGATCTCTATCTCAGTACACTAATACTGTACACAACTTCAACTTGCCTCTGCCTGACATAACTACCTACTGTGGCTGAATATAATATTATAATCCCACTGATCAAAAAGGCAGCATAAAGAGATTTGCAGTATGTGGTTTTTATGCCTATAATATTCCCACTTTCATTTCTTAAATATTTAATTTCCGACCACAAAAACAGTTCCCTGCGATGTTGTAAGGGCTCAGCCACCTCAAGAACAGACAGCCTTTTCTGGGTAAATCCCTCAAGGCCTCAGGCTCCACAGTGTGGTTCTCTGTGGGCGAGTAATATACAGCTTCTAATGAATAAATGAAAACACGCACAAGAATACATATGCACACACATTCCTACATGTGAACACAAACAATTGCCTCTTTCATGTCCTAAATATTTCACAACCTCAGCCTCTACAGTTGGTTGACAACAGTGGTTGACAGTGGATCGTAAATCAGATGGGATGGTCTGATGTTCTGACATCTTAGTTTTAAAGGATTTCAGTGAGGAAAGAAACACTGCCAGATACAGCTTTATGTGGAGGTCTCTACTTCTATGACCCCCTTCACCCTTATGGTTTTTCTGTTACCATTTTGTTCTTCTTTCCATATTTGTTCTCTCTCTCCTGGTGATTCTGGTAGGTTCGGTTTTTTATTTTCTGCTTTTAAGGTAGCCAAAATCATATTTATTCTTTACAATACTCTATAATAGTAGGGATTGCTAAAACAGAGTATTACAAATGCTGGTGATTTGAGATTTAGCATTTTAAATACAAAGAACATGACCTGAAAGGTTGTATCAAATCTATCAACATTTGCTTAACACTTTATAGATAGTGCAGATATGGACAGAATTTGTAATGCCTTCATAGCTTCTCAACTTTATTCCATCCTATCTCTGATAAAATTGTGATTTTATACAACTTAAAAGTCATTCTACAGTCAAGTTAAGAAAACGTTGTACTTCTGTCTTTGAGTAGAACCATGGACGCTTGATCTTACCTTTATTTTAGCCTGATTAGATTTCATACTGATAAATGACTGCTAGTCCTGAAACAAGGTGCCTCTGTGGTGCTTGTATATGTGCCAGAGTGAGGGCATTTATTTTAGAGTGTGTTTACATAAAACAGTGTGTTTGTTTTCTTGATTTCTTGACTAGATTGCATGATAAGAAAATGTTTATTCTTGCCAAGTGCTCCTAATTTCATTCTCCCATTAAAAGGGGGAGAAAAAGACAGAAAGACATCGGGGGAATGTGTCTGATTACCTACTCATTAAGAGCGTTAATGAGGTGTGTGAGGGCTGTTAAAAGAATGGCAGAGTGCTGCCACTAACTGCTAACTACTTTCTTCCTCCCTGCGCGGTAAAACAAATACTAGTAGACACACACATAAACAACAACACACATAAACAGTGGGCTTTCAGAAAGAAGTGGCTGACCCCGGACGTGTAACAACAAATGACTCATGGCACTGCGAGTAAAGGAGCCAGCCATTAAAATAAACAAACCAAAGAAGTACAAATTGTTTGTGTATGTCTACTGTACATCCGCATTCTGTCTTTATCTAAGTCAGAACAATGATTTCTAAACTCTTAATAGTAGTATCCATATGGCAGAGTAAGTAGCACCACTTTTACAATCCAAATTGACTGAGGAAAAATAAAACGTGTTAAAAACTTGCAAGAAATATAAACAAGTAAAACTTTTGAGGGTATTCAATTGTCCTACTATATATTATTGTTATGACATATATACAGTCTATGTGTGAAATCATTCAGTAGGAGCAGGTAGGGGAAGTAGGGAGTTAATGATCTGTTGTAGAAATGAAGCTGTTAGCCTTGTCAGTGGAGAAGCTCCAGCTGATGCAGCCAACCGAGGGGAGTCTGCATCTAACCATGAGAAAGCAATGACAGAACAAATCATCCCTTGATGAAGGCCGTTTCTGAGTCCAGAGTGCATGAAGGTCCACTAAAAGCCTGACTTTGTTAACACGATGCATTTATGTGTAGTAATGTCTTTGGTCGAGGTACAGAGAAACAAACCCGCAGTGTCAGGAAGAGGGAAGGCCTTAAGAGTGGGGGATAACATAAGGAGAATGAGGTAAGAAGGAGTATGGATCGAGGCTGCAAGGCCTTTGGGTGCTTGCCAAAACAAAGGCATGTATATGTGTGTATTTGTGTGGCCCGGAGAAAGTGACTGATTGTTTCTGTGTGCAGTCGAGAGTATCTGCTTCTTCTTTCTCACCCTCATGCCCCCCTCCTTCTTATCCTTCTCTCTCCACACCTTCCCATTATGCTTTCTTTCTTGCAAAGATACATGATAAACATGCCTCCAATCTGCTTCTCTCTTCACTTTATAACTCTGCTTTCTATCCTCAATGATATGTGCCTCCACACAGCAGTGCAATCTGGTCAAGGGAGCCAGACACCACCACCACTATCATAATCATCATGATTACCATTATCATCTAGAGGTCAAAAACACAGCCTTAAAATAAAATCCTTCATTCCCGTTCACACAAATTATCATGCACAGACGCACAGATATAGGACATGCAATCACTCAGAGTGTGCAAGGTGTTTCTGTAGTCCCTTTGTGTCAGAGATGAGAGCGGGATGGAGCACAGTGGGAGGAGGACTTAATAAGCGGGGAAGAAAAAAGTGCTGCTCTTATTAAGAGAGAAATAAACAGGCTTGCTTTAGGAACATTCTCACGCAAAACCCAGGAGAGAACGCTTCTCCGTCTCCCTTCTAGGCCTAAATATAGACTCTACAAGAATCCTAATGGAAAACAAACACTGCTCTATTACCAAAAGCAGAATAATTCAAAAGCATCTCTTTCTTTGTAGATTTTCTTTTCTTGTGAGCTAATGTCAACACAAGTCCACCAAAACTAGTACAAACAACCGGGGGAAATAACTGCGTAGCTGCATGTCACTCTTTCCTCTGCAGTGTCGCTTTCTCTATTTATTCATATGGACTTCAGGAAATAAGTCATCAAGCAGCATTATCTCATTTCCAACAGACCCCACAGACTGTCATAGCAAAGCCCTCATTTATATATGCAACCCTCTAATGTTGTACGCTTCTAAACATGCTGAAAGAGGGAAAAGGAGGCCATGTGGACGCATCTGGAGACGGTTTGTGATTTATTCTGATGTTGAAAAATGCAGCTAGCAAAACACTCTCCCTCTCTCTCTTTTCTATCGCTCTCGTAACAAAAACACACACATAATGCACATACACACACAACTGCCTCTTTTCGATGGAACCTAAAGGGGATTTCATGGATGGACTCCGCTCTAATCATCTACAGCCCCCCAACCAATAAGAAACACACATTGCTCCCAGACTGGAACACTCTACAACCACCAAGAGAAAACACAATGTCAGTGGAACTTATCAAGCCCACATGAGGGCTGACAGACAGACGCACACACACATAGAGAATCAAGACAAAGCTAGTTTAACTGTTGCCCACATCTCTCCTTTCACGGTAAGTGATTCATGATGTCTATGTGTGTTTGTAGGCTTAAAAAACCTATTATGAACGCATACATTTGGCAGGGTGCTTTGCTGCCACCCGTGAAGCAAATGAAAGAGTTAACATGGTGAAGAAAGAAGGGAGAAAATCTATCCTTTCTCCCCGCTCTCACTTCATCCATAATTTCCCCCAGCCATTATGTCTACTTGTGTTTCTGAGTGTGTCCAAGCCTTTCATTGGCAGTCAAGCTGAGTGATGGAGCAGGGCTGAGCGGCATCGATCATGACAGGCGCTTACAGGCGCTATCAACTGACAGCAGGGTGTTCGATAGCGCCACTTTGCACAGGGACACAGCCAAGCCCCGGCCATCCATCATTCTGTCTACCTGCTGGACAATAGAAGAAAAGTGTGGGAAGAACAGAGGGGAAAGGAGGGAGGGTGAGAGAAAACATACCGCTCAACAGGTCTATTATCACTGCCATTACCTATCCCTACATTAGCCAGAAATAATGACCTCCATCTCTGAGAATAGCCTGGAAATCATTTCGCTGAGTTAGACTAATGTTTTACACTGGACAGGAGTTAAAGGGAAGGAGACAGCCATTTAGAAAGACAACAAAGCCAATCTGGGTGGCTGCTCACACACATTCACATACAGTACACACTGTGTGGTCTTACTAAAGTAGTTAAAGATGCCTCTTTGTGAACGACTGGCTACCTAAAAAGTGGGTAACTGATCCTGGAGATCGTATGACAGCTTTTCCTGGAAGAGCTGGTCTGAGGTCAGCGTTATTGAGCCGCTGGGATGACAGATCCACCACACCTAACCACAGGCAGCTGATACCAGATCACTGGTCTGACACAAAGACACACACAGTCAGGAGCTATTTCAATCAACACGTAAACTGAACACACTTCCAGACACTTAATCGACTCCATGCACTACGTAGAGGTGCAGAGTTGCATCGAGAAGCAGAAGGAGAAAAGCCTCTGGGGAGTGTGTTTGAAAAAAAATATGACATGAAAGAAAGAGTGGGAGATTTGATGACTACTGACCAAAATGAACCCCTGCATAGATCATCTCGTTTTCTCCGCAGTCCTCTCTCAGAGGAAGCCTACTCAGTCTGCTCTAGACTAACTGTAATCGAGAGTGAAACCTCCAAGTCATTACTTTAAACTCTCACAGTCGCCGTTACACATGTAAAGTATCAGACGAGAGAGGAGAGGACTGAGCCAGGGGGAAGGTGAACACAGTACCTTTATATCATGCATGCTCTTCAAATCCCTCTGAAAGCGAAATAAAAAAAACAGCCCAAAGGTACCTGCCGAGATATTCAAGGACACACCCTCTAAATAGGGGAACTTGTTTGAAAAATATTGTACAGTTTTTTCTTCTTTTTTCCTATTTCATCAGTTGTGCATTGACATATATATAAATATAAATATATATAGTTCATTTGCATCACTTTCCCGTGGAGGAAATGATGCCACATTGCACTGAGTGGGAGATTAAGTTGTCCAATAGAAGTGATGGAGCAATAAAGGCTGCCGGCTTTTCACACGGTACTGCCTCCTGCTCACCATGATGTATGAGACAGGTGCACTGTGGCTGCTGTCAAGTCAACAATTCACCCGGGGCTTGTATCACCGTATCTTTAACAGGACACACACACACACACACACACACACACACACACACACACACACACACACACACACACACACACACACACACACACACACACACACACACACACACACACACACACACACACACACACACACACACACACACACACACACACACACACACACACACACACACACACACACACACACACACACACACACACACAACACACACACACACACACACACACACACACACACACACACACACACACACACACACACACACACACACACACACACACACACACACACACACACACACACACACACACACACACACACACACACACACACACACACGTTATCTTAGTGCAGCCAGACTGCAATTTAATCAGCAGTAATTCAGGTCTTTTGTTTGTCCCTGTATCTCTGCGCTCAGTGCTTCACAAATGACACAAACCAGGTGAGTAATGGTAAGCTGCGCACACAACTTAGTGACAAACAGAAGGTGGAATTAGAGATCTGTGTCACAGTTTACAGGAGCAGACCCTAAGATCCTCTAGTGTTGCAATTGATTTATAGCCAGGGGTCAGATTTCACCTGTTGATAGCGCCACTGCAACACTCTATGAATGTCATTATAAGGCTATGGGAAATTTGCTCTGAGACTTTTGCACATTATTTGTCATAATGATTTAATCACGTTTCAATTTTTCAGTGTATTCATAGCTGAAGTTGACATTTTGTAAGTGCTTCTTTTGTTTGACCAACAATCCAAATATATTCAGGTTATTATCATGGAAGACAAAGACAAAGCGAACCAGTAGGTTTTTGCCATTTTTGTCAACAAAATGACTTAACTCAATTGGTTATCAAAACTGTTGCTGATATGGTTTTTTTACATTGACTTATCATCTCAGTTTTAATTCATTTTGGCATATACAATGAGGTTAAATAAGTGAGAAGGGAAATTAGTTACTTGGACAAAGTTAACTGGGCTTATCTTTTACGTGCCTCTTTGAAGAGGCAATGTTTCCTTCCTGTGACAGGTGTGTGTAAATGTCAGGGGTCAGTAAAGGCATTCATGAAGCGATGAATAAATAACTGCAGGGTCTCTGAGACTATGGAAATCTTCTCATGAATATAACATGATGCCGTCAGGAAGGCAATTGGCTATACTTACTCAAACAACAACACAGACAAACTTTAAAACTTTGATTTTGTTCTTTAATTGACTGGCTGACTTTCTTTTGAGTGGGCTATTTTAAATTACAATTTCATAGAAAGAAATGGGAAGAAATAGGGTGAAAGTGAATCAAAGCCTCTGGGTTTTGCTTCCACTCTTCCTCTTTCTATCAGTGCTCTTTAATTAACTTCACTGCATAAAAGAAAGTAATTCCACTAGAGCTAACGACCCAATACTTTTCTGATTCAATTTCACTCAGGCAGCAAGTAGTCAGTGTGTGTGTGTGTGTGTGTGTGTGTGTGTGTGTGTGTGTGTGTGTGTATGTGTGTGTGTGTGTGTGTGTGTGTGTGTGTGTGTGTGTGTGTGTGTGTGTGTGTGTGTGTGTGTGTGTGTGTGTGCGATCCCTAATGTCAGGATGGGATCTCAGTCCAAACTATAGGTGAGGGGCCAGAAATTGCAGAGGTGCTGGTTGCTAGGAAACGGAGCCCAGCTGGAATTGTGACTAAGCCTTGAGGGTACTGTGTGTGTGTGTGTGTGTGTGTGTGTGTGTGTGTGTGTGTGTGTGTGTGTGTGTGTGTGTGTGTGTGTGTGTGTGTGTGTGTGTGTTCTGTTTTTAAGAACAAGACTGAGGCTGGCAGAGGAAGGAAGAGGACAATAGAGTTGGTCCCAGCTGTGCTGCAGTGGGTGGGAGTAATCCTGAGAAAAAGAGTTGAACAATGGACATCAATGAGTGCTCTGGATGTTTGCTCTGTCCTCCATGCTGCTCTGACTGGAATACCCTCATCCTCCCACAATGACAGCCAACATAAATTGTAGGCAGGGGAGTAAGTGAAGCAGACCTTACAACCACCACATAATGACAGACAAAGACAAACAATTTCAGCTCATGGATATAGATGATCTGCCACTACGACCAACAAGACATTAACAATTATTCCTCATGGTATAATGGCAGACCTCAATGTGAACAGTTTTCATTGGAACTATTACTTCGGTTAAAGTGTTTCCAATGAAAACTGTTCACAAAGAGGTCTGTGGATTACCTAGCATAACCACGACACTGTTTCTGGAAGACTATTATGTCATCTTTTAAGGCTTTGCTTGCACAAATGTAACTCCATTCATCTTTGGATTAAGTTGACAACACTAATATTTACTTTTAAAACTTCAACAACTGAAACCACAACTACCTATGGTTTGATGCCTAAAGGGTTTTTTAAACTGTGATGTTTTTTTCTGTCCCTTTAAGACAAAAACTTTCATCAAAGGATTGACAGAGGGACTACCTGCCTCTTTTATTCATTCGACATGGGATATTACCCTCTTGCATTACTTAAAATATTTTTGGACTAATCGAATGTGGCCTTGAGGTGTCTCATTAATGAACCACCAGCCTGCAGCAGATGATATTTACAATGATCAGGAGATAAAGATGAGGCCTGAGAAGAATACGATTTCAGGGTTAATGAACCTTTGCAGAGGTGCCGCCGCAGGCATGGATTACTACACGGCCAAAAACACACACTATCAAGTACACACACACACACATATGCATGCAAAGGGGTCTCTTTGTCTACCTCACCGTATTCCAAATAAATCAAAAACATATCGCACTTCAAAGGTGAATTTCAACATTACAAGTCCTCTTATCAAATGTGTAGATAAAAATGGCACTGAATGAAAAATATTGTATTCCCTTTTTGAAACAGATAGGGTCCAACATAATGGAGGCTGCAGCACATCCATCATCATCCAAAAACATTAGCATAAAATTAGCAAAGCCTGATTACTCCCCACGGCTGCCAGTCGTCTGTGTGGAGTAATGAATGCATGCCAATACAGTTAGCACACTGTCTGGCGCTAGCCAGATGAGGCCCATACCTTTAGATAAATTACTGAAACAATGACAGCTATGATGGATAAGAGGGAATAGTGGCTTTTTGTTCCATATGTGTGAACACTGAATCAAGTCCATTCATTGTTGTTGAACTAACCTGCTACCTTGCCTGCTTGTGTAATAATCATGCCTCTGACAACATGCGTCTTTGTCTGTTCTTGAAAGCAACTTCTGGATTATTGTATTGCCATAAATTCTGCATGGATGACGATGCATTGCCCAAGGCTGAGAGCATGCATATTTGCGGCTGTGTGTGTGTGTGTGTGTGTGTGTGTGTGTGTGTGTGTGTGTGTGTGTGTGTGTGTGTGGAGGGACTGGTAGCCCCTGAGGATGTTGTGTGTCACAAAGCAAGCCTGGCACTCGCTAAAGGACCAACTGCCAGAGCAGGGGGCATGAAATTAAAACTCACCACCCAGGAAAGAAAGGGAGAGGAAAAGTCAGAGGGAGGAGAGGGAGGAGGAGAGGGAGGAGAGGGAGGAGGAGGAGGAGCAGAGACTGGTTGGTGGACGAGAAACAAAGGATAATAAAGATGCAGGGGAGGACAGGACATAATAGAGTGGCAAAATAAAATCACCCAAGTCAAAAAGGAAATTATAAAAGACATTTGCAGGGACAGAGTGAAGATGGCATATGCATTATTCGTGCACGCTGAGATCTTTCTATACCATTTCTGTTTGATGAGAAAAAAAGGCATCCGACAAAAAGAAAAATCCTGTCAGTATCATGAAAACCACAAGAAAGACCATCAACTGTTTGGAGAAAAAGTACTGCTGACCCTGAGAACTTCAAGTAATATATCATGATGTGTGTTGACTTGCCATATTGCCAGACATACATTTGGTTTGTGTTTCTTCAGATGGCCATAGATCACCCCACGGGTCTAGACCTAATCAACACTGAGGCTCTGCACAGCTCTGGCACCTACATACACACAGAGACACACACATACACACACAGACACACACAGACACGCTCTATGCGGTTTGTCTATGTGGGCGTACTCTATACCATTTTCAACTCTGACCTCCAGAAAGAACAGGAGGACCCCAGAGACGATGATGGATATGCCAGAAGCAGGGAGTGTGTGTGTGTGTGAGAGAGTGTGTGTAAATACACATTTGTATGGTTACCTGACAATGCTACATCCTGTAGCTGATCTATCGCTATTCATTTTCTTGTGTATTTTACTGCCCTGTGCATATCACCCCCCCCCCCCCCCCAGCTAGCCAGCATACTAGTCCAGAGAAGGTGTTTATTTAGAAGATAACACACACAACACACACTAAACTGCCAACACACACGCAGATGGGAACAGCCAAGCGGATGTCCTCTCTCGGAGCTTCCTATGTCACCCTAGACATGACCTTTCACTCCAGCTCTGTGAGTCAGGCTGGGAGGGCCCTGAGCGTGACCGATCCATTAGACTCCTCTGACAAG
Source organism: Gymnodraco acuticeps (assembly GCF_902827175.1). Lineage (NCBI taxonomy): Eukaryota > Metazoa > Chordata > Actinopteri > Perciformes > Bathydraconidae > Gymnodraco > Gymnodraco acuticeps. The sequence continues at coordinate 129,704 of NW_022992130.1, read as the reverse complement.
GATGAGAATGACATCTGAACCTCCAGAGGCAGGGGAGGGAGGAAGACGAGCATCAGGAGGAGCCTTACTAAAACGCTGGGAGAATGTGGGCTGTGGATGTGAAGGGAATAGCATCCTACAATTTGAGAAATCAAATCAAGGTTCAAGGTTCTTTATTTGTCAAACAACCTCCATCTCAACGTCAGCGAGAGAGGGACACGCCCCCATCGCCATCAATGGTGGAGAGAGTGAGCAGCTTCAGGTTCCTTGGGGTCCACATCACGGAGGACCTGACATGGACTCTTCACACCACCACCATCACCAAAAAAGCTCGAAAGCGGCTCTTCTTCCTCCGCAGGCTGAGGAGGTTCAACATTGACTCCAGGATACTCTGCAACTTCTACAGGTGCACCCTAGAGAGGATCCTGACTGGCTGCATCACGGCCTGGTGCGGCAGCTGCACCGCCCTCAACCGTAAGGCTTTACAGAGGGTGGTGAAAACTGCACAGAACATCACCAGGACGGAGCTGCCATCCATGGAGGACCTAAACTCCCAGCGGCTCAGGAAGAAATCCCTCCGGATTATAAAAGACCCCCATCACCCCAGCCACAAACTGTTCAGTCTGCTGCCGTCTGGCAGGCGCTACCACAGCATCCGGACTAAAACCACCAGACTCAGGGACAGTTTCATCCCATAGGCAATACGACTGTTAAACACCTGAACTGTTGAAACAACATCCACAATATTCAAATAGGAAGAGATTGCTTTAAGTAAATCTCAAAGCAAACAGTATCAATGAAAAAGTTCCATTGCCATGTGGAAGACAATAAAGTTGATTTTCTGATTCTTAATTGAGAGCTGGAACATTTACTCAAACACACTCATGACAAATAGAGATGCATTTTGTAAATTTTAACAAGGCTGATGTGATTTTAACAAAGTTTTACAGATTGCAGCAATGCTTAGCTCCAAACTGAAAAGAGAGACCTTGGCAGGAAATAAAGGACGGAACAGGAGTGACTGTGTGAGGGGAGAAGGTGGGGGAGAGCTGGGGAGGATGGGATTCTCAGGATGAGCGAGTGAGAGTGACAGCCCTGTCTGGAATGCCTTTGTCCGCATAGGCTAATATTTGCTGTTGGATTTTGCTTTTTCCCCTTCTCTTATTTGCTGTTGACAGAGAGGAATGAAAAGGAAGCTAGCCAACGGGTTACCTAGTAGCAAGAGTTTTGTGTGTGCATGTGTGTGCTGCCAGCAGGTTCCCAAGCAGCAGGTGGTGAGCAGAGGCAGAGCAGTTAAGGAATCTTGTTTGCTCCTCAAAAGTTGCTGCTACTCTCCATTAACCCTGCTCGGAGCCACAAACACAGGCCAAACATGCGCCAGAAATGTGTGTGTTAGAGAGAGACAGTCAAGACAGGGAGAAAAGGATAAAGACATACAAACTCCTTACACATAGAGCCAAGATCCCCTCCACCTCCATCCCCTCCCCTCACTCCCCTCCCCTCCTGGGGAGTCAGGGGTTGCGGCAGCCTGGGTGTCTGCCTGAAGGCCAGTCTCACAGCAGGCCAGTCATAGCAGCGGCACTTTGATGTCTTTGTGGAGAGACTCCGTGCCTCATGTCCACGCTCATTAACTTTGTCAATGACAGATCAATGTGAGCCTGCAGAACGCTGCGCTGCCTCAAAATTACAGCCTATTTACCACTCTGGGTGTGAGTCTGCACTGGCCTTGGCATCGCTCTGAGCAAACAATACAGCAAGAGACGGAGTGACTGTTTGCTCATGATAGCACCCATTTAACAAGAGTAGCCCCCTCACACATGCGAGGAGGATATTGCTCCACTTAACTCTGGCATCCCGACTTCCTCCGGCTTAGCGCTCACAGACAGCAGTCACATCTCTTTACATCCTGTTTAATGGTTAGGAGATTACGGCCCTTCTATCTTTTTGCACCCTAACGTCAGTCAGACAGTTGCATCCGACCGGAGAGTCATGAACCATGAGAGCAGTTCAAGCTTGTCTCTCACAACATGACCCACATTGTCAAGATCTAGCACCTTTAAACAACTTCTGGAATCTTACCCCTATCTCCTGTGGCTTTTAGTCACCACTCCATTTCATTTATAGCTGGATTTTACTGCTTTCGCTGCTTTTTGAGAGCCTGCATGTTTGTGTCAAGTGGGGTTTGAAGAGAATCTCTGTTGCAATCTGTCTGGGAGGAAAAAATGTTGTTTAGAGGGAACAATTATTCAGTTTTGTGTTTATTATTCGAATAAACTTTTACGTTCAGCAGTCTTTAACATCTTTACACACACATTCTTGGTTTTCGATATTTGTTACTGTGGGCACATACAAAAGTTATGTTTTACCTTTTTTTAAACCAAGAAGAAAGGCAATGTTCTCAACTCATAACAAAACATATTGAAACTAATTAAATGAAAATCACCTGAATGCCAAATTCTCCTCTCCTTCCTACCAAATGTATGCACCCCCCTTGCACACACATAAATAAGCTATCAGTAACTCTCAGGACGGCATAAACACAACATGTGCACAAACAAGTTCTCACATGGCAATGCACAAACACATGTGCGACACACACACACACACACACACACACACACACACACACACACACACACACACACACACACACACACACACACACACACACACACACACACACACACACACACACACACACACACACACACACACACACACACACACACACACACACACACACACACACACACACACACACACACACACACACACACACACACACACACACACACACACACACACACACACACACACACACCACACACACACACAGCCAGCCAGCCAGCCAGCCAGCCAGAGATCATCTGTACTCTAAATATTTAAAAAGACTATCCCTCTGTCTGTAATTAAATCCACTGCAGCATTCCAAAGCTGTATCCCCTACCACCAACCAATTTCTTCCTCTTCCTCTTCCTCTCCCTCACCTCCTAGTCTGTTGTTCTTCTTCTCTTCCTTCCTCCATTCGGACCTTTGCTTCAGTTGCCTAGAAATGAAGATGTTTGAAAATCTTCCAAAAACAATGAAACTGTGGGAAATCCTCTGTGCAACAAATGCCCTCTCCTTGACACCCATGAATCTCTCTCTCCCCCCCCCCCCCCCCATGAGCAGCACACACCACCACCTCTCATTTTCACTCACAGCTCATCAAGAATGGCATCGGTTCATCTACCATTGGGAGAAAGTAAAAGGTCAGGTTTTGTCTGGAAGGTATAGGCAGCCATCTCTCCAGGGAGAAGTAATGATATGTTAGGACAGCCCGCACAGCAAACATAGGAACCATGATTCAGCGCCACACACTGTTTGGTTACTTATGGCTTCTGTCGTGCCCGGGCCTGCGGGGATACCGGGGATAAATCCTCTCCTTACCCCACCGCTTCCTCCCATTAGAATTTGCCCAAATCCTGCCTTTATCACTGTGTTTGCTCTTCTGAGCTCGCTAATGCTCTCAAGCCTCTCTCACAAGGTAGGTGTTTATATGCGTGCGTGTGTGTGTGTGTGTGTGTGTGTATTTGCTTTGGCCTGCAAAGTAATGCTTCCCATCCCCTTGCCATCAACATAGATGGAATGCAGGGAGTAATGTGATAAAAGCCTGAGAGTGGGAACACACACTTAGAGGCTCACAGGACAGACATGTTCCTAGAGAGGAGCGCAAAAGTGTATTCATCAGCTCTGATAGCCATAGATGCAGCACGTGTGTGCATGAGGGTTTGTGCATGCACTGTATATGTGTGTGTGCGCAGAGTTGTAAACAGGCACTTCTCATGAAGTGGAGATGGTCTACGGAGAGCTGCTCTCATTTCAAACATCATTTATTTATTAGCCCCCTGTGTGTGACATACGCACACACACTGTGACACACGCGCACACAGTGACAGAAATTCTGCAGTTTATTCCATCACGCACCAGCGATCAACCTCATTCCCTTACCCATTTCTACCGCCCCCTCCTTCAATCCCTCCCTTCTCCCTTCCTTGAAATCGATGGAGTGTTTTGTCACCCAATGCTGCAATTTGTGCAATATTCATCTGAAGAAAAAAAAAAACTCATCTCACAGTCAATTAATTTTTATAAACTGTTTGTCGCTGGTTGGTAAATGAAGGGATACACACACGCACATACGGGCACACACGCATTAACACCAACAACCCCATAATCCAAGCTTCAGGCAAGGGCTTTGTTTCGTACCATTGGAATCTGACAGTGATTTATGGAGAAGGGGAGTCACACTACACCCTGATACACACTGCATCACAAAGCAAGGTTACTGGCCCAAACATGGGTACAAAGAAAGGTTAGCGCTCCACCAACAAAGCCACACTGACAGCAATGCACGCTGTGGTCCGGGGTCAACGCCACATCAATGCAGCTCAATGGACGAATTCAGCAGACCCACTAAATGAATGCAATGGTTGCTTTCAATAACTTGTTTTGATGAATTCCATGAATATGAATCTCTCTGCAACCCCACTCAATGATTCTTTAATGACTCTTCCGGAAACGGCGCAGGGCTCAGAAAAAGAAAAAATGACTCTCCCGCTGTCAAACTGAGCTCAATTTTATGTGCCAGCTACTGGAGTCATTTTCTGCTGCATTACCACTGCGGTTTTGTCAGAGCGGTGAACCCAGGCCGGACACACCCTGCCTCTCAGCGCAGGTATGCCCTCCACCGTGCCAGGCTTTCTGCTTTTCCTTCAGCATGGCATGTTGGATCATCTTTATATCCGCTATCAGTTACAGCTCTGGTGAGGACAACACATTCCTTCTGACTCATTAGGAGTGATGAAAACACAAGGCAGCCATTTAGCTGGCAAACTGCAACAATTGTAGCTCCACGGTTGGTTTTGGAACACACACATGTAGGCACTGCGGGGGAGGAAACTGATTCCCGAGGGAATAATTTTTTTTATACTGCAACCACAGAGTTTTTCGCAGCGCATTGCAAAATCCATTCTGGGTGCTGGTTTGTTGCTACTCAAAAAAAAAAAAACAGAAGGCCGTGATACACTGTCTTGTAATGTTAGCAAGTTGAGAAGAAACAGATAAGGGCCATGGGACAGACATATGAGGGGCAGAAGGAGGAGGAAAAGTTTGCATGTCTCATGATTTAAAAAATAAGCACACAAAAACACACTGATGAATCACAGACACATACTGTAACATCAACTGCGAGTCATCTTCAATGAAGCTTAATTTAGGGGTAAAATGCTCATTGCTGGTTTTTCTTTAGGGGCTCAGGGATGCACCGCAGAAGCTAATGATATCAGAGAACATGCCTCTGCAGCTAATCACACAGTCAAATAAACTTTATTGACTTTACTGTAAAAGCACAAAGACAGAGAGGGAAGGAGAGGGAGAGAGGGAGAGGGATAAGGGGAGGCAGGGGGAGGAAGACAGAGGAATAGGTTTGAGAATAGGCCTCAATTCAATAAGAGTTCATTTTCTAAAAATTTTCGTTTTGCTAATTTCACCACTCTCACACTCTCTAGAAGTGCTTCAGCTTGGACAACAATAGTTTAGGGTTGTGTCTGTGTGTGTGTGTGTGTGTGTGTGTGTGTGTGTGTGTGTGTGTGTGTGTGTGTGTGTGTGTGTGTGTGTGTGTGTGTGTGTGTGTGTGTTTTTGGTGAAGGTTTATGAAAGCCACTCCAGGACTCTTCAAGGCCGGCCAGCCACGGCCAGCTTGACGATTGAGGATCGGAATTCAGGAGGGCGGTTGACAAAGAGGCTCTCCCCTGGTGTGTGTTTTACAGAATGAGCAGGACGAGTGAAACACAGAGTGTAGATGGAGAGAGAGCGAGAAAGAGAATGATAGAGAGCGAGAAAGAGAATGATAGAGAGCGAGAAAGAGAAAAAAAGAGAGATGAAAGAGAGAGCAGGTGTGAGAGACACAGCATTGACAACTGGAAGACACTGGTCTATTCAGAGCGATGTAATTGCCGTTACAGTGGCTGCTTGTTTCGTCAATTTCCTCTTTAGAGGGATTCTGCAGCAGTTCTTGTGTTACACATTAATAATGTTTTGTGGGATCCCCTCTCTGCCCCTCCCCCTCCCTGTTGACTGACAGCTCGGCTGCCTCCTGGCCCTGCCTGGCTCGGAGCAAGGGAGTGGGTGACTGAATAGGCTAATAAATGGTGAAGGAGGGGTTGGTCACACCCCACCCTATTGTACTGACGCTGTCACGCCTGACCCTTAACGAAACACACACACTCACACACAATCACGCACGCACCCACCCACACACACTTTGATGGCTAACTATGTCTGCGCACAACCTCTTACGTACACACACACCTTCACATCACCTCTGTCAGTCCTGACCCCATACCAAATACCCAGGCTCCCCCCTGTATCCAAGGTGACCAAATGAGGCCCCAGCTATCGCCTAGCAACCAGGGAACAATGAGCTCCAAGGAGACGGAATGGCTTGAGCAAAGGGCAGGCTATTCTCTGGAGATGGAGGGAGGGATGGTAGCCGAGGTGGGGAGAGGAGGGGACGAGGGGTGATGGGAATGGTGTTAGGACACATCTTTAACCATGTCACAAAGACGGTGCATGCCTGGGAAACAAGGCTGTGCTTCTCTAACCCAGCTGGACTTCTCCGCTCAACTCTGCTCCGCTCAACTCACTCTAACAACTTGGAAAGAAACAAGTCTGACTTCTACCTTTTCTTTTTAGTTACACCAACCTTGCTCCTATCAGGGGAGGCCGGGAGGAAAGCCAGAAAAGCAAATAACAAGAACAAACCAAAACATTGAGTAATGTGCAGTTCAGTTCTACGACATCTGTCAAACATTGGATATATCTTTGTTATGCTAGAGAGACTCAAAGGGCTGACAGCATCATGACAACTCCCAGGTTCCCTTCAATCAGCCGGGGGGAAACTTTCAACTAATTTGATTTTGACACCGACATCCCCCAGTTTTGACTTTACACGAAATGTGAAAGAAACTTTTAACAGTACTTAACTGCTCTGCCCCTAGAAAAGCAATGATGTTAACACACGTCTCACCATCTTTCATCGTTCTATATTCAGAAACACAGGTATGAAGGTGAATGAGGGTGAGATTGCCGAGGGGCTAAACGCAGCAAAACAACACTGACAATTCAGTCTCCATAGAAACTACTAGGAGCCATACTATAAAAAGACAAAGGAATGTGTAAAAAGTCAACCCTGCCCAGATTACAGACTGATGCTCTAATGATTCAACTGATGTATTTATTATATCCATCTTCGATTGGGATTCTGCCAAAGTGTCTGGCAATAAATCCTGTAGGAGGTCTTGTCTTATAGCGCACTCTACAAACCAAAATCACCAAAGCTGTTTAACAAAAAATACTCCTGAGAAAGAGGGAGAGGAAATAGACAGGAAATAAAAATGTGTAAAATGAACGTTGAGGAAGTGTGAAGGGCTTTCGTTCACCAGTCAGTTAGCTTGTTCATGTGAAAACTCTTTGTTAACCATGAATGGCCTCCTCTCCTTTACAACAGCTTTATGAAGTGGAACCTGGGCATATCCTCTCACACACTTGCACACTGACACTAAATATGTAGCAAGAATGTGCAACCTTCCTATGTATTATACTGCACATTGAAAGACTTTGAAGGCTTTTTCTCACCGTATTCTAAAATTCCATATACTACATCAATCAATAATGAATGAATTAGTTGGAAGTGGAACCCTAGCATTCATGAACGTGGTAGCCAGAAAAGTGGTCCTAATCTACAAGTCAGAAGTAATTCCGGTCTTTGGGTCTAATGAAGGTGTCAGGGGGGGGGGGGAGTAATAATAGTGTGTGGCTATGCGTTACGGATTAATAGACACACACAGACACACTCACACACATGCATAGATTGGTTTCGGAGGATTTAACAGGATTTAAGGAGTGGCAACGTTTCTTTAGACGTAGTCAAATCAAAGAGCATCAGGCATTGTTCAAAAATCCCTCTGTCCCTCTCTCTGTGTCCCTAGATGTATTCAGATGTCCATTTTATGAAGTGTTGACTCGCTCAAAGAGCAAGCGGGGAGAAGTCATGGAAAATGTTGTATTAGTTTGCGTGTCTGCCATTGATTTCTGGCCTATAGTCGTTGTCCTGCTTAAAGCATCTGACCTTCTGTGGCCTGTAAATATCGGGAAAGGTCTCCGGGATAATGTATTGGACAGAGGAATGCACTAAGTTACAAAGACCATAATGATTTGCCCCGTTCTTTGACCGCATTGTGTGTCTCTGTGTCTGGCTGGGACACTCTTGACTTCATGGGAACTGTCTGCATCTCCAGGTCCGGTCTGGGCTTGGCTTGACCTATTACTCTTCTTTTCTACAAGCCACAATCCATTGCTGGTAATATCCACTCCACTAACACCAGCAGCAACAACACCCCCTCCAGCCATCAGCTTGATCTCCACATGAAAGGGCCTGCGAGCTCATTACCACAGCCTGGGGCTCATCAGGGCCTCCCGTCCCCAGGTCTTTTATAAGCCAGAGAGGATGGAGAAATTCATCGAGGAGGGAAGAGGAATGGGGAAAGAGAGCTCATATAGGGCAGCCAGGTGTTAAAGATACAGATAAGACGCAGGGCGGAAGTAATAGAGGGGGAGGAAAGGGAAGTGATAAGGAAGGTAGGACAAGGTAGATGACAGAGAAGAAGTAAGGTACAGAGAAAGGGGCAGGGGGGATGATAGAGGGGAAATGGGGAAAGCTGACAGAGGGAGGAGGCGTGTTTCATCCTCCATAGGGCCCCAGTGTCACTCAGGCCTCCTCCAGCAGAGTCCAGCTTTGAAGTGATAATAGGGCTTTTGGCTAATGCTCCACTGCAGGTGCCCGTGGCTCCCTCTCCCTCTCTGTCTCCCAGCACAGCCACATAGATGAGAGGAGATGAGAATCCTTTCATAGTGTACAGATGAGGCCAATCTTTCTCCCCTCTGCCTCTTTTTCTTTCTTTCGCTTTATCTGCCAACCTACTCTATCCCCACACTATGTATTGCTTCCTAGGGACTGTCTGTCACGTTCAGGTCCTTCCATTGCCCTCTAACTAGTTTTTACTCCTCCTATTCTTTGTCTGTTTACTTGATTGAATTGCAGCACTTCACTGGCTTTAGGAGAATGGAATGTTAAACTACCTGGAAAAACTATTTAAAGTTCACAAGGAAAAGAAATAAACATTCCGAGCGGATCTCTACAGTATTACAAAAGAGGATTTATATTTCTTTCCTACCACACCTTCATTACTGTTTCCCTGCCCTTCTATCTTTCATCATTTCTGGTTTCCAACTGTGCCTTATTCCTTGTCAATCAATACTCGATGCCTCTCTCCACCTCAGCGCTCCCCCCTGATACAATGCACACCAGGTAAACACACACATAGATCTGGCTGCTTCTCAGTTGTAACACTCATTTCTGGAAGCTTTGCCTGGGTTGGGCAGGTGTGTGTGAATATGTGTGCAGCACACTTCTAGTTGAAACAGCAGGGAAGGGGAATCGATTCCATCCCTCAGCGATTTCCTGTTAGACTGTACAAAGCTAAGAAGTGAAGGCACCCCTGCAGACACATACTGTTTCTCACCGAAAAATATCTCTACGCTGGGCATACACACACACACTGTCTGGGGCTAATGAGATCACCGCTCCATACTGTGATAACAGCAGGAGAGTATTGTGAGAGGGAGCAAATATAGGAAACAGATAGACGTGTGTACTAGAATTCACTTTTCCCCCTGTGCTGGTTCACTGGCCCTGCACGGCTCAATATGTATTTTTACTGGAATGTGGGCAGTCCATCGGTTTACCTCAGCAGACAAGTGTCTTTTGTTTACTGAGAAAGTTGGATGGCTGAAGAGAGAGCACAGACGTGCAGGACAGAAGTTTCTGGTTGTATTCACATGTTTAAACTTGATTTTCCAAGTGTTGAGTCTGTTTTTGCTTCTCACAGTGTGTTTATATGCAGTACACATACAGTAACTCATAACTGTGTAAAATCAGAGGTGGGTGAAGAGGTTGATCTGAAGTGTTTATGACCCAAAGTAACAGCTTTTTGTTTGGAACAGTGTGTTTGGTGGTTATCATTTCAAAACTTGTATAAATTATTAACAGAACCATATGTCCTTTAAATGTAGACTACTGTTTAAGAGGTTCATCACACTTTTGTCCATATCAGCAGCAGCAAATTAATTATAAAAACTATGAAAATCTAGCCACATGTAAATTCCTTACTGATATTAAGGAAGTAAATTCAAGTACAAAAAACTGTGAAGGTTTTGTTCATACAGAAGGAAATTGCACATGTTTCAAAATATTTGTAAACATTTTTCAATTTATATTATAAAATCTAGTTTATAAGAAGTATTAATGTTTAATTTGTTATAATACATCTGAAAGTTGCCTTGATTTAGTCATAACTGCAATGCATCCAAACGCCCTCTGTGATTTATAATACATGGTAGCCTCCACGACACAACCGCAGCCCACAGCTGCATATTAGCAGCTCTTTAGGAGCTGTAGGAGGGAGGTGGTGTGCTCAAGTGCACCTCAACAGCAGGCAAAAGTTGCCTCATTCACTTAACCAACCAAATGTTCGATCTCAGATTTCAACTAGCAAACATGTTGTCACCAGTTTGCTTTATTACATAGCCTGCACCATGTCAACCTAATTAATCTTGAGGCACACAGGCTTTGTCTTTACACGGTGAAACAGTCACCAACTTCCTAAGTTCAGCTGCTATGTGGCAACAGCTCTGCACCCTGTGGAGTCTCATGAACAAAAGGCCTGGAGGTGTGCTAAGTATAAAGCCCTAAGAATGGACCTGCTCACCACAGACAGAGAGGAGACAGAGCTCAGGGTTCACACACGAACACACACACGTAGAAATATGGCCACGGGGAAGAGGAAGGAGTTTAACCTAAGACGCTCCTTCCACAGGATAAAGGGCTGCCTCTAAAGCCTGTAATTACGTATGCACACACACAACTAGAAATCCAAAAATCTCTTTCCATCCATTTCACCGCTCTTTTCCCAAGAAATTGTATAAGATCTCGTTCAGTAAATATGAGGCTCATTTGGAACCAGTTCACCTCCCAACTCTTGGGTGTTGCTGTGTGTCTTCCGCGCGCTCAGAAAAGGTAAACAACCCGAGCCCCTCAGAGCATTGGTTGCTACAGCAGCAAATCAGCAGGAGGTGGGCAAAGTATTTGTGCAATGGCATTAGTGTGATTGCATGTGAGCTTGAGTGTGTGTGCAGGCATAATTTGCCCTGCAGTTTGTTTGTTTGTTATTTTTAAATCTCAGAATCAGAGACGGAGCCTGAGGCCGTAGGATAGGGCTGAAACAACCATTTGCCATATGCATGTGGGTTTACTGGTCAATGTGAGTTTGGCAACACATGCGCATGTGTGGGCAGTTTGCTTCTTCCTGCTTTTGAGGACATTGGGAAGGGTTTTGATCCCCCTCTCCCTTCTGAACTCAAGGGCGGAGAGGCTGTGTTTGGGTCTGCTTGGGTGACTTCCAGTGCTGATCTCCAGAGTCTCAAGTCCAGACCCTAACAGCTCATAACTAGAGATTACACACGGACAATGTAGTCTTCCTGCTAAGCTCCTCACACACGACACTTCCACATGATGATCCAGAGCAGATATCGTTGATCGAAACCCCAGATCTCGAACTGTAGCGTAACGAGATGGACAGATGCACTGAGCGAGGGAAACACCTATTGCAGGGAGATTGCACTCTATTAAGCCTGTGATGAATGAGCCGGATTTTTCATTCTGTAGGCTGCATTCATGCTCCATGCTGTTTAACTGCACACACACACACACACACACACACACACACACACACACACACACACACACACACACACACACACACACACACACACACACACACACACACACACACACACACACACACACACACACACACACACACACACACACACACACACACACACACACACACACACACACACACACACACACACACACACACACACACACACACACACACACACACACACACACACACACACACACACACACACACACACACACACACACACACACACACACACACACACACACACACACACACACACACACACACACACACAAGCAGGACAACCCAACTAGCGCTATACGGGTTGTTATTCCTGGCTGGAATTGCAGCATTCCACAAGCCCCTGCGTGGTGATTTCAAGGAGTGAGTGTATGTGTGTTTGCGCTTGTGTGTGAAGACATGAAGGCACCCTTTTCGTTCTGTGTGTGACAGTTCCAATCTGGACCAGAGGAAGCCAGCCGTCACAGAGGCAAACTGTCGGCAGCGGCACAGAGAGGAGGAGGAGGCCTCCGCGAGTGAAATCCCTGTGTGTGTATACTCATGACGGATCTAGACCACACTGTGATGTCTTATTCATGCCGTATCAATTCATAATGACCAGGCCGGTCCCCAGTGTGAAGACGTACATGCACACACACACACAGATGTGTATGACTGGGACGGTCATTGCAGAAGAACATGTGAGTGTGCGTGTGTCTGTGTGCAGATTTGCCCGTACGAATATTTAGAGCATCAGAGCTGGTGTGGGTGAGTATGTAGAGCAGTGTGTACCAGACGCTGGACACACACACACACACACATCACTGATGTCCCAGCGCTTTAGTGTGAATATTTAACAAGCCTCAATCCATCTGTTCAATAATTCATGAGCAAGGACACAGAATCGTTAGTAAATATAAACACCGCTGTTTCTCTCCTGCCTTCGCCCTGTCTTTTGCACCTCTGACCGTCTCACTCTCTCTTCTTTGACTCTCTTTTTCTTTCTCGCATTCTTCTCCCGCTTCCCTTGTGCTGCGGTTGTGAATATTTCAGATGGCGGAGTGGTTTTTAAATTACCCCCTTTTGGCTTCCGCTCTCCTCACATGGTTTGGTCTGCATTTCTCTCTCACACACGGTCCGACTCGTAAAGAAAACAGCGACAAGCCATAAAAGCCACTTTTACCAGCTGACAAGGACAGGGCCAGGACGAGAGGTAAGGCAAGGAGTTAAGGCCTGCCAGGTCATTTCATACTCCTGCAGAAAGGTCTAATCCTGCATCTAGAATGTTGGAACTCAAAGAATCGCTTTGCCCACACTCGGAAAAGCTCTTCATAGCCTGCATTTTTTTTTTTACAGGTTTTGATATCTATACCTTGTTACTCTGGACAATCCACAGACATCATTATGAAACATGTTCATTCTACCAACAAAAATGCTCTTTCCCTCTTAGTGCTGTCAGCACCATAAAACTTAGAAAAGGACATCGGAAAAATCTACATTAACTAAACCAAAAATATCTGTAAGGGTAAATACCATTGGTAGTAAAAACCGCTTAAATTTGATGGTGAACCTACCCCTAAGAAGCCTCTGATGCATGCAGGTATTTTGCTTTCATTGTGTCTGAAGTGAACTTTGCTCGCTAAAGTCTCTGCAGTCAGTGTTTACTTAGTGTCAGACAAACCACAGTCAAGAAATCAGGATGTCTCCCATCGATGGCACAGAAACCCCCTGATGAATGGAATGATGGGTTGCCATGGGGACTGCTGCCAAGCGGGGGCCCATGTGGTCCTCCAAGGGAGAGAGAGACCTAGCACGTCGAGGCAGGTCATTCATAAGCAGAGACAAAGAGAAGGAAACGGCAACACCAGCTCGGGCCATTAACAGCCTGCCAGGCACACATGCATGCTCACACGCACATGCACAGCGCAGTATTATAACAACACATAAAAACAGTCACGAGGAGAAAATAAATGGCACATTCACGCCAGTCTTTAAGGCAGTTATACACAAATAGTCAAAAGTGGAAAGAGTTAATTTGCTGGCTTTGTGGCATAAAAAGTCTTGGAACACCAGAGTGACTTTACAAGCCAATCAATCTTCAGAAAATGAAAGGGTACAATAGCCTACTGTATATTGAATGGTAAGGAAGTCAAAACAAGTGGGAATACTGAGACAGAGAGATGATTTATAGGTTTAATGATAGTGCACATTATTTATTCTAGATCTGCTACCCCCAAAGAGTTCTTTCTTCTTCCACTGAGCTACCGTTCCCTAAGCATCAAGCGATCAACAAACAGAAAACACAGCATCCCTCCAACACAAACACAGAGGAGGCAGCTCCACATCAACACATAGTTGAAGCCGCTCTTTTATCTACACTCAAAGCCATATAAAGAACGTAATCCCTTGTGTGTGCCTGCCATCCACACATTAGCGCACAGAGATGTAATTATAGCGCTATTCTGCCAGTGTTTGTGTCTAATTAGAGTTATTTACATTTTCCCTCTTTTTCTCCGTCTTCTGAGTGTGCGCCTATGCATGTGTGTCACCCAGCCAATATTTCAGCGTGTGTGTTTAGGGTTTGTGTATATCAGCGTACCCGTCGTCAAGCATTAACATGAAAATGAAAGATCATAAAGAAGAATGGCCTCCCCTCTTTTCCAGGGTTTCATCGGCTCCCCTGCAGGTACTACCACACCCTCCCCCTCCCCCTCCTCCACCTCCGCCATACCTCCTGGGGTGATACACAAGGGAACACCTCTCTTAACCGTCCTCTCACCCCCACCACGTGATACCACACGTAAGACATTAACGAAAGCAACACCCCTTCAAACAAGCCTGTGTTGTTGCCGCCATTTGTTTGTGGCAGCAACAAGCAACACGGTAATCAAAAACCACAAAATACCCCTTCGCCTCCTCCTCCAACCCCCCATCCTGAGCCCAAACCAGATGCTATTACCCGGGGCCAGCTATCAGGCTAACTGCTCTTCACTCCTCCAACTCCGCTCACCTATCGCTCTTTTTTCTTTTTTTTTTCTGCGTCCCTCAGTCCTTCCTTCCTCCTGCTCTCCCACTGCGAAAGACACTAATTACAGACATAGATGAGTAGATTACAGATCTGAAGTGCAGTGGAAGTGGGATGAGGAGAAGTCAGGGGTGGTGGGCTGGGGGCAACAGGTCGTTAACAGTGATGAATGCAACTCTATTTTCACTGTTATTGTTCACTGATGTTCTTCGCAGCACCTCTCACCTCCCGGCCGCTGTTCCCATGCCTTCTCGACGACGCCATCCATCACAGGCAGCTTTAACTAACTCTAACTATCTCTAATCAATTCCAATTATCTCTCCTCTGCCCCACATGCATCAGTGTCGCTGGTATCTCTCCGGCATGGGAAGGGAAGCAGGAGTGTGGATAAAGAGATAGGCTTTTAGAACAGAAAGCAGAAAACGTAACTGAAATGAAAATAAAATGAAATATATGTGCACTACCTCCTTTTTTATGAAACAAGATGCACATTTTCAAACTTCTTAGGTTTGAGCAACCTTGCTATTAAAAATGATGTAACATTTGTTCATTTTGTATATTAGTAGGTTTTGTTAGCCATTTAACATCTGTGTTATAGCAAGACCACTCTTTAGTTTCCCTTTGTAGTGGAACCTCATTACCCAATTAGCTTAATGACTGCATGGAAGTGGAGTGTTTAAAAACTCCCCACAAATCAACAGTCTTCTACTCATTAAACAACAGCCTTTATTAACCCAGCTAGCTTCTTCCTTAAAAGTTTAATGAGAGCAACCATCTCATCTGCTATCCCCCCCTCTTCCATCCCCTACGTCCTTCTTTCTGTTTGTCCTCTCAGCGGGACGTCTAAGACAAATAGCCACTTTGTTATACAAAGCTTTTCCCCAAAGCCTCCCTCCAGAAGGAGCGAAATGAGAGGGAAAGAGGGGAGTCTGAGAGACGGAGGGAAAGAGTGTTAAAAAGTATAGAAAAAAAGGAAAGGGGCAATTAATCCTGCGTCCAGGAGAAGAGAAACCATCTGGGTTAGTGCTCCACCTGAGGGCAGCAAGCTTTCACATTAACCTCTCTTGTTAGGATCATAAAGACAGACCCTAACAAGCCCCCATGAGCACTTTGAGCAAGTGAAAAGAGTCACACACACACAAATACATAACGCAACCAAGACCCTGTTTCTCCTTCTATCTATGTCTCTATCTCTTTTTCTCTGGTATCCTCAGAAAAACACACGAAAAAGCGCAAAAGTCTTCCTCTGGGAGCTGAGAACCTTTTAAGTCCATTAAAAGCTGCTGGCGGGAGCGAGACAAGCCTGTAACCTAACCACATCAGACTGGAACCAGAACCCACCGTGTGGCCCAGACACGCCGCTCAGGAGTTAAGAAACGCATTACGAAAAACCTTTGTCTTCTACCGCTGTTCCTGATCCCCAGTTACTGGACCTAATTTTTAACAAGCACTAGAAGTCTTTCATGAAGTAACAGCTGTCAATCAAAACACCAGCACCTTAAAGATGGCATTATTTTAAATCCATGGCCCAGGATTGCACATTTGTTTTAACTGCTAAAGAATGTAAAGCACCTCCACACTTAAAAAGCTTCAAGGCCAATTACGGTTCTCTTTTATCCAGCCAAGGATAGAGAACAAATGAGTATATACAGAGACACATAGCGAATCGATTAAGCAATGTTAAACAAAGTCTCCAGAACGTGGCAGGAAAAGCCAGCGCAAGGTTTAGAATAATGAGCGTGAAGTTAGATTGGATGAAACAGGGGAGCTGTGTTAGTACAATCCTCTGGTTGTTGGCAGAGCCCGCCGCTACATATGGACTAATCACACTTGTTCAAGGCCATCCGTTGGTCTGGAAGGCCTCGGTCTGTTCTGTGTCTATTCCAGCTAGACAGACAACCTAGTGCTGCTCACTGTAAGCCACAAGCAGGCCAGCTTATCCCCAGAAGATGAGTCCTTGCCCTAAAGCCCTGCAGGTTGTTGTTGGCCTAATGGTAGGTGAGGTGAGGCGATAGTTGCAAGGAAGTGACAGATAGATTCAAGATGGTGTTAAACATCAAAAGCAAGATAAACAGAGGCCGGGATCATGGGTTAGTTGTACCACTATGTGGATTGAAGGGAGGGAAATTATTTTTCCATGTCCCACTGTTTCATTATTCCCAGATGCTACAAGTAATCCGAACTGGAATAATGGAAGCTGGAATGATCAGCTAGCAAAGGGACACTGATTGTCTCAGAGAAATAAAAGAAATGGAGTCTTGCAGCAGAAGGGAATACAAGTTTAGCATTACTGTGGGATTGTCTTACTGCATGGGGCACACCAGTGTCACAGTATGGGGGCGTGAGACAGTACAGGATTGGCTATAAAAAGTGGAAACTGAATGAAAACTGTGAAGACACATCTTATTCAAAATATGATTGAAGAATGTGATTCTACTGGCAGAGTGAGCTTTGGGGACTTCTCCTGTGACATAAAACGACCTCATTAAGGAACACAGACATCCTTTCACCCTCAAAGTCGAATGTGGCAGTCAGTTATAGTCCCAATGTCACACCAACTCTCTTTCAGCGGAGTCTCTCGCAGACAGACTCAGAGGAACTGCAGATGACTTGGCACAAAGGCCCAACAATGTGCAAAGAACTCAGATTTCCGATCATCCAGCAGCTTTACAATGGAAATCACAGTGCACACTTCACAAACTTCACCTAATAAGTCTGAATGTTAATGACATCTGATGGAATTCCAGAAAAGAGAAATTGAAGCTTTATTGTCCTTCAAAAGCCAACATTCTTCCGACTTTTTGAAACCATGCTGTGCAGTATATTGTTGTAGCACATACGGTCTCCGAGCAATATCGGTGGCTTGCATAATATGGAAAAGGCAAAGAGAGATGGCGTGTGTGTGTGTGCTTACAAATAACAAAATCAGTGTGCTCAAATGAAATAAAAAAACTGAATGTACTTACAGTCGAGACAGGGCAGGGTTCTTCTGAAACAGCAACTCAGGAAGCTGCTGCAGTTGATTACGGTTCAGCCGCCTGCGGCAGGGAAAACATATGATCAACCGGTGAATTTGTGTATTTGTGTGTGTGTGTGTGTGTGTCTGTGTCTGTGTGTGTGTGTGTGTGTGTGTGTGTGTGTGTGTGTGTGTTTCTACGCATGCGTGCCCTTGTGTAGGCTGTGAATAATTTCTGCTAGCTGCCGGAGAATCGACTTAGCCACAGGCTATTGTGTTTCAGTGTGCTCTGAATGTCACATACATATCCAACTGAAAGTTCAGGGGAATTAAACTTCTAGTCAGAGACACCGCCGTAAATCATCTCTGCACAGTTAAATTACGATGCTGCGCCGAGTAGAACTTGGTGCTCTGCTGACTTTCTCAGAGTAACGGAATAGCAGCATTTCCATTTAAACAGGCAAATTACATCCACCAGTTATCTGAGCATGAACAGATTTTATCGTGGGAGAACTATCAAAAAAATATGTTTCTAGATAAAAAAATTGAGAAATGGATGCGACTATTCAAGCCAAAGGAAGCACTGACAGGAATTATGGTTGGCAACGTCAAACAACTAACGTCCAGGACTCGCAGGCTTTATGCAAATACACAAAATTAAGTCAATGAGAAACAGACTGTTGCTAATCTGTTGGAAACCATAACTCTCTTCTCCCTGAATGGCCCATTGGAGGCACATGGGAGTGAATGCAGCGGCTGTGGCACTGAGAGGCTGCGAGAGGCAGGCCGCTGCCATTCCTTGAGACACATTCAGACAGATGTTGGGACCTGCGCCACTCACTGTATACACTGAGAAGGGTGCTTGGCCAGCTGAGGTGGATATTTAGTGCCTAATGGGCATTAATGGTCTGCTGTACCTGCTGCTGGGTTAGTGGCTTTTAAACATTAGAGAAACGAGCCGCTTCATTTCCACATTGGTCTGGCAAACGGATATGTCTACCCAATGTTTGGGATCAGTTGAACTCGAAGGAGTAAGGGGAGGGGGTTGAGCTGTACACGTCTGGAGTATGGTAATGTAAATTGTTAATGCGGGTTTCAGATCTGGGGAAAGTCTTTTATAAGTTAACCACTGTGTGTGCATGACGGCATGTGTCCTTAAAGTCATCTGCTGTGCAGGCTTCCATGCGGCTAGCACTATTGATTTGCTAATGAGCTGGTTGAGGTGTGGTCGGCTGTGTTTGTCTGTGTGTTTTCCCAGTCGGTTTACAAGCTGCTGAGGAGTCCTGGTGCTGTCCAGATGAGCCAGGGTCTGTGGTGGGGGAGGCCTCTTAAGCCCACATATCCCACTGAGGGCATTCCTGTCAGGCAAGGCTAATACAAAAAATACTCCCCGCCTACGCGGTACCCTCTCAGCACCATCCGACCACAAAGGAATGACCAGGAAGTGCCTCACACTTGATACACCATCCATGGTCAGTTCCTCCTGTTAGTGTCATCACACATTACTAATCCAAGTACTGGATATACATCAGTATTAGGGCTTTGATATAAGAGGAGGAAGAAGTGTTATTTCTGATCAGGCTTTCTACAGACAATGCTGGGGTGGTACTCACAGTCTCTCCAGCTCCTTCATGTCATCAAAAGCTCCACGCTCGATCACAGTAATCTGATTCTCCATCAGCTGCCTGCAAAGAGGAGGGAAAGAGAGCCTTTAGAGACAATGTGATACAGTGTGGCTTCAGCTTTTTTTTACGAGTCTGTAAAAGGTCACTCAGGCTTTAACAAAGTAAAGGGGGCTTTGGGTGGCGGGCTTTTTTGCAGCACGTATATTCAAACTGGATGCAGTGTATTTATCACACACGCACGCACAGAGGAAAGTGGTGTGGACTGAGGGCACAGTGTGGAATCTTGGCACAAGAAGCAGGAATAGCAGCCAGGAAAGTTTCTAAGGTGGCTTAGAAAGTGTGGGCTCGGCTCTGGTGTGGTCCACTGGGTGAAGGGGCTGGGTGGAGACGAGACGAAAAGGTAGGCATGGGGTCAGAAAGTGCAAGAGGGGAAACTGAGGTGGTCTCCAGAGTTTTCACAATTGGCACAATAAAGGGAACGTCAGCTGTGTGTGTATGTGTGCCTGTTGGAGAGTATCAAAGTCGCAGGCAGTACATCAAAGTGATTAGTCACACACAAACAAACACACTTACTGTACACACACAAGCAGGAACACATCCTTTCCTCACCTACATTGCCAAAGCTAATGCACCCGAAAAAAAAGGTTTTGGAAGTGTTACAATAACACAAGGCCAGGAAGGAGAGAAAAGCGTCCAGCAGCTTTAGAAGCAACAAGAGCTTTCCTTCATTACGTATACAACTGTTCTGTGTTGAAGGCAACCTCTCATGTCTCCTGTGACGCCGCGCT